>NC_141797.1:10214049-10530924 GCF_054643075.1 Acanthaster planci | reverse complement strand
CTGGTGTTTTTGATGTTTGTTGTGAATGCAGAGGCATTGTCTACCATAACAACCGGCGTTTCCGAAACTACAATCTTGTTGGATACTTCGCCTGAAAGAGTAACAACTGAAGGTAATTTTGCAAATGGAAATGGGCCTCTGTGAAGGTGATTTTTTCAATGGAACAATGGCTTTTATTTCATCAAAAAGACATTTAGAAGTAGTGATCCTGCGGAGATTTGGTAAGGTGGTCCACGTTTTCTAGCTTTCTCAGATATTTGACCGTTTGAGGAAATTTCTTCGAAGTTTTCATTCATTACTTTGTATTGACTACAGATTTGAAATCTACAGAGTCAGCCTCCCTCAGAGATACAACAGTGTCATCCACTACATTGCCAGTGGAGACAACTTTTGAAGGTAAATTGTTGACACCAAGTGTTCTGTCTCAATACTCTTGGAATTGGAGATTTTCCTTTTTCTGGTCAGTGCAAGGAGAAATTCCAACCTTTGAGAAAATTTATTTCAAATATTCGTGATGGTTGACCGTTTGAGAAAATTTCTTTGAAGTTTCCATTCATTACTTTGCCTTGACTACAGATTTGAAATCTACAGTGTCAACGTCCCTCACAGATACAACAGTGTCACACACTACATTGCCAGTGGAGACAACTTCGGAAGGTAAGTTGTTGACACCAACTGTTCCTTCTCAATCACCATGGAATTGGAGATTTTTTCTTGCAAGCGCAAGGACAAATTACAAACTTTGAGATAATATATTTCAAATATTCATTATGTTTTGTTCGATGGCAGATTTCAAATCTACAGGATCGACTGCCCCTTCAGAAACAACGGTCTCATCCACAACGTTGGCAGCAGAAACAACATCTGCAGGTCATATTTTTAAGCCAAGTATTCATCAACGTTTTCCATAAAATTTCAGAGTTTTTCTAAAGCGATTTTGTGAATTTTATAATGAAATTGTAAAAGGATTAGTATTAAATGTTAAGATTTTGGTTTCATTACAGGCTTCGCTTCTACTTTAAGAACAACCCTTTCAGAGACCACTTCGTCATCAGGTACTTCTACCTTGGAGACAACAACTGAAGGTAATACCGCGAAAGCTAAACGACTGTTATCTTCCTTTCTTAATGTTGCACCGGTTTAAAAAATAAATGTATTTTTTTGTTGCCATGATGAACAATTTGACGAGAACTCAATGAGAGTCGACATTTCCAGAAACGCAGATTCTTTTTTCCCCAGGACGTTTTCCAATCCTCTGAAGATATCCCACCATAATAAAACAAAAGTCTTCTATTTCTAGAAAAGCAAGAAAGAAACATTTCGAAAGGTAGATTGTTTTGGTTGGTGAGTGGACGGTTTTCACAAAATACTGAAATATTGAAACGTTTCCGAAAGAAAAAATGTAAGAAATATTCTTTTATATATCTCCTTGGGTGACAAAATTCCAATCCAGTCTGGTGTTTTTGATGTTTGTTGTGAATGCAGAGGCATTGTCTACCGTAACAACCGGCGTTTCCGAAACTACAATCTTGTTGGATACTTCGCCTGAAAGAGTAACAACTGAAGGTAATTTTGCAAATGGAAATGGGCCTCTGTGAAGGTGATTTTTTCAATGGAACAATGGCTTTTATTTCATCAAAACGACATTTAAAAGGTAGATTATTTTGGTTTGTGGGCGGGTGAATTTGAAGCCTCACAAAATATTGGAACGTTTCCGAAAAAACATTGTAAGAAATATTCTTTTATATATATATTTATGGGTGACACAATTCCAATCCAGTATGGTGGTTTTGATGTTTCGTTTGGTTTGCAGAGGCATTGTCTACCGTAACAACCGGGGTTTCGGAAACTACAATCTGGTTTGGCACTTCATCAACAACTGAAGGTAATGGCCGACTTTTATTGCATAGGTTCCATAATATTAAAGGAAAAATAGACTTGCGGTTGTGATTTATGATATTTGGTGAGGACGTGTACTTTAAAATTTTATGGGCAATAGTTTATTTATTTATTTCAGAAGCACTTAACCGTAAACAATGTATAGCTGGAAAAAGTGTAAACAGAAAAAAATGTTTCAATGTCTAACGAAGAATCAACAGAAAGTTTTGGTGTACAAAAAGATTAAATCAAAATATCTACGTGGAATCCTTGCATTTAATTCAGACTTTGTCAATTTCGGAACACCCAAATTTGAACAGGTCGATTGAGAGGATGACTGAATGTTTTTCTGCTAAAGATCAGGATCATTCAATGGGCCACAATGGTATTGTCAGATCAGACGTCCAATATCAATGATTTTCAAGGTCAATCGGGCACAGCAACACGTGGGCGCGAGGTTACTTTCCGCCACTTATTCCATTAAAGCCGGGGGTGCGTTGGATTAACTCTCAACGGGCAACCCTGATGAGGTTAAACATGAGTCGAATCAGCGTGGAATCTTATCGAATAATGGAGGAAAAAAGTGGGGAGGCCGAAGCAGATGCAAACGTTTGAGGGCGCACATAATAGACAGCCATTTGGTTTCAAAGCTTAGTCTGATGTTAGTACTAAGCCAACAGCGACCCCCAGAAATCACCTGGTACCATCCCATTAAGGGTTTCAAATGTATACAATCCGTACAGGAAATTTGGTGCCCCGCGAATATGCTCTGTTGTACGAGATTTCAATGACCATGAACGCTGGAAGAATTGCAGCGAACGGTGAAATGTATCGATTAGACTTTAAAAAAATGGCTGAGGTCGCTCGAGTGTGACTGAATTACGCGTGCGCATTATTAATTACAAATAAGAATAATAACTGCCATGCTTGACTTTACAAAGCTTCTTTGAGGAAACGACACATTTGCTGGCCGAGCCTGACAAAAACACGTCTCTTTTTGGCGTATAGCAGTTGCCATAGAAAATTATATTGGGCGGACTTCGTTTTCACCCTCAAAATATAGCAATTTCGCCTATTGAATTATGCAATTTATTTCCTTTTATGCTATCCGTGAATGCACGGTTGATAATGCCTACATTCGATAAAATTCCTAAAGGAATTAACACGGTTACGAAAGCTTACGAAAACGACTGTGGCATAGCGTAGATACAGTTAACATGATGCGATGCCTATGGCTGTTTTGTGTTTGAATGCCCGGCTGTGGGGAAGCAAAATGAAATAGCCGTTTTGTCATTTAACATCAGCGAGTTGCGTGTATATTGTGGGAGGTGCAGAGATTACACTGAGTAAAATAGGCCCAAGCGGCTATTTGCTCTTCAGTTGGACGAGGTTATCTGTTTTGTTTAGGATGTTAGGGCGTGGAAGAGAAGTTGGATTCAAAGAAAGATAAAAAGTCTTTTTAAGCGGATTTCCCCCAAATTGGAATGAACTAATTCCACATACCACTGATTCAAAGGAAATCATTCTACAAATAAATGGAACGGACAAATCAGTTTCTTAAATGTGGATTTTGGATAACGGTATGCACGTTTGGAAATAGATCACTCATATACATGGGCCTTTTATCGTTTTTTTTTTTTTTCGGGAGAGTTGAAAATATTTTCAAATTGCACGTCCAATACATTGTTATTAAATATTGTGCAACCTTAACCCGAACCGACGCACAATTTTTTGCCTCACGGAAAGCGGCTAAATGTGGCACTAAATAACGTCTTTCTGTCAGGCAGCAGATGATTTATAGACTTGAATTGTTTATTATTTTGTTCGAGGGGGTGAGGTGTGGATAGCTTAAGGGCTTTGACATGGAATGTTATCGTAGAATTAACATTTTTTCTGTATCAAGATCATGGCTGCTGGCATTGCGCATGCGTATAACAGTGCTATCTCTGCCCCCCCCCAGCATTCTGTCACCGCTGGGTTACCACTTGACTACTGCACTTTTTCTGGGTCTTTGAAAAGATTTTCAAACTCCATTTAATTCTGCTTGGTATTTGCAAATACACAGTGTGAAGCTGTACATCAATATCACACACTGGTCAGGTTAAAGCTAATTGCTAATTATCACCAGAAGCAATGAGAAAGATACACTTACAGTATGTATACCGGAATGACGAGTGACAGGTGGACGATGTCGTGCTGGTTTTCATCAAAATCGAGTAAATTGGAAGTTGTCGCTTGCTGTGAAAAACGTTTTTCAATGTGCTGAGGGAAACTCACAACCTGATTGTAGTTTGGAAAGGCTAGGGAAGGGGGTTAGGCCCTGTGACATTTGAGTATTGAAAACTGTCCATTGAATTGGCACGCATGCATTACAAATGCAAAGGAAAAGAGCGTCCACTAAATGCAATGAAATAATTCTCTAAAATGTCAGACTTTAGACCTATTTCTTTCGCTTTTTACTTTATCGAATGTAAATATGAGAATTATTCTTTCCCCTACCCACTCTTAATTAAACCGTACTCAGTTATTGCATTATAGGGAAAAAGTTCGAATCGTTCCTTGCTTACCGCTTGAACTTTACATTAGGCTCCGATCAAAACTGGTCTCTCCTTTTGTCCTCGGAACGTGATAAGTTGGTGGATTTGTGAAATAAAAACTTTATACTTTGCCACATCAACATCTATTATCACAACAACGATCCTGAAATTATTAAAATATTTCCACTGAAGCACACATTTCTAAAACTGTAATACTGAAGGCTACATGAGTATTTCGGTTGGTTTGCGGGATTCATAGCAAACTCAACCTTATCATTTTTCAGAAAAAGTGTCGTCTGATTACCTGTCAATAACGAATATACACGGACCCGTTAATACCAGTCACACCTTTTACGATGTTCTGTCTTTCAAAAAGAGCTTGTGCTTTCCGTCGTTATTAGGTGTCGTTTGTTGCTGCCGACATCGGTGTCGAGGGAGATGAACTTTGTTCCTGGATCTGACAACAAAACATGAATATGCAGAGTTAAGAAAGGTGCCCCGGATTGCTACCTTGGTAATGGCTCTTGCAGCTACAAGGGCTAGATTCTTGAAATAATCAGATTGAAAGATAATCAACAGGGAAGGCATTTTCACTGAAAAAGACATGTTTTTCTTTCTCGTAGTCGTAGTCTGCTTTTTTTCTCTTATATTTTCCTCTGTTCCGTAAGGGGGATTCACTTTGCTCGACCCCTGCCAACCCAGAACCTCACGCCCAGCACGGTGCCGTGGACTTTGGACGACAAATCGATAGGCTTGCAGAAAGTACTGATAAGGTAGCATGACACATTACATGCAAAGGTACGGGTTCACCCAAACCGAAACCGCATTACAACGGAATTACTGTCGTTGCCAACCGGTTGGGAACCACTCCAGCCTCCTTTGCCCTATTTTTCGCTGAGAAATGTTTTGAAGTACTTTATCGCTGGGATGTATTCAGCTTCCACGAGCAAGATGAGGCACGCAGTAAAATTCCAACTATTTTTCCTGGCCATCCTGTGGATATTTGCCGTTACCACAATAGGTAATCTGCATTTTAAATGTTTCCACTTAATCTATTTTATGCTTCGTAATCCTTTATCACACCGGGTTGGCTATGAAAAATACCACGTCTTTGACAAAAATCTCACTTATTCGGTAATTTTAACAATATATGGTTTGTAAGCTTTTCCAGTGCTGCAGGTGGAAAATTTATGAAATTTCGGAAACCGTCAACCGTTGAAATAAAAAAAAACGAGGCGGCGTTTTCGTTAATGTATATTTATTACTGTTTCTTTAGTTTGATGTAGACAGTTCAGGCGATAGAGTGTACCTCATAGCATTTTTGAACTCGTCTTTTTCACCTGTAAATTGCTTGCTGTGGCTACACTGCCTTGGAATAAGCACTTATTTGCCACACTAATATTCGACCCGTACGAGGTTTTGATTCATCATTTTCATATTTGAAAACGTCTTCCAACCTAATTTAAAAGCGCTTCCTATTCGTCTGGGCTGTGGTCCTCCATCAGGATGACTTCTTGTACAAAGAATTTGCTTCTGACAGAAATCATTTCCAAATTGGAAGTGAATAACATTTGTGATTAGGAAACACTCAAGCGCATTTGTGCGGGATCGGGAGAAACATCAATTATTCGTTCGATTACAAAAAGTGGATGGAATCGGGAAGACGTATCAGTCAACCTGAACCACAGCTATTTAGTTCCAACTTCAGACTTTGGAATGAAAATGGCTGTTCGTTGTGTGTGCAGTACAGCATGCACCAATTCTGACGCACAGGCCTACTCCAACATTTTGGTTCAAAGAATTTAGACACTCATATCACAACTCCCTCTAGACATCTGCAGGAGGACCTTAAGTCGTCCGCCAGAAAGACGCATTCTACCTGTGGGCCATTCATCTGAATTCTGGGACTTGACCATGCTCAGAAATATACACTTGTATGTGTTAAAAGTGGAGTAGGGCCCATGCATTGTAAGGTTTATACCTTGCAGATGTAGCACCATGAAGTCCTCATCTTTACTCGGTTCAGAATCTGAGAAATGATCTGTAGAGAAGTTCCACCTGGCAGCCAACAAAACAGGAATGATCTCTAACGAGTCTGCCAGTAAGTGTCGTCAGACATCTCATTTGGTCTGCCGGAAACCGTCAGTTGGCGATCAGGATATTTTAACCTCTTGATTGAGCTTACAAATACCGAAGGACGTACAACCTAATATGTGGACTTGTGTGCTTCTGGAAAGACTGCATCATGACAAGACCTCTGTAGGTTTTTGAATCTGTCCAAGTCCTGTCTGGCTTCACAGGTTTACATATTTTGCCTTTTTTCCATTTATTCTTTCGTTTTGTTTTTGCCTTTTGTTTTACAAATGTAAAGTAATAATTTTTTATTCGCTTTCAAGTCATCAACCGTGGCAATTTTGGCAACAAAATCCTACACTTATTTTCCCCTTGTACTACCGACTAGCAGAGTTTGTAAAGCTCTGCTCAACGCTTGCATAATCACGCTTTGCTGTATGCGATTTCACGCTCCACGCCCGTGGTTATTGCTCACTGGGCAAAGGGACTTCCCAATTTAGCCTCCTCCCCAGCGTACGTGCATGACGCGACTAAGTAATCCCACTTTGACCTTCCGCAATTTTTGAAAAGCCACCGGAGCTGGGGTCGAGTGGGCTGGCATGCAGGTATTGACCGAAAAGTCATGACTAGAACCAATTATCATAGATAGACAGATCCTTGTACACACTTTCGGTGCACTTCAGAAGCCTCTCGTGACAGATAGTTGTTTGTTGAGTACCATTTTGTGCGGTCTATTCTAAACACCCTTATGAAAAGATTCCTTTCAACCGCTGGAGTTCTGATAATGCATCAGTCATTATGTTGGAATGCAGGATACAAGGCACACTAGTGACACGGTAACTTGCGATATACTCGTGCGGTTAAAACTGTTCAACCTTGTGTAGGCATGCTGTCTATGGGACAAACTGTAAGTTTAAACATGCGTGAGAATGAATTCATTTGACTCTGCAACCTTTACTTGAAACCCTACAAGCGAGGAATGTAAACTGATATTTGGAGTGCAGAGTGTTTAAAACTGTCCTTATATTTTCATTCTTGGCAGATTTTGCAACGCCGACATCGTCGTATGAAGTTGGGTTTTTTTTTCTCTACAAAACCAAATGATTCATTATTCTCTCTGAAAACCCAACCTGTACCAAACAATGAAAAAAATAATTAAATGTTGAGAACTTCGAAATAAGAAATAAACAAAGCTTCCTGAAATTACCCTCAAATGAAGTACTTTTAACGTTTCCTTTGATGAAAGACTTTAACTCTACATTGGGAAACTGGAGTTTTATCCACTGTTGTATCCATCGTAAGGAAATCCCCCCCGGGTAATTAACTGAATATTTGTCTGATTTTGGTTGATGTTTCTTTTGATTACAGACGCAGCGTCTACCCTAGCAACAACCACTTCAGAAACAACAATCTCATCAGATACTTCGCCTGTTGAGGCAACAACTGAAGGTAATGTGGTCAAGCAAACGGGTGTTTTTTCCGTATGTTGTAAATTTCAGAACTTGCAGGGGATTTTTGATTTTTCCTGTGTTGCACCACGCTGAAATATGCTAATAAGCTAATAATAATATGCTAATAAGGATCCAAGAAGGTAGAGAATAAGAGAAGGGCTGATCCTATGATGCCTCTGAGTCGACCTGTCTGAGTCTCTTGAGAAAGTTTGGGCTGATAAAATTGAATTCTGACTCATTCTCTCCTTTCTGACAGATCTGAAATCAAAAATTTCCACTGGCCCTTCTGATACTACGGTTTCATCCACGACGCCGTCAGTGGAAACAACATCGAGAGGTAATTGCCTTGTGGAAAGGGTTCAACTAAGTTTTCCTATTATCGATTGTTTGGTTCTCAATAATTGTCTCCAAATGTGTGTGTCAATCAATTAAATATCATCTCAAGTATATCTTTTTTCAGACTCGAAATCGACCATAACTACTGACAATTTGGAGACTACATCGTCAGGTACCACTCCTGTCGAAGCAACACGAACAGGTAATGGGACGGTGCCAAACTGGTTGTAACTTTGGGAGGTTTTGGGGCTGCTTCATAATTAAATGCTTTTCTATATATCTAAGCAAGCAGAAACTCACGAAACGATTATTCCCTCCCTCCGATGGACGGTTTCCGAGCTTCCAAAGATATTCGACCCTTTAAGAAAATGTTCTATCAAACATCTCTTAATATGTTCCCATTGTCGGCAGAATTGAAATCCACAGAGTCAACCGTCCTCTTGGACACTACAGGTTCATCCACTACCTTGGTGGTTCGGACAACATCTGATGGTATTAAACCAAGTGTTCATCTTAGTTTTCCTGAAATTTCAGGTTTTTCCCTTTTGAAAGCAGTATCATAATCAAATATACGTAATAAAAATGAAAGTTGTCTGAGGTTTTTAATGTTTGTTTTGATGACAGACGCAGTGTCTACCGTAACAACCGGCGTTTTACAAAGTACAGTCTCATTGGGTACTATTCCTGACAAAGCAACAACGGAAGGTAATGTCGTATGTTTGTTTACTTACCATATTCTGAATTAAATCGTTGGTTTCACCAATGTATTATCTTCGTAAAATATTTGACTACGTGTAGTAGTCTTACAATATGGGAGTATCCCGCAAAGCCGAACTTTTACATATAAAATATACGTTTTCAAAGCCTAGAGACATTCCTTTCTTTGAGAAAATATGTTTCAAATATTCTTAATATTTTATTCGATGGCAGATTTCAAATCTACAGGGTCGACTGCCCCTTCAGAAACAACGGTCTCGTCCACAACGTTGGCAGCAGGAACAACCTTTGCAGGTCATTGTTTGTAACCAAGTGTTCGTCCAAGTTTTCTACTAACTTTCAGAGTTCAACTTCATGTGATATCTGTGAAAGTCGTCATGAAATAAAAAAAAATGATCATTGTTTATTTTCCCCCGATGTTTCGTTCTAATACAGACATCATTTCTACTTTAACAACTACCCTTTCAGAGACCACTTTGTCGTCAGGTACTTCGCCGGTTGAGACAACAACTGAAGGTAATGTCACTAAAGCAAAACGTCTCTTTCTTTTTCTTTATGTTGCACCAGTTTTAAAATTTAATGTAAATTTTTGTTTGCATGATGAACACTTTTACTACAAATTCAAGAATGTTCAAATATCGAAAAACGCGGATATATTTCATTTGCGGACGTGTTGCAAGCCTCCCAAGATATGCAGTCATTTAATTAATTAGCAAATTTCCTTTATTTCCACAAAAGCAGGAAAGAAACGTTTCAAAATGTAGATTATTTTGATTAGTAGGTTAATGTTTTTCAAGCCTCACAAAATATTAGAGCTTTTCAGGAAAAAAAATTGTATTTCTTCGATATGTATCCATTGATGACACAACTCCAATCTGGTCTGCCATTTTGGGTATTTTGGTCGCTTGCAGAAGCAGTGTCTACCGTAACAACCGGCATTTCAGAAACTACAATCTCATTGGGTACTTCGCCTGTCGAGACAACGACTGAAGGTAATGTTGTCAGTCAAAAGAAGCGCCTGTGAAGATATTTTTCTCAATGGAAGACGTGGGTTTTGCTTTGCTTTTATCACCAACACGTTTTCGACAAGTGATCTGGCAGAGAAATGCCACGATGCTTGACGTTTTCTAACCTGCTCAAATATTTGACAGATTTAGAAAATTGCCTGTTGAATACCCATTCGATATTTTCCCCCGTTGAAAGATTCGAAATCTACAAATAACGAGGATTTTTTTTCCCTTGATGGTTTTCCAAGCCTCCGCAGATATGTAATCATTTGAGAAAAAATTACTTTGTTTCCCTTGACAGCAGATGTCAAAACAATGTCAACTGCCCCTTCTGGAGCCACTTCCTCATCCACTACAATGACGGGGGAAAAAACATCTGCAGGTAAATATCTGAAACCAAGAGTTCAGCTAGATTCTCTTTAAGAAACTGGAGATATTGCCTCTTCTTTGGGCTAATCCCTTCATGAAACATACTTACATCTATATTGATTTTGTCCAAGTTTTTCCGAAATTTTTTGTTAACAGACGTAGTGTCTACAGTAACGACTGGCGTTTCAGAAACAACAATCTCATCAGATACAGCAACAACTCAAGGTAACATTGCAAAGCAAACGTGTGTCTTTAATGTGTTGTTGTTCTGGATAAAACTAAGTAGGCTAATTGTGCTTTATCCTAAGGATTATTTGACCAGTAAACGCAAAAAGGAGAATTACGGCAACGCCAACATGTTGCTCCCTCTAACTATTCTGAACTACCTAAAGGTGTCATGCTGAGATAATTCTGTATCAAATCTTTTATATCGATCCTTTGCTTGGATTGCAGATTTACAACCTACAGTATCCACTGCTCCTTTGGAAACAGCAGTCTCATCCACTACCTGGAAGATGGAAACAACATCTGAAGGTAAACTTGGGAAACAAAGTGTTCACCAACCGTTTTCTTCTATGAAATCAAGATCTTACCTTCAATGATGCTTGCCTGTCTAATCGTGAAAGTTCATATGTAGTTCATAAAATTGATATTGTCTGAAACTTTCCGTGATATTTCGTTTGATTACAAACATCGTGCTCTCTTTAACAACAGACGTTACACAGTCAACAGTCTCATCGGGTACCTCGCCTTTCAAGGCAATAACTGAAGCTTTTATCGCGAAAGAAATGTTCTTTCTCTCTGTTGTGTCTGTTCTAATATTGATTGTACACTTTTCGTGGCATCACGATGACACGTTTTCTAGAAATCTTTGAAAATACATCTTCACTTTATGTGGTGGACATTTTCCAAGTCTGTCAAGATATTCAGGCTATTGAGAAAGCGTTCCTTTATGTTTATCCGATTTTAGAGGTCAAATCTACAGTGTCGACTGCCCCTTTAGAATCAACAGTGTCATCTACTACCTTGACGATGGAACCGACTTCAGAAGGTAAATTTCTGAAACTACGTGTTTATCAAAGCTCTCTTCTAGAAACTGCAGATTTTTCTCTTAAATTTTTCTCATAATAAAATCTAGTCTGTCAAGTGATTATTGTCAGACGTTGTCTGATGTTTCCTTTGATCACAGAGGTAGTGTCCACCGTAACAACAGAGGTTTCAGAAACGACACTTTCATCAAGAACGTCGCCTGACGAAGCAACAACTGAAGGTAATATTTCGTGAAAGGAAACCTGTTTCCTTTTTTTCTCTCTTTGATCAGCTCTAGAAGTAACCATTGGTTGTCTTTATTGCGTCATGATGTAATTTTTTTCTAGAAACCAAATAGGAGTAGGACACAGTAAAAATGCAGACACTCACTTTGCTGTGCAATTTGGGCAAAGTTACTAAGAGTTACTAATTGCAGATTTCCAATCTACAGCGTCGACTGCCCCTTCGGAAACCACAGGCTTGTCCACTACCATGAAGATTGAAACAACATTGGGAGGTAAACTTCTGAAGCCATTATGTTGATCAGAGTTGTCCTTCTGAACTTGATATCCTTACAAATACTCTATGCCAATATCGTCTAAAGCATTGCCGTTGTCTCGGTTGATGACAGACTTGCTACCTACAGTGACAAGTCGCGTTTCCGAGACTCCGATATCATCCGCTACTTCACCTGTTGAAACGACAAGTGAAGGTAATGTCACGCACGAAAGGTTTCCTCATTCCAATTTGTCTTTCTACGCTGTTAAGATATTTGGCTGAAGGGCGTGATTTTGAGTAAACGTTTTCTCCCAATTACAGATTTGATATCTAGCATGTCGACTGCCCCTTTGGAAACCACAGTGTCATCCAATACCTTGACCACGGAAACGACAACACTAGGTGATTTTCTGAAGCCAAGCATTCATCAATTTACACTCAAATGTTAACGTTGTGATCAGGTATATGGCAAAATACATAACGATATTCCTGAATTCTAGGGTATATACTGTATGCCCTAGAATTCAGGAATATCGTTTTGCCCTAAGTAGTCTTACCGTCTCTGTTAACCACAGACTTGACATCTGCAGTGACAAGTGGCGTTTCTGAAAGTCCAATCTCGTCCGCTACTCCGTCAGAAGAAGTAACAACTGAAGGTAAAGCCACGCAAGAAAAACATGTTTTATTGTATTGATTGCTAGTCTGCTCAATAAACATATTCAGCTCAATGCAGTTATTTCACTCCACTGTGTCTCTTTTTTAATTGATTACAGATTTCAAATCTACACAGTCGAGCGCCCCTTCAGAAACCCCAGGCTCATCCACTACCGTGACAGTGGAAGCAACATCTGAAGGTAATTTTCTAAAGCAATAGTTTTGATCAAAGCCTTTCTCGTACTTTCCCAACTTTCATTTTTCCTCCATTTGAAGTACCGCGTGAATGCCTTAATCACATGAAGATCGTCTATAGTTGTTTTATTGTTTCTTAACAATGACAGACGTGACATCTGCCGTAACAAGTGGCATTTCGGAAACAAGTATTTCGTCCACAGCGACTCCTAAAGAAGAAGCAACTGAAGGTAAAGAGAAGAAAAAAAATGGTGCTATTGTTTTGATTATTAGTTTAATTTATGAAGATATTCAGCTAAATGTAATGATTCCACTCAATTGTGTATGTGAAAGATTTGAAATTCACGTAGTCGAGCATTCCTTCAGAAACCACTGTCTCATCCACAACATTGACAGTGGAAACAACGTCTCAAAGTAATTTTCTAAAGCCGAGGACTGGTATTAATCAAAGATTTCTCGTAAAACCGGCAAATTTCCCCATTTCAGTTTCACGAGCAGTACCGCGTGCCTTAATATAATGAAACCAATATGCTTTAAAGTAGTTCTGATTTATCTATTGATGACAGACTTGACATCTGCCGTGACAAGTGGCACTTCAGAAAGCCCGATCTCGTCCGCTACTCCACCTGTAGAAGCAACAACTCAGGGTAGGCGCAACATCATCGGAAGTTTGTGTTTGGCTCTTTGTTTTCTCCACCGACTTTCTTAAAATAGTAAACTCATAGTGCCATTATATGTTTCTCTCTCCTTTGCTAGTTGCAGATTTCCGGTCTACAGTGTCAACTGCCCCTTTGGAAACCACAGTCTCATCCATTACTTTGACGGTGGAAACAACACCAGGAGGTAAATTTCAGATATTATTGAGTTGATCAAATTGGTGTCCGAAAAGTTGGCATCCAAATAAATATTGCGTTATATAAAGACGATTGCCTAAAGTATTTTCTTTTTTCTGTTAATGACAGACTTGACATCTGCCGCGACAAGTGGCGTCTCGGAAACTCCAATCTTGTCTACTTCTCCAATAACAGAAAAAACAACAGAAGGTAACATCTGAATGACAAATAAGGTTTGGTCTTGTGATTGGTTTTCCGGACTCTGAAGATATTTGTTTCGGATAGTATCATTTCGAGTACACAGTTTCGTTTTTTTTCTGGATTGTGTGTAGATCTCCAATTTACTGTATCCACTGCCCCTGTGGAAACCACCGTCCCATCCGCTACCTTGACCATGGAAACAATATCGGAAGGTAATATTCGGTAACTAAGCGTTGATCAAAATTACCTGTGAAAAAAAATGCAGAAATTTCTTTGATTCCACATTTTGTTGTCTTGATAAACACAGTGTGATTCAATTAAATGAGTATTACCGAGAGTATTGTATGGTTTCTGTTGATGACAGACTTGACATATACCGCAACAACTGGCGTTTCAGAAACTCGGATTTCTGCCACTACTCCAGCTGTGAAAGGAACAACTGAAGGTAATATTTAAAAGGAAAACACAGTTTGATCTTATAATCGGGTTTTTAAGACTCTGAATATATATTTGTTCAAATAGCATATTTGGAGTAAACCATTTCGCTTTTTTCTCCCCCTGATGGTATGCAGATTTCCAATCTACATTGTCGACTGCTTCTTCATACACTACCTTGACGATGGAAACAACATCGGAAGGTAATGTTCTGAAACTAAGCGTTGATAAAAATGTACCTGAAATAAACGTGAGGAATTTCTTGAGATTTCAAAAATTGTTGTCTTGATCGATACTACCTTCCTAAATACAATGGTAGTCTACAGTAATTCTATTTTGTCTCTTGATAACAGACTTAACATCTGAAGCAACAAGTGCCGTAACCGAAACTCCAATCTCGCCCACTACTTCGCCCGTGGAAGCAACAACTCTGGGTAGGCCTAACATAATAAAAGTGATTTTTGGCTGGGTTTTTTGTTTGTTTGGCCACTTTCCTTATATTCAGCTGAATGCAATTATCTAATCCTATTTCTCCGTTAATAATCACAGATTTCCAATCTACAGTGTCGACTGCCCCTTCGGAAACCACAGCCTCGTCCACTACCTTGACGATGGAGACAACATCTGAAGGTAAACTTCTGAAGACATTATGTTGATCAAAGGTATCTCTCAGAAATTGGTATCTTAATAAATACAGTGTGCCTTACTATCATGAACTTGGCGTCAAGTATTCTGTTCTCTCTGTGATGACAGAATTGACACCTTCCAGGACAAGTGTCTTTTCTGAAACTCCAATCTTGTCCGATTCTCCACCCCTAGAAACAACAAGTGAAGGTAATATCATGGAAATTATATTGGAATGGCCTTTTTTCGAGAGATGTTCAGGTAAATGCCATTTTGAGTTAAATCTATACCCCTCTCTCTGTTAACGATTACAGATTTCCAATCTACAGTGTCGACTGCCCCTTCGGAAACCACAGCCTCGTCCACTACCTTGACGATGGAAACAACATCGGAAGGTGAAATTTTGAAAGCATTATGCTAATCTGTGAGTATCTTCATAAGTAGAGTGTGCCTAAATATAATGAACATTAGCTAAATATTGTATTTTCTCTTTTAATGACAGACTTGACATCTACTGTAACAACTGGTATTTCTGAAACTCCAATCTCATCCACTACTGCACCTGTAGACACAACAACTGAAGGTAATATGCCATGGCATTTCAACTGCATTGGGCTTTTTTTCATATCATGTCATTATTTCGACTTAATACCTCTTTCTCTGGTAAAATGGAAGATTTCCAATTTACCGTGTCAACTACTCCTTTGGAAACAACAGTCTCATCAACTACCTTGACGGTGGAAACAACATCGGGAGGTAATATTCTCAAGCCAGCATTTGATCGAGGATTTCACAAAGAAGATTTGTTGTGGTCAACACTTTACGGGCTTTAAAAAAATTGAATGACGTCCAGTATGACCTAAAGTATTCTATCGTCTCTGTTCAGATTGTTGGCTGAGATTTTTGTTTTGTTTGGCGACTTTCCTTATATTCAGCTGAATGCAATTATCCTACTTCTCCGTTAATAATCACAGATTTCCAATCTACAGTGTCGACTGCCCCTTCGGAAACCACAGCCTCGTCCACTACCTTGACGATGGAGACAACATCTGAAGGTAAACTTCTGAAGACATTATGTTGATCACAGGTATCATTCAGAAATTGGTATCCTAATAAATACAGTGTGCCTTACTATCATGAACTAAGCGTCAAGTATTCTGTTCTCTCTGTTGATGACAGAATTGACATCTTCCAGGACAAGTGTTTTTTCTGAAACTCCAATCTTGTCCGATTCTCCACCCCTAGAAACAACAAGTGAAGGTAATATCATGGAAATTAAATTGGAATGGCCTTTTTTCGAGAAATGTTCAGGTAAATGCCATTTTGAGTTAAATCTATACCCCTCTCTCTGTTAACGATTACAGATTTCTTATCTACAGTGTCGACTGCTTCTTCTTACACTACCTTGACGATGGAAACAACATCGGAAGGTAAAGTTTCTGAAACTAAGCGTTGATAAAATTGTACCTGAAATAAACGTGAGGAATTTCTTGAGATTTCAAAATTTGTTGTCTTGATCGATACTACCTTCCTAAATACAATGGTAGTCTACAGTAATTCTATTTTGTCTCTTGATAACAGACTTAACATCCCAAGCAACAAGTGCCGTTACCGAAACTCCAATCTCGCCCGCTACTTCGTCTGTAGAAGCAACAACTCTGGGTAGGCCTAACATAATAAAAGTGATTTTTGGCTGGGTTTTTTGTTTTGTTTGGCGACTTTCCCGATATTCAGCTGAATGCAATTATGTAATCCTATTTCTCCGTTAATAATCACAGATTTCCAATCTACAGTGTCGACTGCCCCTTCGGAAACCACAGCCTCGTCCACTACCTTGACGATGGAGACAACATCTGAAGGTAAACTATTGAAGACATTATGTTGATCAAAGGTATCTTTCAGAAATTGGTATCCTAATAAATACAGTGTGCCTTACTATCATGAACTTGGCGTCAAGTATTCTGTTCTCTCTGTTGATGACAGAATTGACACCTTCCAGGACAAGTGTCTTTTCTGAAACTCCAATCTTGTCCGATTCTCCACCCCTAGAAACAACAAGTGAAGGTAATATCATGGAAATTATATTGGAATGGCCTTTTTTCGAGAGATGTTCAGGTAAATGCCATTTTGAGTTAAATCTATACCCCTCTCTCTGTTAACGATTACAGATTTCCAATCTACAGTGTCGACTGCCCCTTCGGAAACCACAGCCTCGTCCACTACCTTGACGATGGAAACAACATCGGAAGGTGAAATTTTGAAAGCATTATGCTAATCTGTGAGTATCTTCATAAGTAGAGTGTGCCTAAATATAATGAACATTAGCTAAATATTGTATTTTCTCTTTTAATGACAGACTTGACATCTACTGTAACAACTGGTATTTCTGAAACTCCAATCTCATCCACTACTGCACCTGTAGACACAACAACTGAAGGTAATATGCCATGGCATTTCAACTGCATTGGGCTTTTTTTCATATCATGTCATTATTTCGACTTAATACCTCTTTCTCTGGTAAAATGGCAGATTTCCAATTTACCGTGTCAACTACTCCTTTGGAAACAACAGTCTCATCAACTACCTTGACGGTGGAAACAACATCGGGAGGTAATATTCTCAAGCCAGCATTTGATCGAGGTTTTCACAAAGAAGATTTGTTGTGGTCAACACTTTACGGGCTTTAAAAAAATTGAATGACGTCCAGTATGACCTAAAGTATTCTATCGTCTCTGTTCAGATTGTTGGCTGGGATTTTTGTTTTGTTTGGCGACTTTCCTTATATTCAGCTGAATGCAATTATCTAATCCTACTTCTCCGTTAATAATCACAGATTTCCAATCTACAGTGTCGACTGCCCCTTCGGAAACCACAGCCTCGTCCACTACCTTGACGATGGAGACAACATCTGAAGGTAAACTTCTGAAGACATTATGTTGATCAAAGGTATCATTCAGAAATTGGTATCCTAATAAATACAGTGTGCCTTACTATCATGAACTTAGCGTCAAGTATTCTGTTCTCTCTGTTGATGACAGAATTGACATCTTCCAGGACAAGTGTCTTTTCTGAAACTCCAATCTCGTCCGATTCTCCACCCCTAGAAACAACAAGTGAAGGTAATATCATGGAAATTAAATTGGAATGACCTTTTTTCGAGAAATGTTCAGGTAAATGCCATTTTGAGTTAAATCTATACCCCTCTCTCTGTTAACGATTACAGATTTCCAATCTACAGTGTCGACTGCTTCTTCTTACACTACCTTGACGATGGAAACAACATCGGAAGGTAAAGTTTCTGAAACTAAGCGTTGATAAAATTGTACCTGAAATAAACGTGAGGAATTTCTTGAGATTTCAAAATTTGTTGTCTTGATCGATACTACCTTCCTAAATACAATGGTAGTCTACAGTAATTCTATTTTGTCTCTTGATAACAGACTTAACATCCCAAGCAACAAGTGCCATTACCGAAACTCCCATCTCGCCCGCTACTTCGTCTGTAGAAGCAACAACTCTGGGTAGGCCTAACATAATAAAAGTGATTTTTGGCTGGGTTTTTTGTTTTGTTTGGCGACTTTCCCGATATTCAGCTGAATGCAATTATGTAATCCTATTTCTCCGTTAATAATCACAGATTTCCAATCTACAGTGTCGACTGCCCCTTCGGAAACCACAGCCTCGTCCACTACTTTGACGATGGAAACAACATCGGAAGGTAAAATTCTGAAAGCACTATGCTAGTCTTCATAAGTAGAGTATGCCTAAATATAATGAACTTTGGCTAAATATTGTATTTTCTCTTTTAATGACAGACTTGACATCTACTGTAACAACCGGTATTTCTGAAACTCCAATCTCGTCCGCTACTGCACCTGTAGACACAACAACTGAAGGTAATATGCCATGGCATTTCAACTGCATTGGGCTTTTTTTCATATCATGTCATTATTTCGACTTAATACCTCTTTCTCTGGTAAAATGGCAGATTTCCAATTTACCGTGTCAACTACTCCTTTGGAAACAACAGTCTCATCAACTACCTTGACGGTGGAAACAACATCGGGAGGTAATATTCTCAAGCCAGCATTTGATCGAGGTTTTCACAAAGAAGATTTGTTGTGGTCAACACTTTACGCGCTTTAAAAAAATTGAATGACGTCCAGTATGACCTAAAGTATTCTATCGTCTCTGTTCAGATTGTTGGCTGGGTTTTTTTGTTTTGTTTGGCGACTTTCCTTATATTCAGCTGAATGCAATTATCTAATCCTACTTCTCCGTTAATAATCACAGATTTCCAATCTACAGTGTCGACTGCCCCTTCGGAAACCACAGCATCATCCACTACCTTGACGATGGAGACAACATCTGAAGGTAAACTTCTGAAGACATTATGTTGATCAAAGGTATCTCTCAGAAATTGGTATCCTGATAAATACAGTGTGCCTTACTATCATGAACTTAGCGTCAAGTATTCTGTTCTCTCTGTTGATGACAGAATTGACATCTTCCAGGACAAGTGTCTTTTCTGAAACTCCAATCTCGTCCGATTCTCCACCCCTAGAAACAACAAGTGAAGGTAATATCATGGAAATTATATTGGAATGGCCTTTTTTCGAGAGATGTTCAGGTAAATGCCATTTTGAGTTAAATCTATACCCCTCTCTCTGTTAACGATTACAGATTTCCAATCTACAGTGTCGACTGCCCCTTCGGAAACCACAGCCTCGTCCACTACCTTGACGATGGAAACAACATCGGAAGGTGAAATTTTGAAAGCATTATGCTAATCTGTGAGTATCTTCATAAGTAGAGTGTGCCTAAATATAATGAACATTAGCTAAATATTGTATTTTCTCTTTTAATGACAGACTTGACATCTACTGTAACAACTGGTATTTCTGAAACTCCAATCTCGTCCGCTACTGCACCTGTAGACACAACAACTGAAGGTAATATGCCATGGCATTTCAACTGCATTGGGCTTTTTTTCATATCATGTCATTATTTCGACTTAATACCTCTTTCTCTGGTAAAATGGCAGATTTCCAATTTACCGTGTCAACTACTCCTTTGGAAACAACAGTCTCATCAACTACCTTGACAGTGGAAACAACATCGGGAGGTAATATTCTCAAGCCAGCATTTGATCGAGGTTTTCACAAAGAAGATTTGTTGTGGTCAACACTTTACGGGCTTTAAAAAAATTGAATGACGTCCAGTATGACCTAAAGTATTCTATCGTCTCTGTTCAGATTGTTGGCTGGGATTTTTGTTTTGTTTGGCGACTTTCCTTATATTCAGCTGAATGCAATTATCTAATCCTACTTCTCCGTTAATAATCACAGATTTCCAATCTACAGTGTCGACTGCCCCTTCGGAAACCACAGCCTCGTCCACTACCTTGACGATGGAGACAACATCTGAAGGTAAACTTCTGAAGACATTATGTTGATCACAGGTATCATTCAGAAATTGGTATCCTAATAAATACAGTGTGCCTTACTATCATGAACTTAGCGTCAAGTATTCTGTTCTCTCTGTTGATGACAGAATTGACATCTTCCAGGACAAGTGTTTTTTCTGAAACTCCAATCTCGTCCGATTCTCCACCCCTAGAAACAACAAGTGAAGGTAATATCATGGAAATTAAATTGGAATGACCTTTTTTCGAGAAATGTTCAGGTAAATGCCATTTTGAGTTAAATCTATACCCCTCTCTCTGTAAACGATTACAGATTTCTTATCTACAGTATCGACTGCTTCTTCTTACACTACCTTGACGATGGAAACAACATCAGAAGGTAAAGTTTCTGAAACTAAGCGTTGATAAAATTGTACCTGAAATAAACGTGAGGAATTTCTTGAGATTTCAAAATTTGTTGTCTTGATCGATACTACCTTCCTAAATACAATGGTAGTCTACAGTAATTCTATTTTGTCTCTTGATAACAGACTTAACATCCCAAGCAACAAGTGCCATTACCGAAACTCCCATCTCGCCCGCTACTTCGTCTGTAGAAGCAACAACTCTGGGTAGGCCTAACATAATAAAAGTGATTTTTGGCTGGGTTTTTTGTTTTGTTTGGCGACTTTCCCGATATTCAGCTGAAGGCAATTATGTAATCCTATTTCTCCGTTAATAATCACAGATTTCCAATCTACAGTGTCGACTGCCCCTTCGGAAACCACAGCCTCGTCCACTACCTTGACGATGGAAACAACATCGGAAGGTGAAATTCTGAAAGCACGATGCTAGTTTTCATAAGTAGAGTATGCCTAAATGTAATAAACATTGGCTATTGTATTTTCTCTTTTAATGACAGACTTGACATCTACTGTAACAACTGGTATTTCTGAAACTCCAATCTCGTCCGCTACTGCACCTGTAGACACAACAACTGAAGGTAATATGCCATGGCATTTCAACTGCATTGGGCTTTTTTTTCATATCATGTCATTATTTCGACTTAATACCTCTTTCTCCGGTAAAATGGCAGATTTCCAATTTACCGTGTCAACTACTCCTTTGGAAACAACAGTCTCATCAACTTCCTTGACGGTGGAAACAACATCGGGAGGTAATATTCTCAAGCCAGCATTTGATCGAGGTTTTCACAAAGAAGATTTGTTGTGGTCAACACTTTACGGGCTTTAAAAAAATTGAATGACGTCCAGTATGACCTAAAGTATTCTATCGTCTCTGTTCAGATTGTTGGCTGGGATTTTTGTTTTGTTTGGCGACTTTCCTTATATTCAGCTGACTGCAATTATCTAATCCTATTTCTCCGTTAATAATCACAGATTTCCAATCTACAGTGTCGACTGCCCCTTCGGAAACCACAGCCTCGTCCACTACCTTGACGATGGAGACAACATCTGAAGGTAAACTTCTGAAGACATTATGTTGATCAAAGGTATCTCTCAGAAATTGGTATCCTAATAAATACAGTTTGCCTTACTATCATGAACTTGGCCTCAAGTATTCTGTTTTCTCTGTTGATGACAGAATTGACACCTTCCAGGACAAGTGTCTTTTCTGAAACTCCAATCTTGTCCGATTCTCCACCCCTAGAAACAAGTAAAGGTAATATCATGGAAATTAAATTGGAATGGCCTTTTTTCGAGAGATGTTCAGGTAAATGCCATTTTGAGTTAAATCTATACCCCTCTCTCTGTTAACGATTACAGATTTCCAATCTACAGTGTCGACTGCCCCTTCGGAAACCACAGCCTCGTCCACTACCTTGACGATGGAAACAACATCGGAAGGTGAAATTCTGAAAGCATTATGCTAATCTGTGAGTATCTTCATAAGTAGAGTATGCCTAAATATAATGAACATTGGCTAAATATTGTATTTTCCCTTTTAATGACAGACTTGACATCTACTGTAACAACTGGTATTTCTGAAACTCCAATCTCGTCCGCTACTGCACCTGTAGACACAACAACTGAAGGTAATATGCCATGGCATTTCAACTGCATTGGGCTTTTTTTTCATATCATGTCATTATTTCGACTTAATACCTCTTTCTCTGGTAAAATGGCAGATTTCCAATTTACCGTGTCAACTACTCCTTTGGAAACAACAGTCTCATCAACTTCCTTGACGGTGGAAACAACATCGGGAGGTAATATTCTCAAGCCAGCATTTGATCGAGGTTTTCACAAAGAAGATTTGTTGTGGTCAACACTTTACGGGCTTTAAAAAAATTGAATGACGTCCAGTATGACCTAAAGTATTCTATCGTCTCTGTTCAGATTGTTGGCTGGGATTTTTGTTTTGTTTGGCGACTTTCCTTATATTCAGCTGACTGCAATTATCTAATCCTATTTCTCCGTTAATAATCACAGATTTCCAATCTACAGTGTCGACTGCCCCTTCGGAAACCACAGCCTCGTCCACTACCTTGACGATGGAGACAACATCTGAAGGTAAACTTCTGAAGACATTATGTTGATCAAAGGTATCTCTCAGAAATTGGTATCCTAATAAATACAGTTTGCCTTACTATCATGAACTTGGCCTCAAGTATTCTGTTTTCTCTGTTGATGACAGAATTGACACCTTCCAGGACAAGTGTCTTTTCTGAAACTCCAATCTTGTCCGATTCTCTACCCCTAGAAACAAGTAAAGGTAATATCATGGAAATTATATTGGAATGGCCTCTTTTCGAGAGATGTTCAGGTAAATGCCATTTTGAGTTAAATTTATACCCCTCTCTCTGTTAACGATTACAGATTTCCAATCTACAGTGTCGATTGCCCCTTCGGAAACCACAGCCTCGTCCCCTACCTTGACGATGGAAACAACATCGGAAGGTAAAATTCTGAAAGCACTATGCTAGTCTTCATAAGTAGAGTATGCCTAAATATAATGAACTTTGGCTAAATATTGTATTTTCTCTTTTAATGACAGACTTGACATCTACTGTAACAACCGGTATTTCTGAAACTCCAATCTCGTCCGCTACTGCACCTGTAGACACAACAACTGAAGGTAATATGCCATGGCATTTCCACTGCATTGGGCTTTTTTCATATCATGTCATTATTTCGACTTAATACCTCTTTCTCCGGTAAAATGGCAGATTTCCAATTTACCGTGTCAACTACTCCTTTGGAAACAACAGTCTCATCCACTACCTTGACGGTGGAAACAACATTAGGAGGTAATATTCTCAAGCCAGCATTTGATCGAGGTTTTCACAAAGAAGATTTGTTGTGGTCAACACTTTACGCGCTTTAAAAAATTGAATGACGTCTAGTATAGCCTAAAGTATTCTATCATCTCTGTTGATGACAGATTTGACGTCTGCCGTAACGACTGGCGTTTCTGAAACCACAACCTCGTCTCTCACACCAACTGTTGACACAACAAGTGAAGGTAATGTGAAAACTAAATGATATTGAGCGGTTTGGTTTTGTTTGGTGAGATACATCAACTAGATATCATCATCTTCATTGAATCGTATCAATGTTTTGTTGACAATACATTTTCAATCCACAGTGTTGACTACCGAAGTGGAAACCACAACCTCATCCGCTACTTTGACTGTGGAGACAACATCTGAAGGTAATTCTCTTAAACTATGCGTTAATCAAACTTTACTTGAAAAAAATTAATTTAATTGCATGGAATTGTGTAATTTTGGCGAGTATCTCTAGACACTGAGCTAAATGATATCATTTTCGAGTTAAATATACCCCTTTTCTCCAATAAAATTGTAAAATTCCAATCTACAGTGTCGACTGTCCCTTCAGGAACAACAGTCTTATCTACTACCTTGACGATGGAAACAACGTCAGAAGGTAATATTCTCAAGTCAGCATTTGATCAAAATTTTCACTGAGAAGTTTGGCTAAGATCAAATCTTTTCGCCCTTTTTAATCGAATGACCTATTTAATATCGTTTATTGACAGCCCTGACATCTGCCACAACAAGCGGCATTTCGGAAACTCCAACCTTGTCTGGTACTCCACCTGTAGATACAACGAGTGAAGGTATAATGGAATGAAAGTTAAATTGCGATGGGTTTCTTTGGTGTTTTTCTTTTGGTGATTGATATCGAACTAAATGCCACTGTACTCCTCTGTCCATTAATAATTACAAATCTCCAACCTACAGCCTCGACTGCCCCTTTGGAGACCACAGTTTCGTCCACTACCCTGACGATGGAAACAACATCTGCAGGTAATGTTCTCAAGCGTCGATTAACTTTACTTGGAACAAAATTGACAAAATTCCTTAGACTTCAATATTCATTGTCTTGATCACTGCTACCTTGCTACAAGAAATATAGTCCACGGTAATATTCTTTTTTTTTTGTTGATGACAGACTTGACATCTGCCGCAACAACTGGCATTTCTGAAACTCCAATCTCGTCCGCTACTACACCTCTAGAAACAACAACTGAAGGTAACATTTGGAAGGAAAATGCGGTTTGGTCTATTAATAAGATATTAATAAGTTTATGGTAGTTGTTTGAGGTGCATTATTTGGAGTGCACAATCGTTTTTCCCTTGATGGTATACAGATTTGAAATCTAAATCTTTGGAAACCACAGCCTCATCGACTACCTTGATAGTGGAAACACCATCAGAAGGTGAACTTCTCAGTTTCTCAGAAATTGGTATCCTAGTGTTCCTTATGATTGTGAAATGTGCCTAAAATATTCTAATGTCCCGGTTCTCGACAGAGTCGACGTCTATGATGACAAGTGTCGTTTTTGAAACTCTTACCTCATCTGCTACTCCAACCGTTGAAACAACAACCAAAGGTAGGCCTATCACTTGAAAAGAAATGGTTGGTTTGGTCTTTTAATCGGTTTTCAAGATTATTAATATTTTGGCAGAATAGTGTTATTTGGATATAACCTTTTTGGTTTTTCCCTTGTGGCATGCAGATTTGCAATCTACAGTATCCACTTCCCCTTCGGAAACCACAGCCTCATCAACTACCTTGACGGTGGAAACAACATCAGAAGGTAAAATTCTGAAGCCATTGTGTTGATCAAAGCTGTCTCTCAGAAGTGCGTGACTGAATGTGCCTGAATGTAATGAATTATTGCTTCCTCAGTAGAAATTACTTCTGGTAACGACACCTGGATTCCTCAAAAGGGCCCTATATACTGTAGCTCGCAATCCTGAAGAAAAATGTAGAGAGGAGACAATAAGAAGCAGTTACAGTTTTAGAGGTGGAAGGAAAACCCCAGAGGAATATTCTGGGTAAAGCCCACGGAATCAGGTAAGGACTGAAAATCAAATCAGCATCTAGACAGCGCCGGGATTTGATTCTGGGCTTCAGAGGATTAAAGTATTCTACTGTTTCTGTTGATGACAGACGTGACATATGCCGCAACAACTGGCGTTTCCAAAACTCCAATCTCGTCTGGTACTCCACCTGCAGAAGCAACAACTCAGGGTAGGCCTAATATCACGAAAGTATTGTTTGGCCTTTAGGTTTTGCTTAGCGACTTTCCACACATTCAGCTAAATTTGAATATCTATTCCTCTTTCTCCGTTAATTGCAGATTTCCAATCTACTGCATCAACTGCCCCCTTGGAAACCACATCCTCATCCACTACCTTGACGATGGAAACAACATCTGAAGGTAAACTTCTGAAGCCATGATGCAGATCAGAGTTAGTATCCTAAGAAAAACAGTGGGCAGAAATATAATGATCGGTGGTTAAATATTTTACTCTCTCCGTTGATTACAGACTTGACATCTACCGTGACAAATGTCGTTTCTGAAACTCCAATCTTTTCCGCTCCTTCAACTGTAGAAACAACAACTGAGGGTAATTTAAATGTTATTATCTTTGAGTATACTATACCTCTAAACTGGCAGATTTACAAATTAATGCCCTTTTGAAACAACGGTCTTATTTACTACCTTGACGATGGAAACAACATCAGAAGGTAATACTCTCAAGCCAGCATTTGGTAAAACTTTTCACAAAGAAGTTTTAGCGTAATCAAAACTTTCACCCTTATCAAATGAATGACGTCATATGTATACAATATTATTTGTTGACAGCCCTGACATCTACCGTAACAAGCGGAGTCCCGGAAACTCCAACCTCGTCTGCTACTCCTCCTGTACCAAAAACAACTGAAGGTAATATCTAAAAAATGAGTTTTCGTCCTATAATTTGTTTCCCGAAATATGAATGCATTTGCTGAATGACATTACTTTGAGTAAACCATGCCTCGTCTTTCCCTTGATGTTATTTATGCAGATTTCCAATCTACAGCGTCGACTGCCCCTTTGGAAACTACAGCCTCATCCAGAACCTTGACGGTGGAAACAACATCTGAAGGTAAACTTTTAAAGCCATTTTGTCCATAGACATTCTTTCTTGGAAGTTGGTATAGGAATGAATGCAACCTATAGGCCCTAATGAATAACGGCTAAATTCGATTTTCTCTGTTGGTGACAAATGTGACATCTACCGCAACAACTGGCCTTTCTAAAACTCTAATCTTAAGTGCTACTTCACCTGCAGAAGCAATTACTCAAGTTGATACCACAATATTGTTTATCAAATTTTTGTATTGCCATTTTCTGAAGAGATCTACAGATTTAGCTGAATATGAATATCCCAAGTAAACTATCCAAGCTCCGTTGCACAACCTACAGAGGCTTTCGAAACGTACACCACTAAAGGCAAAGTTTGTATCAGTCTCTGTCGTTTAAGTTTAAGATGTATCTTAAAGCAGAGAGTAGTTTCGATCTCAAGAGAATTTCTGTTCAAGATAGGAAAGAAAATGTAAAATTCTATTATGAATCTTTGATGTTTACTTTGATACCAGACATCAAGTCAACGGCATCGACTCAGCGTGCAGGAACTACGCCTTCATTACACACTTCACCAGTACCAACAACTACAGGTATCGTTGTGTGTAAAACATTTGCATCTAATATCCGGTTCGTAAGTGTGACGTCACTTCAGTTTAAACCACGCCCACTGCACATGCACTGCACACAGAGTTGCATGCATTGATCGCCGTTTACATGGAACCTTGGAACCAGAAGTTAACGCACAACATCAGCGATCGTCCGATGGGAGCCTGCAAATCGTGGCGCGTCCGCCTTTGTCACGAAGTCACTTACAAACCGGATATTATTGCACATAGCCTTCATTATTTCATTGAAGGTTTTTGTTCGGCAAATAATTCTGTTTTTAACATTAAGAAAAAGGAGGAAGATTAATGCAGTATGTCCATTTCAATTCAAAACAATGCAACGCCTCGAAAACAGTTTGTTTGCAGTTTGTTTCCTCTGCTCACGCGCGCACAAGTTCGCTAAGGACTTGTCCTCCGAACACTAGTAGCCGGTTCTTTGCCAGTAGAAGCAAGGAATCAAAGTTATTATACAAAACGAAAAGAAATCTTTGTGGTAGTTGTGGAGGTGTAATCCTAAAGCGTACTGGGATAGAAAATATGGGGGAAAACTGAGTCTTTCGGCGTTTTTTTGAAATGCCATTTGACTTCATTGTAATCTTATTTGCCAGAAATGTAAAAACCTCTAGCTCTTTAGAATTTTGCACAATCAAGGCTCTGCATAACGACCTCCGTTTCACGTTTTTGCGCAGTATCGAGTAAAATTCAAGTCGAAGTTGAATGGTCAGCCGGTTGGAATTTGTCATCACATTTCATCATCTGACCATCATCCTTTGAAAAGAAATCTTTACATCACCTGTTGTTTGATCATTAGGGACTACTACGGAAGCCAAGCCTACCTGTGCTCCGGGAGAATTCGACTGTGGCCAATTAGTGTGTATCAGCGGTTTGTTTCAATGTGATGGCAACAGGGACTGCGAAGATGGAAGTGATGAAGACAATTGTGGTAATTAGGCATTTTAAGGTCAACTAAAGGACTCCGTAAAAATCAAATGCAAGCCAGAATTATCTTCCGTTTTTTATTTTAATGTATAACAACATTCGTTGCTATTCCGTTAAACAGTCACTTGCAGCACTAATTAATACCATTTAATATCAGAATTATTGGACGATATTTTGAGCAGATTTTTTAAAATTTAAATCAATCTGCAAGGGTAACCATATAAGGTGGTTCATATCAACGCCAATACAATACACCTCCTCCAGCAATAGTTTGTCAGAATTACTCTCCAAACCCCACATACCAGTTGAAGAAAAGGCATGCTGGAATACTGAGCAAAGAGATTCAGGAGCCTTTGCTGAAAAATCACGCGCAGTTGAATTGTGAACCGCTCAATGCCAAGATTCACTTACCTTTTTTCTGGGTAAGGGAACACTTGTGTCCTTCACACATGAAACCATGGTGCACTGGATCGTCTCCAAAATTTTTGTATTGCGTATGGCCATAAATAGGCTCAAGGGGTGCCTCTTTTCCTCTAAATGTTCAGTCTAGTTCAAATTTCACTTTTCAGTTGGCTGTCGTAATTACTGTTTCCAAGAAGAGCCCAGAGGAGATTGTTATTGTGATGCTAGTTGCGAGAAATTTGGAGATTGTTGCGAAGATTACTACGAGTATTGCACGCTACCAGCTTACACCACTAAATCCCCCGGTGAGAGCTAAGATGCATGTAGTATTTATTGAGTTATCCATCAATGCATTATCTGTGAAATTCAGCACTTTCGTAAAAGCAAAACCTTGAAATGACATGAACATTTCCCAAGTTGTTCAAGAAAATGATTGAATGAATATTTTGTCATATAAAGTTAATAATAATATTAATTCTGCTGCTACACAAAATGTTTGAGTCTGTTTAAAAACCTTGAAAACGAAGGTTTTAAAACGCAAAGAGAAAAACATTAGAAATGGGGAAGATCAACAGAGTCATGAAGCAGGTGGTCAAAAGTTTTCAATTTGTGTGCTCGACCAATTTCAACTATTTTCTTTGCTGTTTCTCTGGCCTGCATTTGGCTGAACTGTTTCAGTCACTTCGGCCATTATTTACGTGCGCATGTTAATAAGGTAACCAGGCAATGTGGTTAGAGTTATTGCTGATCTGATTTTCAGTTGGATTTCATTTTCGAAACACCCGTTTCAGGTGTTAATGAATGCGACCCGGAGAAACCTCTTCACGACTGTAACGAGAACGCCTTTTGCACCGACACTCCTGAAGGTTTTAATTGTACTTGTAACGAAGGATACGAAGGGAATGGCAAATCATGCAATGGTGAGAATTGAATTTCATTAAGTACACAAGAGAAGGCAGGTTTATTGAGCCAGTGTGGTTTCCAACAGCACGTGCCAAAAATGCAATTCGTTTTAAGGTCATTCGGACGCATGTGCGAGGTGAAACCAATCAGTGCGGCTCTGCGTGGGCTGGCGCACGTGCTTTGTTCGCCAATGACCTTGCTTGTTTTGAAATACCAAAAAGGGCTTATTTTGACAAATTTATTTATTTGGATTATAAAATATCTCAAACATCAGTTCACAGATTTATCATCTTAATGGCAAACATTTCAGACAGAAAATGCCAATACCTACAACTGTATTTTCTACTTTTACAAGTTACCTGTATATAGTATACAACAGACAGTCCTCAGTGTGTGTAAACGATAAGAACAACTTTTACGATATTTTTCATTCCTTTTGTTTTCCTCAATAAAAGATATCGAGCCCCCAAGGATAGATTGCCCAGCCAACTTCACTGAATACACAGATTGCCGTAAGGAAAACTCGACAATCTCACTGCCCAATGTCAATTCAGCATCTGACAATTCAGGAGAGTACACCATTAGAGTTGATGTACAAGGCAAGGAGTACCAAGTTGGAGATACGGTCACTTTGGCTCTTGAGGGCTCACCCCATTTGCTACGTTACATAGCAACTGACGACTCGTCCAATAGGAGAGCATGCGATTCTTTCGTCAACGTGACCTCAGTAAATGGTAAGAGAACTGTCTTTCAAGACTCCTGTCAATTTGGTTAGTCGGTGATATTCTTCGCTGTTGTTCAGGAGTTAAAAGATGTGAACTTTAGGCCCGGATCCGTGAGGTGGGTTACGGGGTCGAACCTCCTACTCTAAAAAAAAGGAAGAAATAAAGAAAAAAAGGGAGAAAATAATAAAAACTAATATCTGAAGTAATCGCGCCAATACCATTGTAAATAGTGGATGTCACATGATGTTTAATTTCGTTTCCACTTGTCTTCAAAAAGATTAAGACATTTAAAAAATATCTCCGACCTGAACCCCCCCTGCAATATTGCTAGATGTGCCTCTGGACTTGGATTTCTCTGCTTACAAAACATTTGGTTCTTAAGGAATGTGAGAAAAATGTTCATACCTATGAATCACAACATTTTGACCGTCTCTGTTCTTTTTCTATAAAGCACTAGAACAGACAGGGTGGTTTTTTTTCATGTTGCTATTTCTTTCGCAGATATTACCTATTCACTTCCACAAATAGCTCATTTGTTCACAAGAATTAATGCGAGCGAACGAATGATTATTTCGTATGAATAAAACACGAACATATGAAAATGTCCATCTTGTCTCTTCCCGTGTCTTCACATTATTGGAGTCTTGTACCCTAGATGCCTTTTTAAGGAAACCGCTATTCTTTAAGACAATTAACAATTTGAGATAAAGTATTAGTGCCCAAAGGAAAACATTAAATAATAATAGATGAAGTATTCGCTCACTATTTTTCTTTGCATAGATGGAAGCTCTTGTTTAACGACTGGGAGCCCACCCAACTGCATATGTTCATCTAATCAGGAAGGATCTTGCACCTGTTCCGCTGGATACTGCGGTCACGACTGCTCACGTAAGAAGCATTTTTTGTGGGGGTCTATGTCATATCGGTTCTTGAAAAGTGGGTAAAAAGTTTTAAAGGGCCCCTCAACCTTAAATGCCATTGAAGATTTCACACCCCTGTTAAAAATAGCCTTCGGAATATTTGCTTTTGCTTGTCACTCTGACAGGTTGGCAGTTGCATGGGTCAGAAAGGATTTTAACACTCACGCCAATGAAGATTTCTGATGACCTGTTCGAATCTGTGAATTTTCACGGACCCTTTGATGAGGCAAAATGTGAAGATTTATTCTATGAAGAAGCATAAAGCATGCGAATTTTGGCTTGAAAATGCATGTAGGAGTTTGTATACCTTGTACTAGCTTAGTAACATGCATATCTTCTTTTCACCATAAACAGAGAATGACGTTGGTACTCTGTGCACCGGTCCCAAGGAACCGTATCCTAATTGTGAGGGCGTCAATAAATGTTCTCCAGGATTCACGGGTCCAACCTGCAAGGAACGTAAGTTTTATCCATGGCCAGTCAGTTGCCATGAAAGAAATTGCTAAAAGATGCACTGTTACTATTAGTTCGGTATTTTCCAAAATATAAAGCCATAACATTTTGTTCATTAGTAATGGCGAGAAGACGACAACAGAATGATTGAAAGCCATAACCCTCTCTTTGTTTTGCTACCGTCAAATGCTGTGATTTTGATATTATACAGCAAAAACTACATATTAATTTTTGCTACATATAAAACAAAATAAGAAATGACCATCTGGAAACATAATGCAAATCATTCCTCTTCTATACTATGGCTAGTGATTTGAAATTACAGAGATATCAAGGATTTTATATTACCTTAATCATAATGACCTATCCAATTTCTAAGTGTAACGTCAGTTCAGTTTAAACCACGCCCACGGCACATGCACTGCACATAGAGTTACATGCACTGATTGCCGTTTACGTGGAACCATTGTAACCAGAAGTTAACGCACAAATTCTGCGATCGTCCAATGAGAGCCTGCGAATCGTGGCACATCCGCCTTTGTGACAAAGTCACTTACGAACTGGATAGATGACTGATTTTGTTTGTTACCCTTCTTTTAACAGCAAGCTCTGAAATTAATTGCCCCGAAGTAGCCAACCAGTGTCTGAAATGGGGCGTGAATTCGGTGTCGATCCAATGGACGCAGGTTAAAGCTGTTGACTCGTCCGGAAATCCAATCTCTCCTGCCGACATCACTTGCCAAGATGTTAAAGGGGCAACCAGTGTCGAGCTCACTGGCGGAGAATTCAAGATTGGGGAGCATGAAGTCGTTTGTTCTTCGGATACTGGAGGCGTTGTTGTTCCAGTGTGCCTAATCTCCTTTACTGTTTCATGTAAGCAGGCCTTCTTTTAATTAAAGCTAAGAAATAATGAAAGGGTTTTGCTGCTCTTGAAAATAGAAGTTGTCGTTTTCCTTGTATCAAGCATCGGAAAAATAATAAATCGGCGGTGTACGAAAGAAGAAAGAAGGAAAGGAAGTGAAGGAAATGAAAATCGTTGCATCTGGCTTAAATAATTCTCACAGAAAAGTCCGTCATACATAGTCTTAGGGTCGATTGTCCTACAAACATTTATCCACAACATAAGCTCTTCTTTCGGGTGCATAGCATCAGTGGGTAGGTCCTCATCCCATGACCATTATATCTGATAATCCTTGTGCTAGCGAGATGTTTTTGCCCTAAGAATATTTTTCATCATTTGGGTACATCACGTAGAATTAATAAACATCCCTTTATTATCCACCGTCCTAAACAGTCAAGATCGTTGTATTTCTTCTTTCGATTCTTTTTTCTGCGTCTATTACCTTGATTTGTGTGTTTCTTTTATAGCAAACCCGACATTTAAAGTACCAGAAATAGGCGATCAGTGCACAGATCTGGGAAAGTCGACTTCAAACGTTACTTGGGACATTGTTCCAGCCGCAGACGAGGAAGATGTGACGATCATCTGTACAGGCTCTGAAGGGAGTACAGACGTAGGTCCAACAGGAGGTGTTTTCAAAGTCGGAGCCCACACAGTGACCTGCACGGCGACTACTTCGGGTGGCTGCATCAAATCAAAGATATTTGGGTTTAGTGTCTTAGGTAAGAGTTATTGTTGCCAAAATACACTTGGACTCTTACAGATAGATGAATGTTACCAGTGTCTTAGGTAAGAGTTGCTATTGCCAAAATACACTTGGACTCTTAGAGATAGATGAAAGTTAGCAGGGTTTATTTTTTACATATGACTGTCCTTGCAGATCACTCTAAAGTTTCAGAGGTTCAGACAAAAACACGACTTTCGGATTTCGTGCCTTTCAGCATTTCAAGCTTGCGCAGTAGCCTACTAATTTCATGTATATTTCCAAAGAAAATGTTTACGTGAGCTAGGTATAATTCGTTGGAGTAGCAGGCACTCCTTTGCTATAATTAGGATGTCTTTGGTAAATGTATAGCTATCAAGTCTGATAAAATTAGGTAGGTTCTTTACAACAGATTTCTTTGTTTCATTTTACTTTCCAGAGGGTAACATCATCCCATTTGGGGTTGAGATGGGCGACTCTTTGCTATCAGATGCTTTTCAAGAGGTAGATAATTTGAATTGGAAACTTCAGGAGAATATGGACATATAATGGATAATAAAAACCCTTCAAAATGAGTTCTCAAAAGTTTATTGTAAACGAACTTGTCTTTTTCGGTTTTAGTCTAAGTAGATGAAAGTTTTTAGTAAGTGCGTGAAAATATCATCTTGATGCTCCATTTGACTAGAATGATCAGAATGACTCGAGGTCAAGTGACGGGATTATATAGTTAAGTATTTTCGTTCACAGAGCCATTTTACTGTTGTTGGCTGTGATTGGCTGAACTTGACTCTCCTTTCATCATAGGGTTAATCCAGCTTGGAATTAGTAATAAGAAAGAAAAGAGTTTTGATAGGAACTATATCTAATCTCACTCCTTTTATCTGTAGGCTTCTTTCAAACAAAGCAATTTTGTTTTGCCCTTCTTTTAACACGCAGAATCAACAGACCTCGAAGGATTTGATATCTCCAACTATTTTCCCGCCGAATTTCTTTCCTTTCTGTGACGAGCTGTATGAGTCGCTCTATGTAAGGGAATGCTACAATATTACTTCTAGCATAATAGCTTGAAAGCTCAAATAAGATTACATTCGATATGTACATTCGATATCTTTTGTTTAATATCATTTAATCAGAACTGTTGTTTTCCAACCGTTACAACACATGAAACTCAAGTAACACTTGCCAAATTGCTGGCTGGCAACGATTTCCTCTTTCATAGTAAATGACGTTCACGTTATTCCGTATTTTTCATGATGCTGCTTAACATGAATTTTTATAAATTGAGTTATTTTTTATCTTTTACAGTTCACTGACAATGGTGTGATTGTTCTGTCGAATGATAAAAGCCTCGAGAAGTGGGCGTTTCCTAATATTCCAGGTTTGCAGTTCCCAAACGGACCACCGATGATCGCACCATTTTGGGCGGATGTTCAGGCTGAAACATTTTCCCCTGAAAGTAACGTTTTCTGGCAGGTATTGAAACGGTTGTTTTTATTTCCATTTGTAGTTTTATTGTTCATTTTGCATTGCTCTTTCGGGTCCAACATTCAATTTTCAAGAAAGCATTACTGATTGATCTAAAAAGGCAAAACAAAGATAAAGCTCAAATTTAAATCAGGGTAATTTGAATTTGCCAAATACATCCAGTCAAATGAATTACGACGTTTTTCTTGCTTTTCGACCGGACCAATTTTACCTCTCTTGACAAAGCCACATTTATGCAAACGCTGTTCAATACAGCTCTAAATAAAAGGTATTGGAAATCCCTGTACTCTGTCTCATGGTGAGTTCGCACAAAAATAGTTTGCGGGTCACTGGTACCTGAGCAAGTGTGAACCCTCCATTAAGCTAAAATGGACCCCAGGTTTGAGGTGTCAGATCCAGGAACACTTATGCAGGACAGAAGATACGAGAGCGTTGTCATGACTCAAAAAGATTACCTGAACAAGAACGAATAACGAAGCTGCATTCATCTGGGACCCTTTCGTAAACAGAAATAAATAAGTTTGATTAATTTTGTAAATGGTTTCTCTCCCCGTAAAACAATTTTCAAGGTATATGACCAGTACGATCCCAACACCAACCAAGACATGTTGGATACCATCAAGGATATCGTGTCCAAGGTTGTGGATATAGGGAACAACACGAACGCAGTCTATTGGGCGCTAGCCATCACGTGGAGTAATGTTCAACCAGTGTCCTCCAGTTATGCTTCTGTGAGTATATACTTTGTAACGTCTTCTAGAAGTAATACTTTGTGACTGAAACAAAAAGTACACCACTGAACCCTAATTGTCAGTAACACATTTCTTTTCAAAATATTTCAAAGTAAAGATTCGTAAGAAGTACACTAAAGGGATCGTTATTTACAGTAGTACGAGTGATTCGCTGATTTTGCAGGGAACCAACACATTCCAAGTCTTGCTGCTGACCGATTCCATCCATAGCTACGTGGTATTCAACTACGGTCCTTGCAACATGAACTGGGACACTGCCTTCTTACCCAACAAAAACGTCATCTTGGGTTACACCTGCGGGATGTCCAAAGAGAGTGTTTACCTGGATGTACCCAAAAATTCACTCTTCCGTCCTGGCAGCTTCGTTGGAAATTCAGGACAAAAAGGCCGCTGGGTGTTCCAACTTGACAACCATCTTGATGACTTTGTCAACCCGCGTCTTTCCTGCCGCAACTGGTACAGTCGTCAGGCACCCTACCCAATCTTCGATGTATATTATCCCTCGTTTGCTAACACGTGCCCTTGTAGTTTGATAATGGCTTGGTTTGACTGGCGCTTTTTATTGACCTGGCGTCAGTCTTATATCCCACCGGGAGAAGTCTCTGAATACTTTCAAGACCAATGTAAGTGTGTTCGTTTTTGATATTTAATATCGTAAAGAGTGAGACCATGTCTATGGATATAAATGAAGCTTAATAACAGATGTGATTGTTTTTCCATTATGGATGTCTTTGTGTTAACGACCTTGTTCATTTCAATACTTGAGAACATATCGTTTGCACTGTAATGTAAAAACTGTCAGCAGACACGTTTGTATAACTTCACATTTCTGAAGGACTATGGTAACAAAGGAACATTTATTATTACAACTTTTTATTAACTCTATTGTTTTTAGCTGTCTTATGCTTTGTGCGACTCTTCCAACTCTCCGGTACCCCTGGCACACAGTGCTGCTACAAGAGATGGACCGGTGACCTTCTTTACGACGTCAGGAGCCCAAAGGTTGCTTCTGTCTTTGAGAGGTTCCCTTATAGTGATTTATTCTACACGGCTGATGCATTTCAAGAATGGTATGGTAAGTAGCCCTGCTTTATACTGTCTTTGCAAACCTCGTGAGCATTTGCAGCCCTCATTTGCAGCACATTATTTTGCAGAGTACGAGACAGACACTTTTCTGATTCACACAGTTTAAGTTCCAAATCAAAGTACCTTGTTATTCATCATTTGCATTTTGTGTTTTAACAGAGGAGGAGGTTCTTTCCCGTTATTACTGCTGTGAAAAATCTACCCTGTGTCACCTCTACATCGAGTGGCGCCCTCTTGTGACGTGCTCTCGGTATTTTCCAACCTTCTGGGGTGAGCACAAGACCTTTGTGCAATGCTTAAAAACCTGCCCAACTCCAGCGGCTAATTTCCCGTGGATGATATTACTAAGTGCTTAAATCAATACTCACAGAGTTATTCATTGAAAAATTTAGACCGAAATATTTAAATAATATTTCCAATAGGCTTTGCTCAATCATACGCGAGCCAGCCTGAATTTAATAACACGTGACAAATTTAATACTATCACGAAGGCATCTATTGTTTTACGTAAATAATAATTAATACATGTTATATATATGTAAGCAGTACGTTGTCTGTAGTAGGAATAAGTCTCGGATGGTGGAGGGATTCAACTTTTGTTCGCTTAATGAAAGACCTGTGAGATGTTCGTAAATGCTCCAGTATGACGTAATTCTTTTATATATATGTTCTGAGTAATTCATATCTGTGTCTAAATACAAGGTTGGTTCTGGGGCGACCCGCACGTAAGAACTCTTGATGGTGTGGACTATACCTTCAATGGTCTTGGGGAATATACACTGGTCCTCATTGAAGACGAGAACAGAAAGGAAAAGCTTTTTGAACTGCAAGGCCGAACGAAAAGAGTCTACAACCCTGAGATGGGCGAACTAACCAACGCAACCTCGTACAGTGGATTTGCTGCTGAAGACGTAGCAAGCGACGGCAGGGTTTGTAATCCACACAGAGAGATAGTCAAAATAATTATTGATTTTAATATTTAGAATCAGATGTTTGTACAATATTTCCATTGAGATAGACAAGTCAGATATCTGGAATATTTCTCCACTTCTTTATCACCAAATCCATGTCACAACTAAAGTTATGGCAGATCAAGACTGTTCCTGTTTATTTGTCAAGCACAACTTATTTAAAAACTAAAATGCAATCTATACGTAACGATCAGTTTGTTTCGTGACAGGTTGAAATAAAGCTTAATGAACAAGCCACCAATTTGATAACCACTGTCAATGGGGAAGTGGTTGAACCCACAGCTGCAGGTGAGTTTCAATAAATCTGTGGAAGTACAACTTTGAGAGTACTTTCATCATTTTCATTTCAAGGACAATTTCAAATAAGCAACGAGGTCAATACCCAGACTGGGGTCCAAGCAAGAAAAACTACAATTAAAGGTCTAGAGTTATGTCCGTCAGCAGAAGTTCTGCGAACATTTTGATTGCGATTGTTATGTTTTGCAAAGTAAGTTGTTCGAGCAGAGTGTTGAATTTGAATTTCTTTTCAATGAAAAGAATTTTTTCAGATTTATTCGGTCGTAAAATTCAAATCTAATGCAGGTAAAGGCTGAAGAAGAAGTTTGTAATAACAATGGTCTAATTGTAGCGAGATATAGCACTGTGGAATTCGTAACAGGATTATTATTCCATGCGATGTGATACAAAAACACTACCAATTGCTCTCTAAATGGAGCCTGTTAACCATTGTTTTATTTTAGGATTGGTGATTGGTGGTCTCACAGTGAGGAAGGTCGAGGATCCTCCTAAGGTTGAAGCGATATTTGCTTCTGATATTCAGTTCTCTGTCGGTGTGAACAACAGTTTTGTTGACGTCACTGTCCAGCTAAGCCAGGACTTCGAAGGAAAAACAAAAGGATTATTAGGTAAGCCTACTAGTTGAACCTTTTTTTCTCTCTCAGAATAACCTTTGACAATCATATATTTTAGCGTTAACTATAATGAAACACTCATGAGTGAGAAAAACGTTTTCGTCTGGTTATTGCCGTATTTACTAGCCAGCAACCGATAAGCTGAGGGACATTTGGTTCTCTCTTAACCCTACACGGCATTGTTTTTTTCTGATTTCCTTGGTGCCAGTTTGACGCTCCATTTTGGAGAGTGGTATTACAACTGTGTGAATTGTATTTGTTTGGACTCAAAAGCTGTTGTAAATGGTTCAAAGTTGCTACATGGATGCCCTCCACACTCCCAAAGAAAAGAAATGGCATTGAAATTTTTTTAGGTGGTGGGGGTGGATGGAGTGGGGTGTAACCGAAGATCTGACTGGCTATGAGCAGAGCTGATTTGGTTAATGCTTGTCTAGACATGTGTCTCTATGGTCAGCCTAAGCCACAAACATCAAAGGGGCCCCACCCCATTGAAAGGGTCCTTGGAGGGCATTTCCATTGGTAAGTGCATGCCTGATGTCAATCACTTGGGACTCACATCTGGAAGATGTTTGTACACAGTTCAATGGGCCTTACTCAGGGACCGGCTGGAATATTTTTTTCATGGCTAAGGGGAAGCCCCTGTGTATACAGCGACTAAACCAGGCAATTCAGCATGAGCAGAGGTAGTTTATCATGAAAGGTTTTGATAGTTGGCCGTATTTTTTTAATCAATTAATTAGCAAAACGGCACTCCAAAATGGAGCTGATATAGCTGTAGACAGGGTCTAATAGAGGGGATATTTTGCGTCAGCGTAACCAGAATATTTCCCTTAAACATAATCAGTTGTAAGATTCACTTTGTACTATTAAATGTAGTGGCAAAGAAACTGTGGAATAATCCAGTGCCTAACTTCAAGCAACAATTAATCACTAATTCACCAGAGATTAGTCACGAATTCATCAAAGATTAGTCAGGTTTCAACTTCACTAGGATGTGTATATTATTTTATCAGGTGTCTGGGATGGTAACAAAACTAACGATATCCTGAGACGAGATGGCACATATCAGTCACCGTCTGGTAGTAATGGAACGATGCTGGAAAATGACTACTTTGAATTTGGCGAAACATGTAAGTAAATATCGAAGAATCCGGTGGTATTCAATGGTTGGAAATTTGCCTTGTTGTTTAACCGGGGAGAAACAAAACAAACAAGTTTCCTTTTCTTCCTTCCTTTTTGCCAATGTAACAGCAAGTCTTGAGTTTTCCAAATGAGGTACCTGATTAAGTAAACCAGACTCTTCACTCAATATAGCAATCACTTTAAAAGGGAGATAACAAAAGTACCAAAAAGTGGCGGAAGTTTACAAAAAGAAGTTTTATTTACCGACACATGCATTGAAACCTTAATTGCATTTTAATCTATTTATTGTGGAGAAAGTTATGTATGAATTGGATGAAACATTTCTTTGACATTTGACAGGGCGTGTATCCGTAAATGACTCCCTATTTTACTACCTGTCTCCTGAGGAGAGCTGGGAGAAAATAAATGACCTGTCATTCCGACCCAAGTTCTTGGATGAACTGCTTGCCGGTGTGAATGAGGAGGAACGACAGCAGATTAAAGAAGTTTGTGGCGACAATAAGGAATGCATTTACGACGCGTTGACATTGAATAATACCGACATAGGAATAGCCACGCTACAACTAAATGAAAAGAACAGCGAGGACTTGAAATCAGCAAGTACGCGTGTTTCCTTTTTTATACCATGGCTACAAAAAATTTCTTTCACGCTCAAACGTGGCATAGCAAGGGGTAAACAGTGTGTTCTTGCAAAGGTTTTGACAACGTCTCTCTATTAGATAAGGGACTCCAGGTCCTAGTTTAATGGAAGTAAAAGTTGATGCTTTCCTTTTTTGGATCGTAATAAATATGATTACTCGGTGATATAGTAAGTAAAGAGTTTTTGAAAGCTCCTTGTTATCGACTCGTTTTTGTTTTTGTTTTCGATCGGAAATTGTTTCCCACAAATTTGAAGTCATTGAAATGAATATCGAAATACGTCTCTTTCTAGACGTTGTTTATCGATAAAACAAACTGTCCAGTTTTGGTTCTGCGACACTTCATGATATGTTAACTGCTGTTTCATTTTACCAATTTGAAACAAATAACAATTAATCTGAATTTCCTCATGCTTAAAGACTGACCTCGCTTAATTTGTAGCCAACTATCCGCCAGAACTGAAACAATTTGAAAGCATAGAAGTCACCATTGGTCAGAACTTTACGCAGCAGATAGATGCTACTGATCCAGACGGGGACGAGGTTGCAATCTATCTGCTAGAAGCGGTTGAAGGTGCAAGTATTAAAGGTTAGAGACACCAGTAAACAAATCTTGCATTTTTTCTTTTTCCAAAATTGCTTTTTCTTTCATTATCACCGCCATTCAGTGTGCTTTGAGTCACTCCAGTGGTTTTTTTTTTGGTCTGGTGGCAGAAGGAAGGTAAACTGGTTTATTTTCTATAAAATAGGCACAAATAGTTGTGGTGACTTTTAATGAAGAACTTCTTTAATGTGGTTTTGCAAAGTATTGTTTTGTTCAGTATTCCCAAACAAGGAAAAAATCATCTTCTGACCTTCTCTTGTATTACAACAGTGGGCTCTTCAAGTAGGCTTTTAGCCATTTTCGCTGTTGTTAATGGATCTATTAATAATTAACAATACACAAATTGTTTTGTCATAGATGGCCTTTTTAGCTGGACTCCTGCTGATAAGTCGAAGGTCAGGATTGGATTTATAGCTTCAGATGGCAAAGCAAATTCTTCACTTGAGCCAATAGTGAATCTTTGTGACTGCAAAAATGACGGAACGTGCCTTTTGAATCAGTATGCTGAAGGCACTAATCTCGTTCAAGATCGCTTTGGGGTGAGTATTTTTGGTGGGTTCATAGCATTTTCGCACAAGTCCACATTTCTTGTACCCCGGAAAAGGAAATTCAGTATGTATTTATACTATATTTTAACAAACGTTAATGATAAACAAAACAATGACCTAAGAAATTTGAAATTTGTTCTGTTATTTCGTGCGTAAAACACCGCCGATATGAAAGAATACCAGACGCCTTTTGATGAATAAGAGGCCTACATTAAAACGTGCACTGAATACGTATCACTTCCTATTTTTGTGGTGACTGCTTTACCCGTCGAATTCAGTACACTTTATCAGATTTTACACAGTTATAAAAGTATTACAGGTGTTCAATCTTCAAGTCTAATAAATAGTCCAGAATTCTCGATCGTTGGAGGATTCTGGACTGTAAGGTGTTTTGAGACTTTGAATAGTTACGTACGAGCCGGTTCACCGTCATTGTGAATTTGAAAACAAAATCAGGTGCTGCTGTGCCAGTGCACCTCGGGATGGACCGGTGAATTCTGCGAAGTGGACTACAACGCATGTGCAGTCAGTCCATGCTTCAGTGAAGTGACCTGTACAGATAAGAAACCGCCATCTTTAAACAGCACTTGTGGACCTTGTCCAGATGGATTGGAGGGAGATGGGAAAACCTGCACTGGTAATTTAATTGAATTGCATAATTCTATCGTAATAACAGTGATTTTTATTGTATTTATTATTTTTTAAATTGATTTCTTTTAAAGAATACATCATATTGTTTATTATCTTTGCTCTGCCTTAATTTGCGGTGCATGCTAAATGATTTGCCAAAAAATTAATATGAACTCTGAAATTTGAGCCAGTCAGGAATGATCTGCACATTCGGCTTTAATTAAGAATTCACAGTAAAGGGATAATGGGTTCTTCAAAGTATTCAGCCATGAATGCTAGAATTCATCGGGAAGAAATGTTGCTGTGGCAAGTCTTTCACATTACGCCATAATTCTAATCCTTGCCACCATGCGTTGATTGACCGTTTACCTGGTTTCAGCCACAATCCTGCACGCTACATAAATATTGGCAGGCTCAGTATTTCATTCTATTTCGTTTCCAGGATTATTGACCAGCATTTATAACGTACAATCTTATTCAATGTAATTATCAGGAATTCGTTTGGGTTTATTGAACTACAGATATTGATGAATGTGAGCGGTACAAAAATGATCCAGCTCGTGGGTGTGAACAGATTTGTGAGAACACTCTCCGAAGTTTCAACTGTAGCTGTAATTCTGGATATTTTTTGAACGAAGATAAAAAGACGTGTAGAGGTGTGTTCATTCGTATTGAATTAAATTTAAGTTTTATGGCAGCACTAAATGTACCTTGTTATCCAGTCTTGAAATCTTTGGTATCTCATATTTAGATTAACCACGTTGCGTTTCAAAAGAGAATCGAAGAAAGACAAAATTAGGTCATGGTCTACAGAAGTCATTTTTTAGGCCTTTACGGTACAATAAGAGCCCATATGCATGGGGGTAATGCGCTTTCTAAATCTGTCGCCAGTATGTAAGGTAGACGCGCCCCTGAGGTAAGATACACAACGCCTTACTGAACTCGGTTCTTGCCCTATATGAGCCTCATGCTCTACAAAGAGACGACGCAACTGTCTCAGCAATGGGGGCTCCTTAAGTCAGAACTGAACTTAGTTAGTTCACGAATGACAATGAAATACATGTTACGCTCGCGTCGCTACCAATAAAACGAACACTGGCAGCCAACATGGCACTTTTCAACCAATGAGGGGGTGCTTCGTCTGCTAGAAGTGGCATCCACTAATTCATGTAAAACGTTTAAGTATCCAATACATATACTTTATAACTGACCTTGCTGGCTTTTTTCATCGGATAGTTTGATTTTGTAGCTGTATTCTGCATGACTTGTAACATCGTCACTCACACAAATGTTGTTTTTAACTTTCGAACTGGTGTAATTAGCTCTGTCGGCTACAGACTGCTTGAACGAAGGGGAATTCGATGAAAGTTCTCATGAATGTATTTGCCCGTTGACGCACTACGGACCAACCTGTGCAGGTATATTACACCACATAGAGAGTTTACATGGATGTCATCGTACTGGCCAGTGCTTTTGTTCAACAGGGTTTGTACAAAGGAGGTATCTTTGTGGAACAAAAGAACTGCCCTGCAAGATGGCTACCATGCAAAGCCTCTGTTGATGAGAAAAAACCTTAAATATTCTGAACCTGATGTTATTTTCTGATAAAGCCATTGCTAATTGAAATTGTTTCTAAATGGCCTCTGTAATCTGTTTTCGCCATCAGGAAATAGTGTTGCTGGATCTGTGAATTATCCTTATGATAGAATAGATAAAGGATCTGAGAATCATAGAACCATCGTCTGGAGAAACACTAGCTTTCTGTTCTTATTGTTCCCTACTCTTTGAAAGGCCACGAAACATAGATCACTTCCAGGCAACGTCTTATCGTAAATGTACAGCCCTTACCTGTGGCACGTCTAATGGTTAAATATTGCGTATGCATGTAATATCGTTACGATGTTGATTTCTTTACAGATGAGAATCCTTGTTTGTCGGATAACACTTTGTGCTCTGAGGAAGGACAGCACTGTTTACCAGAATCAAACACAGTTGGCTTCGCGTGTTACTGCCGTGGCTTCGATGGATATGTAGAAATCACCCTTGACGGCTCGTGTGAAGGTCATTTGATTTGCCGTTTGATTACAGCTTCGATCGATTAATTAAAAGTAGAAAGTCATTTTTGTTTAAAACTGGTGCTTATTTTAAAGAAGGATACAAGAAAATGCGCCTTTTAAGCATCTGTTTAATGCTTTATTTGTGGTTCTGTTTTCAGCATACGCTTCCGTTGGAGTAATGCTGACTGCTAAAATGGAATTCGTAATTGCCTACAAGAATCCAACTTCTACTGCTTTCAACAAGACTGCTACCATGTTCGAACGAGCGGTATTATACATTGAAAGAAGTCGTGATTTTAAGCCTCACGAAGTCCTATAGTTTCACATACCATTTACAGACTTCTTCCAGGACCATTGTGTGAATATGCAGATAATTCAATTTTGGTTGTCAGTGGACAGAGATTCAGATCGAAAACTTTCAAGCACTTTTTGAAAACTCGACATGGGGGTGTTCAATGTTCTTTGTTGTTGGCAACCTTTCTCTGAAGAATCCGCAAAACAACTTTACTTTCTATCTCTCAGATTCAGGAAAGGCTTCAGGAGATGCCATCTACGAACAACCTTGTTAAAATACAAGTAACAAGGATGGATGAAGGAAGTCTGATTATCACAGCAGTGGTGTCGTATGGGACAATACCCTCTCTGGACGAAGTGAAGAAAGTTCTATCAAGCAGTGATTCCCTGACTGACGGAAATACAACGATTCCAATTGATCCGGACTCCGTTCGTGTGCAAAGTAGTTCAGATTCGCTTTACATATAGCTGCATTAATTTCTTTGAACTATTAAACTTTAATATCAAACACATTTGACACAATCGACGACGAAAGTAGATTTAACTCAAATGTATATTGTATACAATTTAAGACAATCTCTCAATCAATTGATATCAATCCAAATCATCAATTTTGGGTCACATAACGATTATACACTGTGTTTCTTTCTGTTTTTGAAAGGTGTTTTCCTTTATCTAAAGTCATTTACTCAAGATTAATTCTAGAACTAAGGTTTTGTATCGCCCAAAGTTACGCGCCTATTTTTCATATCTTTCCTGTTGCGAGATTTTGCCATCACCTAATTTTATTTTAGAACCTTCTTTTATTTGTATTATTGTCACACTTTTCCTCAGAGCTGTCAAGTGAATGTTTATTGGAATGTCTGAACGGGGGGACATGCGAGAGGCCAGATTACTCACCTATAGACTCATGCAGGTAATAAAATAGAAAACAAAAAATGGTAGTTCAGAATTGTGTACAAATATTTGTTTGGTCGTATCGCAAGACAGGGAACAATTTAAGTAATCGGTTTATTGGCTAATGGAGAACAAATGAAGGGCAGGTCAACAAGCAATTTTGTTTTCGTATTGAGTTTTCTTAATATCAAATGAAAGTCTAACTGCGTTTAAAAGAGGCGCAAGAAGAAGCTCATTGGTCCAACGGCCATTCACTTTTTTAAATCTGTTAATCCAGTAGATGAGTGAAACATTGATAATGTTTATAATAAACCATACTCAACTCTGAATCACTAAGTACCTTCTTATTTATTTCAGGTGTTCCCCTGGCTATGCAGGCGACAGATGTGAGACGGGGGTTGAACCAGTACCAGGTATTATCGCACTGAGGTTGATTTTAAAAAATGCAGGAAATTATATCGGGAGATAAGTTCACGGCCGCCCAAGGGTTTGCAGTGTGATCGTCCATGTTTGTTTGGTTTTAGTCGTGGCTTTATCTCAATCAATGGGGAAAAATACCAAAACCTGCACAAATATTACCACAGGTGTCGTGAAAAGAAGTTGTCATCTTGACTGAGAAAAGATTCAATACACGTGACCCCATTGGGTCCTCCTATTTATCTCCGACTGACAAAAGACCTAAATACACAAAACTTTGATTCTAGTGTTTGGGCATGAATGCATACAGCCGTTATCTTACCGTTTATTACACTCCATGTTTGGTATATCCAACATGTTTGAAACAGTTTTTCATTACTGTGGTGTCGTACTTACAAGCGGGAGCGAGGATACATTTGTATTTGTTGTTTAACGCAGATGGTTTGCCTACCGTCGCTTTGGCTCTCATCGTCGTGGGATGCATTCTCTTCGTCTTGGTTATCATTCCCGGGGTCATATACATTGTCATGAGAAAGAACTTCAGGAAGAAGGTTGATAAAGTGGTAGACGGCGAAGAATCTCGCGTTCAAGAAGACATCCGAGAACTTAGCCTTCATGGGGAGCTGTTTAATGACGGCTATGAGGCTACTGAGTTTAGTGAAGAGGGTATACGAATGGAGTATCTCAGGCGGGGTATGCCGGCGACGGAGTTGAAGGTAAGAAAAACACATCTCGCTTTCATTTGTCTACTTGACCCAATGAGAATGCTTCCAGTCAAAGTGATATGCGTTTACCAGTCCTACGGCTTACGACATTACTAGTGCCATAAGTTTGTTACTCTTACACGATTACCGATGATGTTACATATAACAAAAAATAAAAAATAAAATGATACCAGTGGTGAAAGTAAAAGTGGTGTGGTATCAACAGGACAGTGCAGAGCAAAGAACAGCCGCCTATTGGCGTATTTTATCAAACTGTGATGAATCGTCCTTCTGTCCTTGGAGGGAGAAATATTCTTTCGCCATCACGTGGTTGGGTTTGATAATTTAACCTCTTTTCAGTCCAACCGCACCAATAGACCGATTGTGCCCGCTAAGTCACGTGACCTATAGTGAGTACCGTATTAAAAATCAACAAACACGTCGTCCACCAAAAGCAAAGTATTTAATAAGTATCATTTACCAAAAATAAAGCTGACAATAGTTAGAGTACTTAAACTACTGAAGTGCTAGGTACTATACCGTAATTCGGCTTTGTTGTTGTTTGTGAACAGCGCTCAAAACACATCTTGCTGTAATTAGCAGGCGCAATCGGTCTTTTCAACCGAGCACTCCCCAGTCTGTTCTTTTGACCTCTTGAGTGTTTAACTATATGTACCATTTAAATAAAGTAATTTTACCATTTCCGTTGATTTGTAGCGCACGAAGAACCAGAATAGTTATATTCCGTCTTTTCATCGCAATGACATGGAATGAGGTAGCTGTTAAAGCCCTTGGTGAGTGAAAACAAAAGCTAAAGTAATCGTCGAACCGCAAACCCCATCGGGCTACATTTACATTTAATGAAAACAGAGAAAATTATAACACTGGTATTGAACATTTTCGACCGCCGTTTTCTTCTTCATACACAGATGAAAGGCACGTCCAATCGTTCTTCTGGCTTACACACTGCAAAGGTGGTTCGTTGCAAGTCAGCAACATAAATTAAAACCAGTTTTGCAACTTCGTACCTTCCTGTGAATTTCAATTACATGAAGTCTTCCGACCGTGGCAGAGGGATTTTAATAGTTATACCTGTTAACGACCTATTTTTCTGCGAGCAAAAGTTTTGCTAAAATATTTCTAATTTTTATGAGCAAATATAAAGCAAAATAATGAATATTTTTACCATTATTACACGGAATTATGTCGAAGTTTTCCATTTATACGAAGTCCACTTGTTTGGTTGTTTATTTGGTTTTTGTTTTGTGTGTTGTCGTTTTGCTTTTAGTGTATATACTCAGAAGGAAATGTCTGATTGTGGTAAGAAAACTGTTTGAAATTTAAAACTTTTGTTGTAAATATAGTGCTGCATAGGGGGAGAGTGCATGAAATATCTGGACATCAGCAGAGATCCGAACAGAAAATGAGCCAATCAGCTCAAATGCTCCGACGAAAGTGATTTACTCAAGCCCTTGGTCTCTCCCGTTCCATAAAGTAAGCCCAAAATTGCCTCGGTCTTCAAAACCTACTCTAGAGAGGCCAAGATGAAATGCTAGTTTCTGGTCAGTCCAGATAAATCATCTAGCAATAATAAAACATTTGAAACGGCATCGGCCTCAGATAAAGTCAGATGTCCTTGTGATTCACTCTTCATTGTGTCATTGTTTTCCTGATATCTTATCAACAATTCCCATGTCCTTTTTTGGAGTGAGATGTATTAGACACGTTATCGCGTGTCATGCCACAAGTTGGAAAGTGTCATAAGTCCCAATAGTTCTATCATTCTTGTGTTTGAAGAGAATTTTTAATTTTTAGATTGTAACGCTTAAAGCATGAGGTCTTGATGTATATTACAGTAGCTTTCTGGTTTCTTTCAGAACTTGATTTTACTATCAAATGTGTTGCTAGCACAAAGGCTTCTGATAAGCCCTCGATGCCATTTAGAAAGACATAAAATTTGCTTAATTCTGTTCGGGTATCCTCTGTTCGGCATTGATTGAAATGAGTTTGTCATATATTCATTTAGTTCATTTTACACCAATCAGGAAATTAACACCATGATTTTGCAGCGAAACGTCAGCTTAAGTAATCCTTTATTGGGTCGTTTTGCGTTTGATATTCCTCAATCTGTGTGAATGCTCGTGATGATTAAATAGATTGAAAGCAATGCAAAAACATTCGAAGTTGGAATTTTGTTGGAAATGGGACATTTAAAAAAAAACATAATTGCTATAATTTGTCATTTTTGTTTGATGTTATTGTTTTGGGCGAAACTCTGATCTTGAATGGATGCTCGACGTCCATATTTTTGAAATATGGCTACTAAGTCAGCAGATTAAACTAAGACCTGTGTGCTTTTTCAAAAGAAATAACAAGCGGGTTATACGAAAAAATGTGCTTTAAAACAAACACCGGCACGCAGAGTGAAGCCTTGTAATGTATCAAGAATTTTTGCTTTTACACAAGCAAACAAACAAAGCATAACTCATTGATATCACATCAATCATCCAGTTACCGAACAAAATAAACCAAAGAAGTCTGAGTACTTGTCCAAGCACCTAACGTTAAACAGCGTATATACATAATGTGACGCCATGCCTTACTCTGTAATTAAGACCAGCCACTAAGGCGTATGAAGGCACTGAGATGTCAAATATTATGATAATTTGAAAAATAAAAGTACATCTCAAGCTCGTAAAATTTTCTATCGGTATTGTGTTAAAAGACAAGGATGGAAAAATTATAATCCAAATATGATTTAAACAACTGCAGGGAATTGATTGTTAGAAAATAAGTGGTGTAAATTAAATGTACTACACTACGCTTTATGAAAATCTCACAAAACAGTTTATCGAGAGCCATTAAACTAGTCACAACTGCAAATATACATGGCAAAAACTAATAATGCTGGACGGACACAACCCTTTTCACTGTAACACTTTATCAGTTCGTTGCTCACCCTTGCAATACTTCCCCCTGGAAATTTCTCCTCTGGAATAGTGCTTTGCCTCCTGAAAAAGGACACCCATGACTACACGATACAAAGATGATCAATATTATGGTTATCATCACTTTATGATGATGCCAGTAATATTAGATAGAATCAAATTTAGCCTAGGTGCCTCAAAAGAAATTACAATTAGCAAGTGTTCATGAAGTGCTCGCATGGAAGTAGAAAATCATGTCATAAACCATCTGCATCACTGTCTCCAGTCTGTTAGGGAAAGAAATGTAATCATTCAAAAGGTTAGAAAGGTCAAAAATTAGGGTATTTTATATCTTAGTATAGAATGCACATTTTGATCAGTTTTGGTAAAATAAAACACAGAACAAAAGAATAAAATCTCCAATGACTCACTTGGCACCCTATTAATTGCCGGTACTTGGCAAAACTAATATTGCATGGCAATGCAAAGTTTTAAACCAGGAACACAGTGACAGTCATCGATTACCTAAGAACCATTTTACCAAATGGTTAACGGGTTTTGGAGGACAAACTCAAACAAGTCTTTCAAAATCCAAACTTGACTTCTGGAAAGACTGCTTACGTTCTTGATACTTACAGAAAGTATGCATTTCAAATCTCTTTGACGTCTTCCTGAATGAAGATCCTCCGCACGTGCATTTCCTTTGGAAAATAACAAATCCACACGTGTGTAAACTATTGGCCTTTTACTAATAAAATTGTCAAAATGGACGAGTCGTTTACTGTAAAGGAGCTGTCAAGTCCATAATGAAAAGATTCCACTAATATCAATATATGACGTTTTCCAGCTTATCGCTTTTCCAACAGTGCCAAAATGAGTTTAATGCAAGCAAAATTAATTTGTTGCCGAAGTTTTAGGAATAAGAAATAATTGGAAAAGAAAAATACACTGATCAAAAAAACAAGGCAGTAAAATATATAATTAAATTTCCTTTCACAGCATCCAAATAGTGACTTTACTGTTTAAAATGCGCAATGTTAAGCTCGGTATTTGCTACTTGCTGAGCATTCCTTCTAGGATAATTTTATTCATGTTCAAGCTGTCTTAATCAGTTCAGATTAATCATATTCAATTCAACAGACCAAGGTGATGGTTGAAAAGCATGGAGAACTCGACATGATTTACAGCCGAGATAAATCCTTCTTACCCCGTGAAACTTTGGTGACGGGGATCTGTGTTGGTACATGCTCTTCATTTGCATCCCCTGTCCTTCGACAGCCACCATGGTGTCATCGTCATTGTCATTGTCACTATACATCCCCTGTCTGTAGCTGGGGTCAGGCTCTACTTTATTCTTTTTTCGAATCACCAGGTAGAAGAGTACAGCCATCACAATAACCAGGCCAAGGGAGCTTACGATTATAACTACCAAGACAGCGGTAGACAAACCTGATTGAAAAAAGAAACTTGTGTGGTATTTATAACTTGATGCCAGTGGTGTCAATCTGTGTCGGAAATTTGGGGAATGGGGGATGGGAAAAAAGTGAGGGTTGAAAGGTAGGGGCAGTAGACACCATATACAGAGGCCGATTATCAGGAAACTGGTGTACATCTTAAATATGTATTCCTTTTTGGAGTGATATTGAATGCATTTTAGTGGATTGATGGATGTGTGAAAAATTCTTCACAATCCGCTGTAAATTTTTTGCTCACCACAAATAAGTGGGGAGGGGGAATGATTCAATAGCTCATCCCCCTAAAAATGTATAGGGGATATATACCCCATGCTTAACACAACAAATCGTTTTGACTTCTTTAAAAGCCCTATTGTATTTCGTATCTCACTTTTGAAGTTGTGACAAGGAACACTAAATCCTTTGAGGCAAATATAATCTGAACATTAATTAAACTATAGGATACATTATTACTGGAAACAAATTACTACAAAAGATTTCGTTCAGTTAAAGATGCTTTATTGACGCGTTTACCTCCACTGTCAACCGGCCCAAGTAGAGTCTCACACTTTTCTCCTGTATATTCGGCTGAGCATCTGAATAAACACAGTTTCGTACAAGGAGAAACTCTTTACGTTAAAGACAAATTTATTCACATTGCATTTTGTCTAATATAACAAGTGTATTCTGTTCATGTATATGTTATAAATGACGACTGATGTAAATGACTGGACGTAGCTCGATAACAATTTCCCATATTTTCCAAAATAAATAAACACCAGACAAATTTTACACATGTTTAGGAACGTTATGGAGCGTCTGGGCCGGGGTACACTGGATTATTCCACTCATTTAACAAACATTCTATCCAATCTTTGTTTTCTCAATTACCTGCAAGCAAACCATGGAGAGAAAGTAGGTCTTTCACAGGTCCCGCCATTGTAGCAATGAGTTGCCGGGCAAGCTGGTAATACCTCTGAAAAAATAAACCAAGGACAAACGTATCACACGAAAGTTTCTAAAATAAAGGGACTTTGACATAGCGAAGTGTAACCTGCTTCCTTCGGCATCCCAAAGCTTGGAAAAATTCTGCATTCTGGGCAAGACTTAGATAGCCCTGGCTCTCTAATCGAAACAGTATCTTTCCCGAAGTCAAGATGATACGGAAACCACCACAAAAGAAGCAACAGAGAAGCGACAAGCAGAATGACATACAGATCAAGCAACCCAAAGAAGTTTGACATGCACTGACCCGAATACGATCTATTGTCTTATTTCAAACAAGTCTTCACATAAATGGATTGTGCTTTAACAAAAGTGTAGGCAATCTTGGTTACCTTGCGCGAGAATGGAGTCGGGATCGATAAAAATGGTTATATTGCCGTCAGTCAAGGTATCACTACTCGATAGCACTCTCTTCATTTCCTCTGCAGAGGGCGCTACATTTTCAGGGAATGATATTACCGCAGTAACAACCAAACTGCCCGATTCCATTTTGGTCACGTGAACAGATGTCGCGTTACTTGAGGTCTCGGATTCTCGAATCTTGTTCATTATCTAAAGACAAATCAAATGTTATTCATGTAAAACATCACAAGTAATGCAAGTTTCTTTTTATCAGTAAAATCAGTGCCCCATTCATAGTAATAATTTCATGTATCAAACAAGGAAGTTTAGCTAATGAATATTTAACGGCAGTAATATTGAAGTTGATTTCCGTACACTCATAAGTCATGTTCAGTGTTTGCATATCACTTTTCTCCTCATAACAGTAACAATAAAAATATATATGACAAACTACAATACTACTGTAATAACCGAACGTACCGCCCGTTGCAACACCCCCGCTGTGTTTTTGAATGCGCTGCTGGTGGGATTGAGGTAGGCTTTGACAAATTCCAAATACGTGGTTATCCTAATTCCAATCGACGGATACCCTGTAAAAAAAAAGAAACTAAAAGAAATGAAATATGAGCAGGGGGCTGTTCAGCTCTACATCTCAGCTGATTGGTATTGTTATTATTGTATCCTTTCAAATAACATATGCATCGGAAGAAAATAAACTTGCATGTGAAAGATACATTTGATCGTCTCATTCAATGTAGGAGCGTTGTGGAAGAAATATTTGAATATAAAAATATCTTACATTTACACGAGCCATTGCTGATTTGGGAATATCCCTCGAAGTCGCGACAGTGGCATGCATAGCCATCTTCGTTTGAATCTGGCAAGCAATGCCACCCTGTTTCCGCACACAGACTGTTGTTAGCCGAACAAGGGTTGACGTCTACAAAGAATGAACATACCAACATTTATGACATCAAAAAAGAATGACAATGACAATGACTTCACGAACGTCGGCAAACATGTTTTTATTTTATTTCTGTTCAACAATTATTTCATTCCCTTTACCAAATCCTGTACAATTATTGAGACAATTTTGAAGCGTGTACCTGCACATATTGGCCCAGAATGCGTCAAGGGACAAGAACATTCTTGGTGTTGTGCATCATATTCCCCTCCGTTCAAGCAACTTGAGTTGGACAACTCTGAGGGCACGAGGTTGAAACAAAAACAAATTGAACGACATCATTCAGCTGGGTCGAAAAAAATGCAGCATCACTAATGGGAGAAAAAAAAGATAAGGAGCATTGCTGCAAATAGTTATTATTCCATAATAAACACATCAACCATGTCAACTCTTTTAGTTTTGCCCATTAAATATGGGAAGCTTTCCTGCAAGGATATATTTCTTCACGATACTGCATTTCCAAATAAGTGTTGTGGAATTCAGAGTTCAGATGTATGCGACAAGGTGCAATGAAATATCCGAGAGTTATGTCTGGTAACTAACGCATCTGTACCCCAGACAGAGTCACTGTTTATGAAAAGTTGACTGAAAGAACAAAAAATGATATTACTACGTCGTTATCTTTGTCCATAATTGAGCACACTATTTATAAGCGCACCTCGACAAGTCTTCCCATCGTCGAGCAAATAATACCCGGTATTGCAGCTGCACTTGAACCCCTGTAGGAGGTTCTCACAGATATGGTCACATCCGCGTCCTCCACCACTAGCTGGTTCGTCTACGTACAACTTGCACTCATCAACATCTGTAAGTGAATGATCCAAATGGACGTTGTCATTAATGTACAATGGTGACACTCGTTTTACACATGCGAAAAATTGAACTACTTGCCTTAAGGTACCAGAATGGTCATGTTATAATTTCTGTGAGTTTGCTGAAATATCCAAATTGTAACTTTTTCTTTTTATAATGTTAAACCATGCATTGTGAGCAGTCAACCAATTACTTGAGCAGACACTCGATCGACAAACAAATTCTCCTAATAATTAAAGCTCATTAACATAGTCTACCAGTGCAGCTTTTTCCGTCTCCCTCCAATCCCTCTGGACAAGGCCCACAGGTGCTGTTCAAAAATGGCGGCTTCTCGTCCAGACACTCTACACCAAGGAAACATGGGCTGTCGGCGCATGCGTCGTAGTCTACTTCACAAAATTCACCTGTCCATCCCGGCTCGCACTGACACAGTAACACCTGAGAGCAATGTTTGAACTGGATCACTCAAATGAATCAACCAGCAGGCACAACTGTCAGTTCGTGTGTATTCAATATCCTCTGCTGAAGCAAAGACTTCTCTCAAGCATTTTCTTAGTCTCGTCTCCCAAGTTTTACTTTGTAGTTTTGTAACAATAGCTTTTATTAAGCACTTATAACTGCAAAGGCATATTTCTTTCCCCTTGTTAAAAGTGAAGCTTCTCAAATAAACCTGTATCCAAGACGACTGTAGGATTTCCAATATATTTAACCTTGAAAGGATAAAGTCACTTAAGTACTGAATGCATTAAGAGGCTCGGGATTACACTCCCTATGGCCAAGTCAACCATAAGTCAGCTTTGAATTTAGAGCAATCGATGGAGAAACGCACTTAGTAATGGGATATTGATGAGATGAACACCATGACAAATGAACCGACCAAGTGTAACCATATTGGTTGGACGGCATGTATGCCTAGGCATGATGTTATTTAGCATTTTCTACTTACACCAAAGCGGTCTTGAATGAGATTGGTACCGTCAGCATACTGATCCAACAGGCACGTTCCGCCATTTCGGCAATCACAGAGATTCACTATCGGCTCGACTGTAGCATTGGACTTACCATCTGTTGCTAGGAAACCAACCTTGACCTTTGACTTGTCAACAGGAGTCCAGGTAAAAATTCCATCTATTAAAATACATTTAAAATAACAAATTAGACTAAAAAATTGTACAAATTTATATTTACTATGATTTGCCATAGGGCTACTAAACATATTCGGTATCGCGTAATGATTTGATACCAAGGGCAGATTCAAAGGAACATAAAAGTGAAGAAAAACATTAAATATAAGATATAAATAGTAGCACGAATCTGCACTTATTTTCCTAACCTTCAACCGTAATTGCTGCCCCGTCAACCTTCTCCAGCAAATGGAATGCAACGTCGTCCCCATCTGGATCAGAAGCATCTATCTGCAGCGAGAAGTTCTGTCCAACGGTGACCTTTATGCTTTCGATCTGCGTCAGCTTCGGCGGGTAATTGGCTTTGGAAATTAAAACAATTAGTTCATTTTGCATAATGCACGGATATAGTTGTTACACCAGCAGTTACCAGCCCAGTAGATGTCAATGAGCATTAAATCATGGTCTTGCACGTGATCGCATCCTTAGCTACTGATCCGTAAAGTGATTCTGAGCTAAAATCAAGTGCTTGAGACAAAGCCAACATCTCATGTACATCGCATTGATTTCAGAGACTTCAGACGATCACATAATCCTGTCTTGTCTTTCAAAATGTTAAAAAAAATACATTTACATGCAAAATAACATTTCTTTAATCCACTTACGTATCGCTTTTTTATCCAGAAGCGATTGATAGTCTTCACATACAAATGAAAACTCCCCCTTCTTTCCATTTTGATTCATTTCAATATTAGCGTATTGTTTGTTCTATCCCGTGACATGATTTGAACACTTCTGAGATTAAGAAGAAGTATGCTTCTCATTCTCGATGCATTGACAAAAGGCAAAAAATACTGCTCACTAGCTGATTCCAAATCAGCGGTGTTCTTTTCATTGAGTTGCAAGGTGGCCATTCCAATGTCTGTGTCATTCATTGTCAGCGAGTCGTACTGGCACTCTTTACTGTCACCACAAGCTTCCTTAATCTTCTGTCGTTGGTCCTCATCCACGCTGGCAAGCAGTTCCTCCAGGAACTTGGGTCGGAATGACAGGTCATTGATTTTCTCCCAGCTCTCCTCGGGAGGTACGTAGTAGAATAAGGAGTCATTAACGGAGACGCGCCCTACATCATGTGGGAAAAAGTCAAGCACTTAAACATTCTATCAACGTCAAATTAGGCCAAAAGGGTTAAACTGTCACTATGTCACAAGTATGCATTAAATCGCCAGTCACAAGGGCACTAATAAGTTAATACGGATCTACAAGTGTAAGTTGAAACACTTTGAACTGAGTATGGAGCATTTCTCCAGGATTCTTTTCTAATTTCTTGTTATTCCAACGGTGACAAAGGCTTTCCAAATAATCCAAAAAGTGCATGGTTGTAAAATGCCCCGTGTTCTCTCGCAGACGCGTTAAAATTGATAAAGCTTCAATTATATTTAGATGGTTTTCCTTTATGCGCCGCCAAATTAAACCCACAAAGCCTTCCAATGGGCTATTTCGATAAATATTTCAAAAAGCTACGTCATTCGGAAATTATGCGCACGTGTCTGCCTAAGTCTGCGCTGATAGGGCAGATCTTGCACGCACGTCCAAATCACCTCAGACATCCTTTTTTGGACATGCGCTGTCGTAACACCGAACTGGCCTTTTAAAAAGAACAATAGGAAGCACTGTAACCTGGTCGCATTTCTGTAAGCCAACTTTGCAAAACCAGACGAGAAAATGCTGATCAAGGTCGTCATACTACAAGACAAAAGAAACTCGTTATATATTTGCTCACAGGTTTCGCCGAATTCAAAGTAGTTCCCGTCAAGCATCTCTCCATCAGCACCGGTGGCTTCTTGGTAGGTACCATCACGCCTAAGTACATCGTTAGTTTTGTTACCATCCCACACACCTGATGGAAGAAGTAAACGAAATACAGACACTTATCAACGTACACCTTATCGACAGGACACTCACTGATTGAAATCTTACCGGTGTAGATTCAATTCCTATCTCAGGAACTACCTCGTCCAAAATTTTATAAGGTCTGTGGTGTAACACAGGTTTTTCTAACTACTTTTAAATAGATTCAGAACACGCATTGCACTGGATGTAGGTATTGTATTTTGTTCCCTTCTGTTGTCACTGTTCGTAAGTGAAAGGCTGTGTTCAGCTACCCCTAGAAAAGTTTCATTCCACTGCGAAATATCAAGATGGTTGTTTACCAAGCAATCCTTTTGTTTTTCCCCTATGGTCCTGGCTTAGCTGGACGGTGACGTCAACAAAACTGTTGTTCACTCCAACAGAGAACTGGATATCAGAGGTGAATATTGCCACGACCTTAGGAGGGTTCTCCTCCCTCTTAACAGTCACGCCCTCGAGCATCAATCCTTAAAACAAAAAGGGAAAACCACTTTCAAATGGATTAGGCCCTTAGCACAAATGAGGTTCTACACGAAAATAAAGCTACCAAAAACGTAAATATGCTTCTGTGCATAGCTCAAGAACAAAATTTGGGAAATTTTGAAAACTGAATATGGTTTGTATTTTTTAAGAAAGTGTTTTACTGGGTATGAATCAACTAAAAGTGGGTGGAATCGGAAAATATTTCAAGATTTAAAACATCAAACGAGAGGAAGGAGGTTTCTAATATGAAAGAGGAGATTGCTCTATTCCCTTAATTTCTTTGAGAAAATTTAGATGAGATAACGACTTTACGTTTATGCTCGTCTTGTATCCAATGCTCGAATTATCGAACTGGCCAAAGGTAATATGTCATCATGCTACCACGTGTAATACCTCACACCTTACCGGATATTGTTGGTTGGACCACCAATCCGTTGACCGTTGTTATCAGATCTGTAGCATCGCTGTTCACCTTGATTTCAACCTTCCAAGTTTCAAGAAATGTTTATACATATTAATAATATTTAAAAACTTCTGTGAGGTTTCGGTTGATGAACATTGAGGTGCTTTTAACCGATTTTTACTTTCAAATCAGCGGACGGTTTGTACTTTCTTTTTTTACACGTAGCTTAGGCCTATGATGTACATTCTGCCACTATGAGACTATGACGAGATCTCGAATACATCACCTACCCGTGAATCACCAACACTGTCCAACGCAGCAAACCCACTGTACACGGTTGCATCAGTTAATTCCTCCGTTTTGGGATCATACGCCCTCTGCGTTCGACCTTGTAGCTCGAACAGTTTTTCGCCTCTGTCTACGTCTTCAATGAGGACAAGTGTATACTCTCCTAGGCCATTGAAGGTATAGTCTAGGCCATCAAGAGTTTTCACATGTGGGTCTCCCCAGAACCAGCCTGACATTCAAGTGAAAAGAATGGGGGCAAGGTTATGGTTCTCACCGATGTCTGTGACAAATAAAACAACCCAAGTACAGTTTACAAATTATAAGAGACAAGTAACTTGTTCAAAAAACAACAAACCCACATGGTCAAAGCTTTGTTTTGGTGCTGCTATGTTTTCGAGCAACGAGGAGTAAGCGACTTTAGGCCTACTGCGTGCCAGCGTACAAAGACGCTAACGAGTAAGTAGAGAGTGAGCGTTGAATTCCTGTTGACCATAGGGTGTTCTAACTGGCAAAGGTGGAGGCGAGTGTCAGGTGTAAGAGCGAGCCCATTAGTGTATCACCACCAAAATACTGGAGTATGCTCGGTTTAACCCATAAACCAAAGGGACAACAGTGTTGGCATACCTACCCCAGAATGTCGGTACATAACGAGAGCAGCTCATGAGAGGACGTGTTTCAGTGTAAAGATGACACAAAGTCGACTTCTCACAGCAGTAGTAGCGTGAAAGGACTTCTTCGTCTGCAAAATGGTAATGTATCATTTACTGTACCAACACACCCGTACCACAAAAATTCGAGATTGCAACACCGCATCGCATCCCTTCATTCAATGTGAACAAAATGAATACTGCATTATGTTGTAACGCCTGGTAGCTTAGTATGGCTACAAGTTTCTCGCTAGATCTACCGAAGTAAAATAATAGCAGTATCGTGACGATGGACAGAGCATACTGTCCGAAATATTGAGAACTCTCCAAGTAACCAAGCATACCTGTTTTATATACAAAGTGTGGACATTCCTTTGTTCTCCTCTTGTAGTTAAGGAAACTTGAGGAAAATGCTCCTTTTATTCCAACTAGCATAACTCCTTCAATCTGGATTTTTGATGATGATTTCCTGGACTGTTCCTCTTCATTTTGCCACAGATAACCTTGACCCCCAAATGCCCCTGAGCTGTTTTTCATAAAGGGGAAAAAATTGTCTGGACGTGTGCGAGTCCACACAACGCCATCGGACCCTACATTATGTGGACTTCTTTTGTGCAGAGATCCACACTATGCATGCCACGCCTGCAAACACACACTCACATGACAGATACTAGCTACTACGCTAACGCCAGCCCAATAACTTGCAACCTTCACCATGAAAAACTTCAAATCTCATCTTGATCTACCTACCATACCACTTTTGAAACACGTCAGGGGTGTAGAATATCGGGCTAAAAGGAAACCTCTCGAAGACAGAAGCAACTTTTGGATTCCTAATATCGTAGAGAAGATCACCGGTTGATTGCTTGTAGCAGCACTGTGGACCAGGAGTTCCCGGCGCTTGGAAAAGTCGCACAAAGCACACAACAGCTGAAAAAAGAATTAAAGAACAGTAAAGATAAAACAACCATCAACAGTATGAGAGTACAGGTGATTTAGTAGGCATTAATCCAAGACAGTATAATCCAAAGTATAAAAGGCTTTGGTGATGTGACCTTTATATATATTTCTTGCATCTACCTTTGTAACATACTTTATCGGTATATCGAGATCCTTTTATCGGTTTTTTCCTCAGACAGTTTGAAATGGATTATTGTATCTGACGTAGACTTATTGAGAGCCCACTTACAACTGTCTTGAAAGTATTCCCAGACTTCTCCTTGTGGGATATAATAGTCATGCCACATCCACAAGAAGCGCCAGTCGAACCAAGCCATGATCAAACTACAAGGGCACGTGTTAGCGAACGGAGGATAGTACACCTCGAAGATTGGGTAGGGTGCCTGACGACTGTGCCAGTTGCGGCAGGAAAGACGTGGGTTGACAAAGTCATCAAGGTGGTTGTCAAGTTGGAACACCCAGCGGCCTTTTTGTCCTGAATTTCCAACGATGCTGCCAGGACGGAAGAGTGAATTTTTGGGTACATCCAGGTAAACACTCTCTTTGGACATCCCGCAGGTGTAACCCAGGATGACGTTTTTGTTGGGTAAGAAGGCAGTGTCCCAATTCATGTTGCAAGGATCGTAGTTGAATACCACGTAGCTATGGATGGAATCGGTCAGCAGCAAGACTTGGAATGTGTTGGTTCCCTGCAAAATCAGCGAATCAGTTCATTATTAAATTTTCATGAGACTATAAATAAAACAAAACTTTGATTGATGCAAGCTTTGAAACTACATAACCTCCGTTGCCAATGCTCAGAGAGGCGATCTATCTATATCTGTTATTGCTAACGTTCATTGACCCCCTTTGGACCATCGAAATCAATGGTTAGGGTTAAATGAAAATGTTGACCACTTCTAATCATGGTGAAAAAAGTATCCTTATTCTGTTAGTGACCTTTTTGGAATCGTTATGCTGTAACGTTTCACCCAAAATTAATTCAAACCAGATCATTGGGTACTGTGGTAAAAATTTATACATTTTGAATATTATGATGGTATGATAATGAGCTAGTTCGCTATTCTCAAACAGCTGGCTCATTCGGGAACAAAACGCGCGAGTAAAAGCACATTTGCATAATGCGCGTTAACACTTGCGCCAATTAAGCGTTGCGTATTCGTATGGCCGAACGCAACGTACACGTATGTTATGTTAATAGAGTTAAGTTTTGTGTCGGTAAAATAGAATCGAATGGACGCATCGTGTATGCAACGCACCAAAAAAGTACATATCGAAAGACGAATTAGACTGAACACGCACATCCCAACAACCTCGGTCGGTTGGAATACCTAACTGGCTCATTATTTACATCCAAAGGCAACTCACAGATGCGAGAAGTGAAACTGGTTGAACATTACTCCACGTGATAACAAGTGCCCAATACGCCCTCAATGCATTTTCTTCAACCCCAATAATAGCTTTGATGGTGTTCAACATATCTTGGTTGGTGCTGGAATCGTACTGATCATACACCTAAAAAAGAGAGGGAAATAGAACTGATGATTTTTTTTATCTAGTAGACCTTATCAAGAAATGTGACATGATCGTAGTACCCGTCATTTACTTGTTTTTAAAAATCACACTAACTTTTTCTCGATTTGCGCAAATTTAGGACTTGTATTCCGTCAGTTTCATTTAAATGTATGTCAGCAGCAATGTGTAATGGAGACTACACGACGGACATCTGCTCAATAGCAAAATCAAACTTTTCAAGATCTCTCAAAGAGGACAGCAGACAATAAACAAAAGAAAAAAAGAAAATTCATTCGGAAAAACTAACCTGCCAGAAAACATTCTTTTCAGGAGTAAACGCATCAGCTCTAACGTCCGCCCAGAACGGAGCTATCATGTTAAATCCGCTGGGAAACTCTGAACCTTTGGCACTGGGAAACGCTAGTTTATCGAGCTTCTTGTCATTGGATAGAACTATCACACCATTGTCACTGAACTGTAAAAAAGATCAAAACCCTGAGAGTGTTACCTCAGCTCCTATTATCATCCCAGTACGAATGTCTTTGGTTAACCCGCAGCTCCTGTCAGTTGAAAGGAGCTGCAATGGTCGGAAGTGTTCATTTTGTTGGCAGCAACGCAAACGTCACGCGTGCATTTCCTAGTCGTTTGTGAACCAGCGAAGTTCACTTCCGACAAAAGGAGCATCCGTTGCTAGGAAAATAACGCCCTCTCCTGATCCAGCTCGAGGCCCATAGGAAGTCCAAATAACAATTAAGGTTTTAAAACTTTAGAGAGAAACTCTGTGAGAGAATTTATGACATGTACACAATGATCAGAAATTGTTATAGAAGTGATGATACAATACTTACATAGAGCTTTTCGTACAGCTCATCACAGAAGGGAAAGAAATTCGGTGGATAAATGGTTGGCGATACCAAATCCTTCATTTGCTGCTGATCCCATTTAAAGCAGTAAAGAAAGGATGAAAATGTGATATGTCAGGTCTAAAAAATGCTGGTAAAAGTAATGTTCAAATATCTCCCATCAAATATTCCGGCACAGCATGTAATGTCGTCTGATACTATTTAAAATTTGTGTTTTCCTAAAAGTTTGCGATCTTGAGCCAATCTGGAGGGGCTCGATATAAAAGGGAAATGGTTAAAATAAGACTGAAAAAAACTTGCTAAAATCTATATTTTTCAAAGAGATAAATGTCAATATCTCTGTCCTGTGGGGGAAATAAACCTTCAAAAAAATTGGAATAAAATCGTAATTAAAATAAGTGCCATATATTTTTCGAATCTTAACAAGAAATGCTTAAGTAAGAAATAATGCTGATAGTTGTCTCGAAAATCGGCTTTGCAACAAAGTGTGCTAAGCATCAAGAAGAGTTGGGGTTAAGATCTTGGTTTCTTACCTTTTGTTTCGATTGTGACAGGAGAGAATCCCCGACTTCCATTCCAAATGGAATAAGGGTGCCGACTTATAAAGGAAAACAGATTGAGAACAAAAAAGGCGAGATTATTGAAGATTAAGTATGACAAGAGACAGAACTTGCCTCATTAAGGATTTCTTCCTTGAACACCGGAGGCATTATCTCGTAGATTTAACGGTTGTAAGCCAACATCACCAAAATTTACAAGTTAGGAATTTGTTGCAGAGAATGTAATGTTTGCCTTTGACAGCAGAAGTTGTTATGACCTGTCCTCCAACCTCAGAATTGTCAACCTCGAAGTTTTACGGGCTTTACCCTTACACCGACGTATAACACTGTATTCTCAACGCCTGTCCAAGAGTTCGTGAAAAGATCCACAAGCTTACCCGGGTGGGACTCGTACCCATTAAGCTTGAAACATATTCACTTTTAATAGATCTTTCCAAATATTGTAGAGAACGCACTTATAGCCTAAAAGGGTGCATCTGACACGACGTATGCATTGAAACCTCCATACAGGGGAATCATCCTGGAATATTTCAGTATTTACCCGTGACATCGAATCCAAATGTCTGTGATGTTCCACATCCTGCGGAATTAGTAGCAGTACACGTGATGGTATGGGCTCCTGGTCCGAATACACCTCCCGAAGGTCCAACATCCGTTCCATCTCCAGAGTCTTCACAGATAACAACTATATCGTCCTCAGCGGTGTTGGGAACAACGTTCCAGGTCACCGTAGAAGTCAATTTCCCTGGATCGGTGCACTGATCGCCTAAAGACGGAACGTCCAGAGACGGATCCGCTGCGTATAGCAAATGGCCAATCCAAAAATATACAAACACATGATTAACAACGCAGATGTTTATCCCAAAATTGTAAATTGTTTTAGAAAGTATAGGTACTGCAAAGACTATACACTTTAGGTTTTGATCTCTGAGACTGTACTCTGTTTATGGTAATTATTGGCCATACTCTTAGCATTGGTTCGGACTGGGTGCCTACAGTAGGCACCTGTAAAATCAACCTCTACGAAACTGTAATTTTCTTGAAGGCTGAAGACAATAATACTTGTTCTTTAAATTGGATATATTCGGAGCGTGCCAGAAGTTACTTCTTAATCTTCTTGTAATAATCAATGCTCTAAGTAAATCGTTGTTAAATAGTTTGGCATATCAGGGAGCTGTGTACCTGGTGCAGTCAGAGCTGTACATGCATGCAGAGAGACTTCAGACTTTGGAATGGCTGTTCATTAGGTGTACATTACAGCATGCACCTGTTGTGTGCTAATTTATTGTCCCTATGCACTGATACATAATCCACCATTTTGGTTCCAACAATTGTGACACTCATGTCGCAACTCTCTACACACAGCTCTGGGTACCGTACTGTTCCATTAAACAAGCTCCGAAAAGGAACGACACCTTTATGTGTAAATCTTCTTGTTTGGTTTCTTACATGAAACGGTAAAGGAGATTAAGCATTGGGGGACAACGCCGCTTTGCGTATGCGAAGAGCAGACAACCTCCTGCTTCCCTTTCCCAAAAAAGCCACCTGCCAGGGTGACAGTGGCTCCGGTGGTGATTTCCTCGCAGATGATGTCAGATGGAAAGATTGGTTGACCAGATGGCTCGACAGCAGCAACATGGGTCCACGTGACCAACGCTGTGGCCACTCCCTGCTTGAGACACCTGTTGTCAACCTTTGGGCAGTTTGTTGTGCTGCTAGCTGTCAATAAGACCAATCCAATCATCATCAACCTGAATAATTTTTTATTATCTACATTTTAAAGATAATTCATTAAATGCATCGATACATTTTCCTCTTTGCCAACATCCATTTGAAAAAATAAAATTAAAATTTTGACTAATCTGTTGAAGGTACTCACGTTCATTGCACTGCGGACCAGTGAAACGTGTGTTGCACTCATTAACACCATTACAGTTGGGGAAAGGTGTCCCTGGACCAGTGCACTCTATTCCAACATCGCTCTCTGTAGAAAGCAAGTCATGATATTTCACGATAGGTACTTATATGTCAGTCTTAAGTGGCTACTACGAAAGCCGGAGTTACAGGGAAGAGGCATAATATACACGGAATGCTAAGGGCTAAATTAGGGTAAGCTTACTATCTTTAACGGCAAAGACCTGTATGAGGCCTAAGTCAAGGACACATCAACGGGGAGACGACCAATTGGGCCATGCCCTTCAAGAAAGGAGCCTTTCATTTCGGGGTTTTGGACTTTTGGAGAAAGACGGACATCAAAAGCGATTATCAGTCCGTTTCCTTTTCTTGCACTTGGGCTTCAGGTAAACAAGATCAGGAAAACTTGAAGTACACAAATTTCAATTTCATATAATTAGGTATATATCTGTTAAAATTGAGCATTTTTCATGGCACACGTAACGGTTTGTCATAAAAGAAGATTGCACTTTGCACTTTTAGTTCCATGAGGTAAATTTATATCAACCTAAATGTGTCGGGAATTGGTCACTGATTATCGACGTTTCGAAAAATAAACCATTAAAAAGAAAGTTCTTACGTGAGCAATCGTGCCCACAGTATCCAGAGGAACAGGTACAAAGGCCTTGCTGATTGGATGAACATATGCAGTTGGTCGGGTTCCCAGTCGCTGAACAAAAAGTACCGTCTACAAAAAACAAAACAAATGGAAGACTTCCTTGCCAAGTGTCAATCTATTGTTTGTTTAACAACTGTATTGTGTGTAGGCAACAGTACATTCCACAAAGCTTGCGAAAACATTTACAACTAAATACAATAAGACTGCTTACGAGCACCATGTCATGTGGTCTATAGTGGGTATCGTAAATCAACAAACATGACATTCTCTTGTAGCAACGTTTTGTTTACCAAAAGTAAAGCCTATTTTCGGTAGAGTATCGTAATCTGAGTTCTATACTGACCGTAGGCTTTTTTTCGTAGACGACACTTTTAACACACTTTGCCATGGGAGGAGACTAAGTTTGTTGATATTTTACATCCACTTTAGGTCATGTGACTTCACCGGTGCAATCGGTTTATTGGCCGAAGTCTTGCATAGTTAACTTACCACTCACTGAGGCAATATAGACAAGCAAATCACAACTTTCACTATTCAGTGAGTCGTCAGTCGCTGTGTATCGCACCAAATGTGACCCTGTCACAAGATCGAATGTGACGATGTCCCCAACGCTGAATCGAGAACCTTTCACGTCAATGCTGATAATGTAGGATCCAGAGTTGTCGAACACCGCGTCTACATCTGGCAGTGCAACAGTTGCGTAGTTCTTGAGGCAGTCCGTGTAAACAGTTAGGTTAGCCAGGCAGGCTATATCTGGAGGCTCAACATCTGAAATTAAAGAGAATACAAAAGCGCCTCCAAATTCCCTTCCTATTCAGGAACACTGTGAAGACAACTACGGTAACAAAGAAAGGTCTGTGCCTCAGTTCCACGGGTGAATTTAGGTATGTTGCTTTCCTCCAGTGAGTTCCATCCTCCAAATTATTTTATAAACAGTTGTTCCTAACCATGGATGGAATTGAACGGCATTTCTTTGTTCCCAATAGAAACGGTTGTTTCAGCTCTTCTGTCAATTCAATTAATTTCTATCACACATATACAGCAAACACAAATGTCAGATTTGCGGGTGTCGTCATTACAGACTACATACATATTCTATTATCTCCAAACTGACGAATTCATCTCTTCAGAATGACTTCTAAGAATGTAAGATCCTGTACTTTGACAAGCATAAAATTTGAGAGGGTAACTTCAGAAACGTTTTGCTCCGGTAAAATAGTCTGTATAGAAACTTCCTTTAAAAGCTATGTCTTTTTTGTACGAGGGTAAGTCCTTTTAATTAAATTCTGAAAAATGTTTCATTTTCTGCATTCTCACCTACGCACGATGAACCATTCCCCTGATAACCCACGTTACAAATACAGTAAAAACTCTCAGCAGTGTCAACACAGTACGCATGATCGTCACAGTTGTGAAGAGGTTCAAACATGTCGCATTCGTCAACCTCTGCCAACAGAAATTGAAGTAGAAAAGAAAATTTGTCTACAGTGTTAATACCAACATATAGAAAATCCCATGGGGTTAAGGACTCCTTAGATTTTGAAGCAATATTGTTTATGACATTTTGTGGGGTAAAGAGACACAGAAAGATTTTTTAGGTATAACCAGATTTACATCTCATTTTTTCACCCTCTTTTTAGTAAGAAAGTGGCTTTAATTAAAGTGACAGAGGGAGTTTGGATACGAAGGGTCCTGATGAAAAATGCGAAGAAACGTTTTATGAGCCAAACGGTGGAAAAGTTTGAGTGTTTTTTCGTATTTCTTTATTCAGAAGCAATAATTCCCTTGGTGTGTAAACCAACACTTTATGAAGGTACCCCTAATTGTTTCAGTTTGAAATGATATCTAAGTAGTTTAGATCTGGTTTTACCCTTCCAAACGATTTTTTACGGTTACAACCTTAAGTGCTTTCACCTGGTGGTGGTTCCGTGGGGTAATCTGGAAGCATGCAATAGATATAGTAGTCTTCACAGCAATCTCCATAGATCTCGCACGCACCGTCACACCAGCAACCTCCTCGAGATCCATCAAGGAAACAGAAATTGCGACAGCCAACTGTAAAAAAATCAGTATAGACTGCGATGAAAATGACAAAACTATCCGCTCTGAGCGGAAACAAAGAGGGCGTGATTTTAAGTAAAACACACTGCGTGGAAAATTCTGTTTGAGTCTCGAGATTCAGGTTTGAAGTGAAGATGGTTGGATGATGGGCTTTAAGTGCATGAGGTTGGATTCACATTTTCGATGAGTAGGATTTAATATTTATAAAACTTAGGGCTTCAGTTTCAAGATGGGATACAGGGAGGGTGTCAAACAGGGGGGCATTCCTATGAAAAAAATGGGGGTTAAATACTTTAAAACATAACAACAGAAAACTGATCTTTGGGTTATATTTTATTTCATGTCTTTGCAAAAGTGTGTAACAAATTCAAAGTCCTTTGAATCCCAACCCCGAAACAGGCGATAAAAAGGTAATCAAAAGGCCATAACAAGTGAATAAAAAGGTAACCAGACGAAAATTTCCTAGCCCCTCCCCCACGTAAAGTTCCCTTCCGATAATCTGGTGCTGGATCCACCCTCAATCAGGTTTTCAGACACTGGACTGATAGTGGCAGTGTGATGGAATTTGTTGGTTGTGCAATGCTGATCAAAGGTTGTGCGTTGAGTATTCAGGCACTTGACTTGGGACCTTCAAACTGTAAGATTGAAGTTTTGGATTCGACAATTTATGATTACCGCAATTTTGCTCATCCCTGCCATCATTACAGTCTGGGAAGCCGTTGCAATGCCATAAATCAGTAATGCAGACGAACTCGCCACAGTCAAAGGTTCCCGAAGGGCATGAAAGGTCTTACAAGAAGAAAACAACAGATTAGACAAATCTGTTCCATATTGGAAGTAAGAACTAGGACATCTTTTATATTGCTGGATTCATGCATTATAGCGATACACGTGCTATACAAGGCTCCACTTCGGTTTGACTGCACAGCCAGCTAGCCGACTCTAATTGGTTACAAGTTTAACGTTCCTACATCGCATAGGGATACACACTTTTCGTACTTTTTCTTCAGAGATGGCATTTTGCACAAGCGCCTAGTTTGTTTCATAATATAGGTCACTGATATAAGCAATTAACACCTGTAGGCCTACATGAAGAAGATTGGTCGCAATGCTTGTTAATTAATCAATCAATTACATGTTTGCCACAATAAGAAATATCTCAGATGCCAATCAAGACACTTGTATTCTTTGTACCTTCGGTTGTGGTTTTTCCTTGAGTTGTTGTACTTTGCTGATTACTAACTGCAGTGGACAGTAAATCAATTAGGCAAAGAGTCATATTCAGGATATGTTTTTATATCTGCACAGTAAATCAATACGACATGTATCGGGCAACAGCCAAATAACTCACTTTTCCTTCTGTGTGGGTGTGTATGTGTGTATAAGTTTTCCTTGAGATGTTATAGCAATAAGTCAGGTACCGACCAAGAGGCTTTATGTTTTATCGTTAGGTGTGACTTCTCCTTCAGGCGTTGTAAATCAGTAACAAAAGTAAACGGGGCAACTTCGAGGAAACGAATCACGAAATCAAAGTCTTTATTTCACCTTCCGTGTTACAATAAAACAATATGACATATAAAAGGTATTGACAAAAATACTGCGTTTACCTTGAGGTGTGACTTCTCCTTGAGTCGTACTTTGCTGATCAACAACAGGTGTAGACGTGAAAACTTCGAGGAAACGAATCATGAGATCAATTTATTTCACCCTCCTTACAATGTAACAATGGCATTGTATTAGGTATACGGACTAAGAAAAACTGTGTTTACCTTTTGTTGTGACTTCTCCTTGAGTCGTACTTTGCTGATCAACAACAGCAGTAGACGGGGAACCTTTGAGAGAAAAAAATCATCACAACCAATGTTTGTGTTACCCTCACTACAGTGCAATAATGCACCAAGCATCGACCAAGAAACATTAAGCTTACCTTGCGGTGTGCCTTGTCCTTGAGTTGTACTTTGCTGATCAACTACAGGTGTAGACGGGGAAACTTCGAGAAAAACAGTCATGGCAACAAATGTTTATTTACCCTCTTTAAAATTTAACAATATGACTTGTCTCAGGTCTCGACCAAAATCATTGTACTTACCTTGAGGTGTAACTTCTCCTTGAGTCGTACTTTGCTGATCAACAGGAGTAGATGTGGAAACTTCGACAAAAAAATGATGACAACCAAATTTTTCAATAAATGAAATGCTCTTTAAAAACTAAATAATGCCTATGTGCAGATTTGATTTACGTATTGCAAGAGCTTAATGCTATGAGCAGGTACGAAAAATATATCGTAAATCGTCATGATGTATAAAAACAGTAGAGTCCATCACATTGAATAAAAACGTTATGCGTGTCACATTTCCATGACAACGCATCTTTAAAAATACCCAAGGAAAGACAACTTGAAAAGACTATTCCAAATGGGATGATCAAGATATTTTTGAAGCAGCCCTTGAAGCAAAACGAAAACCAAGTATTACACAAGGAACTGTTAAAAAGGTATCAACATTATTACCAGGATTACTGCAATTGACTTCATCGCTTCCATTAATACAGTCTGTCTGATAATCACACCGCCAAGAACCATTGATGCATACAGAATGTCCACAGTCAAACTCATTCCCTCCACAAATCAGATTTTCTGAAACAAATGACAGCTTCATTACAATTATTGTAAGGACGAGCACGTACGGGGCGCACTCAACAATAAAGTGACAGCGCCACCAAGCGGTGACACGCCATTCTACAATGTGCGGTCTCCCTTGTAGCTGGCCTGTACACCTCTTGCTTCTTTTAGGTAAAATTCACCCTTTTTAGCAAGTGGTCACTAATGAGTTCAGAATAAGCCATTATATTGGGGGCTCTGTCACTGTATAATGAAGTCGGAAAATAGAGTATTTCAGTGAAACATGTTATAAATTATAATTTTCTTTAAGTTTCCTGTAGGTCACGGTCTTCAATGGACGCCCTTGTGCGTTCATATGGAAAAAAGTATTTTCGGCCGACCGCCCACTTCATTCACAATCTCAGTCACGTGTTAGTAGTAGTAGTCAATCGTTAGTAGTAACGATTGTTTAATTGATATTTTTGTGTGAATAAATTATTATAGTGCAAGTACTATCAGGTGCCCCTTCTTGGTGATAGAAATTGATTCCGTAAGCTATTGTACATGGTGTACATGTATTTGTGGTGCACATGGGAACACAAAGATCAGAGTTTCAAATATATTGGCTTTAATCTCCAAAGCAGTTGTTGGCTTTAAAGAGCTGTGCCTTGCTACAGTAGGTACACGTAAATGATTCACAGTCATCTTTTACTGTAAAAAGCTCTTTTATGGCAGTTTAAATTCTTTGTCATAACAGTGTAATTGGGAATGCTTGATTATTATAATGAAATTATGTGTTCCTAAACGAGATTTCCTGTGAGGTCCAGGATGTGCTCTCACACCTTGATAATTCAGCCTCATTAAGGGACTTCTGTTTCCAACTTCATGTATTTTACTTCATGCACAGTTGGATCTGCCTAGGTGATGATTTTGCATTTCACCCATCAAATCTTCTTTCTTTCCTGTTCTGTCTTTTTTTGTAATTGTGTAATTAATTCCCCAATGTGCTGTCTCCCTTGCTGCAGGCTTGCTCACCGCTTGCTCCTTTCAGAAATAAACTGAGTGACTCGGGCCCAGGTGTCGTTGTCTTTTTTTCATGCTTACACCTTCATCACCCCTACCAGCCCTCCACAATATACTTTATCGACACTGTAATAATCTGAAGCAATGAGCAACATAAACTGCTTGTTTCAACTTTGTGAAAACAAGAAACAGAGGAAACAAGGAATGTATCGAATTCAAATTTCATTGAAACACATGTTTGCTTATCAACCTGCTGAATTTAAGACTCACCCGTTGATGGAATGCATGAAGCCCACAGTGAAAACCCCATGTCAGTCACGTTTCCGTTTGACGTGAATCTCAACCACATTTCAGTCCCGGTGGAGATCAGATCAGGTGCCTCTTTACCTCCGTGCCAAGCAAAGAACTCGCCAGTGGCAATATTGCCACCGTCACCAGCACGGAAGTAATCATAGTTTCGCTCAGTTTTAAAGCTGGAGAAGGTGACACGAACCCTCTGTCCCTCTTCACACTGGATGATCCAAGTCATGTTGACCTTGTTGGGATAGTTGCTTGGATGAAAAGGTGAGGTTATCTGAACACTGTCACTTCCATTGATGATATGGAAGATGCTTTCTGCTGCGGTAAAAAAATTTCAGAGGACTGGAAGGTCAGCTGAGAGATATTTTAATGTGCTCAGATATTGATTGTTACGTATCATTCACGCAACAAATTGGTATGTCAACTAAAATTTGTGACAAATTAAACATCTGTTTGATTAAAGGTGAACCAGGTCAGGCTGAATCAGCTTCAGATGATTGAAAAGTTTAACACTGTCAGACGAATAGAATCTTACCTTCTCATTCAGTTTCGTATCAATTGTAAAATAAGTGTCTCAAGCCCGTTTATGGTTTCCTTGGTGCAGTTATTTTTATCCTGTGTGTTTTTTACTCTGCAGCATGCCTTGCTAAGAAAAGACTAACCCCAAGAAATATTTCCAATGCACAATTCCTTAATAAGTTTCAACATAAACTGATGACACGGCTATTTTTGCAAAGTACTGAAAACGTCATTTGAAAAGATATAAATTTAAGTTCAGACAATATGAAAAGTTGTAGAACCAGTCTGCGGTGGCGAAAATCTTTGTTGTGCAATCTGTTGAAACATTAAAAATGTTTCCAAATGTGGAATGTATCGGAGAAAAAGAATCATCACAACCAATGTTTATGTTACACTCACTACAATGCAATAACATATCAAGCATCGACCAAGAAACATTGTGCTTACCTTGAGGTGTGACTTCTCCTTGAGTCGTACTTTGCTGATCAACAGCAGGGGTAGACGGAGAACCTTCGAGAAAAAGAATCATCACAACCAATGTTTGTGTTACCCTCACTACAATGCAACAATGCATCAAGCATCGACAAAGAAACATTGTGCTTACCTTGAGGTGTGCCTTGTCCTTGAGCTGTACTTTGCTGATCAACAACAGGGGTAGACGGAGAACCTTCGAGAAAAAGAATCATCACAATCAATGTTTATGTTACACTCACTACAATGCAACAATGCATCAAGCATCGACAAAGAAACATTGTGCTTACCTTGAGGTGTGACTTCTCCTTGAGTGGTACTTTGCTGATCAACAACAGGAGTAGACGGAGAACCTTCGAGAAAAAGAATCATCACAATCAATGTTTATGTTACACTCACTACAATGCAACAATGCATCAAGCATCGACAAAGAAACATTGTGCTTACCTTGAGGTGTGACTTCTCCTTGAGTGGTACTTTGCTGATCAACAACAGGGGTAGACGGAGAACCTTCGAGAAAAAGAATCATCACAATCAATGTTTATGTTACACTCACTACAATGCAACAATGCACCAAGCATCGACCAAGAAACATTGTGCTTACCTTGAGGTGTGACTTCTCCTTGAGCTGTACTTTGCTGATCAACAACAGCTGTAGACGGGGAATCTTCGAGAAAAAGAATCATCACAACCAATGTTTATGTTACCCTCACTACAATGCAACAATGTATCAAGCATCGACCAAGAAACATTGTGCTTGCTTACCTTGAGGTGTGACTTCTCCTTGAGTGGTACTTTGCTGATCAACAACAGGAGTAGACGGAGAACCTTCGAGAAAAAATAATCGTCACAACGAATGTTTATGTTGCACTCACTACAATGCAACAATGCACCAATAATCGACCAAGAAACATTGTGCTTACCTTTTGTTGTGACTTCTCCTTGAGTGGTACTTTGCTGACCAACAACAGGGGTAGACGGAGAACCTTCGAGAAAAAGAATCATCACAACCAATGTTTATTAATCCTTCTCATGCAACAATGTGATATGTACCGACTAAGAAACATTATGCTTACCTTTTGTTGTGACCTCTCCTTGAGTGGTACTTTGCTGATCAACGACAGAAGTAGACGGAGAACCTTCGAGAAAAAGAATCATCACAACCAATGTTTATGTTGCACTCACTACAATGCAACAATGCACCAAGCATCGACAAAGAAACATTATGCTTACCTTTTGTTGTGACTTCTCCTTGAGTGGTACTTTGCTGATCAACAACAGGAGTAGACGGAGAACCTTCGAGAAAAACGAATCATCACAACCAATGTTTGTGTTACCCTCACTACAAAGCAACAATGCATCAAGCATCGACCAAGAAACATTATGCTTACCTTGAGGTATGACCTCTCCTTGAGTGGTACTTTGCTGATCAACAACAGGGGTAGACGGAGAACCTTCAAGAAAAAATTATCGTCACAACGAATGTTTATGTTGCACTCACTACAATGCAACAATGCACCAAGCTTCGACCAAGAAACATTGTGCTTACCTTGAGGTGTGACTTCTCCTTGAGGGGTACTTTGCTGATCAACAACAGAAGTTGACGGAGAACCTTCGAGAAAAATAATCATCACAACCAATGTTTGTTAATCCTACTAATAATGCAACAATGCGATATGTATCGTTTATTGACTAAGAAACATTATGCTTACCTTTTGTTGTGACTTCTCCTTGAGTGGTACTTTGCTGATCAACAACAGGAGTAGACGGAGAACCTTCGAGAAAAATAATCATCACAACCAATGTTTGTGTTACCCTCACTACAATGCAACAATGCATCAAGCATCGACAAAGAAACATTGTGCTTACCTTGAGGTGTGACTTCTCCTTGAGTGGTACTTTGCTGATCAACAACAGGAGTAGACGGAGAACCTTCGAGAAAAAGAATCATCGCAACCAATGTTTGTGTTACCCTCACTACAATGCAACAATGCACCAAGCATCGACCAAGAAACATTGTGCTTACCTTGAGGTGTGACTTCTCCTTGAGCTGTACTTTGCTGATCAACAACCGCTGTAGACGGGGAATCTTCGAGAAAAAGAATCATCACAACCAATGTTTATGTTACCCTCACTACAATGCAACAATGTATCAAGCATCGACCAAAAAACATTGTGCTTACCTTGAGGTGTGACTTCTCCTTGAGTGGTACTTTGCTGATCAACAACAGGAGTAGACGGAGAACCTTCGAGAAAAAGAATCATCACAACCAATGTTTATGTTACCCTCACTACAATGCAACAATGTATCAAGCATCGACCAAAAAACATTGTGCTTACCTTGAGGTGTGACTTCTCCTTGAGTGGTACTTTGCTGATCAACAACAGGAGTAGACGGAAAACCTTTGAGAAAAAGAATCATCACAACCAATGTTTGTGTTACCCTCACTACAATGCAACAATGCATCAAGCATCGACAAAGAAACATTGTGCTTACCTTGAGGTGTGCCTTGTCCTTGAGCTGTACTTTGCTGATCAACAACAGGAGTAGACGGAGAACCTTTGAGAAAAAATAATCGTCACAACCAATGTTTGTGTTACCCTCACTACAATGCAACAATGCACCAAGCATCGACCAAGAAACATTGTGCTTACCTTGAGGTGTGACTTCTCCTTGAGTCGTACTTTGCTGATCAACAGCAGGGGTAGACGGAGAACCTTCGAGAAAAAGAATCATCACAACCAATGTTTCTGTTACCCTCACTACAGTGCAACAATGCATCAAGCATCGACAAAGAAACATTGTGCTTACCTTGAGGTGTGACTTCTCCTTGAGTGGTACTTTGATGATCAACAACAGGAGTAGCCAGGGCATCTTCGAGAAAAAGAATCATCACAACCAATGTTTGTGTTACCCTCACTACAATGCAACAATGCACCAAGCATCGACCAAGAAACATTGTGCTTACCTTGAGGTGTGACTTCTCCTTGAGTCGTACTTTGCTGATCAACAACAGGGGTAGACGGGGAATCTTCGAGAAAAAGAATCATCACAACCAATGTTTATGTTACCCTCACTACAATGCAACAATGTATCAAGCATCGACCAAGAAACATTGTGCTTACCTTGAGGTGTGACTTCTCCTTGAGTGGTACTTTGCTGATCAACAACAGGGGTAGACGGAGAACCTTTGAGAAAAAATAATCGTCACAACCAATGTTTGTGTTACCTTCACTACAGTGCAACAATGCACCAAGCATCGACAAAGAAACATTGTGCTTACCTTTTGTTGTGACTTCTCCTTGAGTGGTACTTTGCTGATCAACAACAGGAGTAGACGGAGAACCTTCGAGAAAAAGAATCATCACAACCAATGTTTATTAATCCTTCTCATAATGCAACAATGTGATATGTACCGACTAAGAAACATTATGCTTACCTTTTGTTGTGACCTCTCCTTGAGTGGTACTTTGCTGATCAACAACAGGAATAGACGGGGAATCTTCGAGAAAAAGAATCATCACAACCAATGTTTGTGTTACCCTCACTACAATGCAACAATGCATCAAGCATTGACAAAGAAACATTGTGCTTACCTTGAGGTGTGACTTGTCCTTGAGTGGTACTTTGCTGATGAACAACAGGAGTAGACGGGGAATCTTCGAGAAAAAGAATCATCACAACCAATGTTTATGTTGCACTCACTACAATGCAACAAAGCACCAAGCATCGACCAAGAAACATTGTACTTACCTTTTGTTGTGACTTCTCCTTGGGTGGTACTTTGCTGATCAACAACAGAAGTAGACGGAGAACCTTCGAGAAAAAGAATCATCACAACCAATGTTTGTGTTACCCTCACTACAATGCAACAATGCATCAAGCATCGACAAAGAAACATTGTGCTTACCTTGAGGTGTGACTTCTCCTTGAGTCGTACTTTGCTGATCAACAACAGGAGTAGACGGAGAACCTTCGAGAAAAAGAATCATCACAACCAATGTTTGTGTTACCCTCACTACAATGCAACAATGCATCAAGCATCGACAAAGAAACATTGTGCTTACCTTGAGGTGTGACTTCTCCTTGAGTCGTACTTTGCTGATCAACAACATGGGTAGACAGAGAACCTTCAAGAAAAAATAATCGTCATAACGAATGTTTATGTTGCACTCACTACAATGCAACAATGCACCAAGCATCGACCAAGAAACATTGTGCTTACCTTGAGGTGTGATTTCTCCTTGAGGGGTACTTTGCTGATCAACAACAGGAGTAGACGGAGAACCTTCGAGAAAAAGAATCATCACAACCAATGTTTGTGTTACCCTCAATACAGTGCAATAATGCACCAAGCGTCAACCAAGAAATATTATGCTTACCTTTTGTTGTGACTTCTCCTTGAGTGGTACTTTGATGATCAACAACAGGAGTAGACGGAGAACCTTCGAGAAAAAATAATCGTCACAACGAATGCTTATGTTGCACTCACTACAATGCAACAATGCACCAAGTACCGACAAAGAAACATTGTGCTTACCTTGAGGTGTGACTTCTCCTTGAGTGGTACTTTGCTGATCAACAACAGGAGTAGACAGAGAACCTTCGAGAAAAAGAATCATCACAACCAATGTTTGTGTTACCCTCACTACAATGCAACAATGCATCAAGCATCGACAAAGAAACATTGTGCTTACCTTGAGGTGTGACTTCTCCTTGAGTGGTACTTTGCTGATCAACAACAGGAATAGACGGGGAATCTTCGAGAAAAATAATCATCACAACCAATGTTTGTGTTACCCTCACTACAATGCAACAATGTATCAAGCATCGACCAAGAAACATTGTGCTTACCTTGAGGTGTGACTTCTCCTTGAGTGGTACTTTGCTGACCAACAACAGGGGTAGACGGAGAACCTTCAAGAAAACCAATCATCACAACAAATATTTATTATGCCTGCTTACAGTGCAACAATGTGATATGTATCATTTATTGACTAAGAAACATTGTGCTTACCTTTTGTTGTGACTTCTCCTTGAGTTGTACTTTGCTGATCAACAACAGGAATAGACGGGGAATCTTCGAGAAAAATAATCATCACAACCAATGTTTGTGTTACCCTCACTACAATGCAACAATGTATCAAGCATCGACCAAGAAACATTGTGCTTACCTTGAGGTGTGACTTCTCCTTGAGTGGTACTTTGCTGATCAACAACAGCTGTAGACGGGGAATCTTCGAGAAAAAATAATCGTCACAACGAATGTTTGTGTTACCCTCACTACAATGCATCAAGCATCGACAAAGAAACATTGTGCTTACCTTGAGATGTGACTTCTCCTTGAGTGGTACTTTGCTGATCAACAACAGGAGTAGACGGAGAACCTTTGAGAAAAAGAATCATCACAACCAATGTTTGTGTTACCCTCACTACAATGCAACAATGTATCAAGCATCGACCAAGAAACATTGTGCTTACCTTGAGGTGTGACTTCTCCTTGAGTGGTACTTTGCTGATCAACAACAGCTGTAGACGGAGAACCTTCGAGAAAAAGAATCATCACAACCAATGTTTGTGTTACCCTTACTACAATGCAACAATATATCAAGTATTTGACAAAGAAACATTAAGCTTACCTTGAGGTGTGCCTTGTCCTTGAGCTGTACTTTGTTGATCAACAACAGGGGTAGACGGAGAACCTTCAAAAAAACCAATCATGACAACAAATATTTATTATGCCTGCTCACAATGCAACAATGTGATATGTATCACTTATTGACTAAGAAACATTGTGCTTACCTTTTGTTGTGACTTCTCCTTGAGTGGTACTTTGCTGATCAACAACAGGAGTAGACAGGGAATCTTCGAGAAAAAGAATCATCACAACGAATGTTTGTGTTACCCTCACTACAGTGCAACAATGCACCAAGCATCGACCAAGAAACATTATGCTTACCTTGAGGTGTGACTTCTCCTTGAGTGGTACTTTGCTGATCAACAACAGGGGTAGACGGAGAACCTTCGAGAAAAAAAATCATCACAACCAATGTTTGTGTTACCCTCACTACAGTGCAACAATGCATCAAGCATCGACAAAGAAACATTGTGCTTACCTTGAGGTGTGACTTCTCCTTGAGTGGTACTTTGCTGATCAACAACAGCTGTAGACGGGGAATCTTCGAGAAAAATAATCATCACAACCAATGTTTGTGTTACCCTCACTACAGTGCAATAATGCACCAAGCATCGACCAAGAAACATTGTGCTTACCTTGAGGTGTGACTTCTCCTTGAGTGGTAATTTGCTGATCAACAGCAGGAGTAGACGGAGAACCTTCGAGAAAAAATAATCGTCACAACCAATGTTTGTGTTACCCTCACTACAATGCAACAATGCACCAAGCATCGACAAAGAAACATTCTGCTTACCTTGAGGTGTGACTTCTCCTTGAGTGGTACTTTGCTGATCAACAACAGGAGTAGACGGAGAACCTTCGAGAAAAAGAATCATCACAACCAATGTTTATGTTACCCTCACTACAGTGCAACAATGCATCAAGCATCGACCAAGAAACATTGTGCTTACCTTGAGGTGTGACTTCTCCTTGAGTGGTACTTTGCTGATCAACAACAGAAGTAGACGGAGAACCTTTGAGAAAAAGAATCATCACAACCAATGTTTATGTTACCCTCACTACAGTGCAATAATGCATCAAGCATCGACAAAGAAACATTGTGCTTACCTTGAGGTGTGCCTTGTCCTTGAGGTGTGCCTTGTCCTTGAGTGGTACTTTGCTGATCAACAACAGGGGTAGACGGAGAACCTTCGAGAAAAAGAATCATCACAACGAATGTTTATGTTGCACTCACTACAATGCAACAATGTATCAAGCATCGACAAAGAAACATTGTGCTTACCTTGAGGTGTGACTTCTCCTTGAGTGGTACTTTGCTGATCAACAACAGCTGTAGACGGGGAATCTTCGAGAAAAAATAATCGTCACAACGAATGTTTATGTTGCACTCACTACACTGCAACAATGCACTAAGCATCGACCAAGAAACATTGTGCTTACCTTGAGGTTCTGTAACAAAATTAGAGAACGCCACAGTCCTTAGAAGTATTTTCAATTGATAAGTCAATTGAAGTTTTAACATACATTCATTACCCTTTAATTTTTGGAAAGTAATGAAAACACATTGTTCATGTGATATGGACTGGAAAATATTAAAGTTGGAAAACTAACCTGGGTTGGTGAAATTCTGTGGCGCTTCGGTTGTCCAATTATCTGACAAAGCCAACAAAAGTTAGTAACAAAATCAATTCATATTTTCGACAACAATTTCATTTAGAATGGGTCTTTGCTACTCCACTGATCTCCATCACTTGAAACGGCAAACAGGAATTAACAAAAGATGGGCTACTGTAATAAAGCACGCTTCACAAAATATTTCGAATCAATCATCGTATCCCATTACCGCAGTAGAGTTCATCACTTCCGTCAGGGCAGTCCCAATATCCATTACACCACCAGGAAGTAGGAATAGATGTTCCATTGTAACAGTAGGTAACGTTTGGACTATTCGTGGCAGGTTCTGTAACAATAGGAGAACATTATATTTTGATTTTTAAATCTAAACTGGCTTTTGGGGTTCAAGGGATTTCAATCATAAAGGAAGTCACTGTTATTCCTGAAAATGTGTATTTGAACCTACTTCTGCAGTGGATCGTAGTTAGCTTGAGATGATTGAGAAAATTAATATTGTCCTGTAATATGAAGAACACATAAGATATGAAAATGTCAAGGTATCAACGTTATTACCAAAACTGCTGCAGTTGACTTCATCACTTCCATTGATACAGTCTGTCTGATAATCACACCGCCAAGAACCACTGATGCATACAGAATGTCCACAGTCAAACTCATTTCCTCCACAAGGCGGATTGTCTGAAATAAAAAACAGTTTAATTATATACTTTATCGACACTGTGATAAGCTGAAAGGATGGGCAATACCAATACGCCATAGTGTTGGTGTTTGCTTTGTAGAAACAAGAAAAGGATGAAATCAAGAAGTTATTTAATTCAGGTTATACTGAAAAACCTCTTCACTAACGAACCTCTTGAAATATAGACTCACCCGTTGATGGAATGCATGAAGCCCACAACGAAAACCCGCTGTAAGTCACACTTCCGTCTGACGTGAATCTCAGCCACATTTGATCTCCAGAGGAGATCAGATCAGGTGCTTCTTTTCCTCCGTGCCAAACGAAAAACTCGCCGCTGGCAATATTGCCACCATCACCAGCCCGGAAATAATCATAGTTTCGCTCAGTTTTAAAGCTGGAGAAGGTGACACGAACCCTCTGTCCCTCTTCACACTGGATGATCCAAGCCCTGACGACGTTGTTGGGATAGTTGCTTGGATAGGAAGGTGAAGTTATCTCAACACTGTCGTTTCCATTGACGATATAGAAGATGCTTTCCGCTGAAGAAGAAAGTTTTCAGAAGACTTAATAATTAGGTGAGTGCACGAAATGCATCAAAATACATTCTTATGACATGCTCAAATCGACCGTCATCCATCATTATCCGTTCAACAGCTCGGTGCAACAGCGTATTTAATTACACCTACATGTATGTCAGATTCATGTTGAGCCACGTCAAGCTTTACAATACATTTAACTTAATTAAAAGGTTTACTACTTTCCAGCCTGATGGAAATCCATATTTAGGACTAAAAGCACCTGAATTTGATATCCAGAGTAAAACAAGTGTCTCAACCCATCTGAGGGTTTGGGGTTCAAGGGATTTCAATCATAAAGGAAGTCACTGTCATCCCTGAAAATGTGTATTTGAACCTGCCTCTGGAGTGGATCGTAGCTCGCTTAAGATGATTGTGAAAATTAATATTGTCCTGTAATATGAAGAACACATAAGATATGAAAATGTCAATGTATCAACGTTATTACCATGACTGCTGCAATTGACTTCATCGCTTCCATTAATACAGTCTGTCTGAGAATCACACCGCCAAGAACCATCGATGCATACAGAATGTCCACAATCAAACTCATTCCCTCCACAAATCAGATTCTCTGAAATAAAAGACAGTTGAATAATATTAGACATGTAATGGTTTGAGTCAAGTAGAATCTCCTTTGTGTCTGAGTGTACAGACAGTTTGGGGTCAGATGTTGACCTGTATAGGTACTATACAGCCATATTTTGTGTATGCAATTGTAACTGTATACATGTTATCAACACTGTAATAATCGGAAGCATTGGGCAAAATCAATACAGAGTAGTTTGGGTGTTAGCTTTGTGGAAACAAAGAAAAGGATGAAACCAAGAAGTTGTATAATTCAGGTTATATTGAAAAACTTCCTTGCTCATCAACCCGTTGAATTTAAGACTCACCAGGTGATTGAATGCAGAAAGCCCACAACGAAAACCCGCTGTAAGTCACACTTCCGTCTGACGTGAATCTCAGCCACATTTCATTTCCAGAAGAGATCAGATCAGGTGCTTGTTTAAATCCGTGCCAAACGAAAAACTGGCCGCTGGCAATATCGCCACCATCACCAGCCCGGAAATAATCATAGTTTCGCTCAGTTTTAAAGCTGGAGAAGGTGACACGAACCCTCTGTCCCTCTTCACACTGGATGATCCAAGTCCTGACGACGTTGTTGGGATAGTTGCTTGGATAGGAAGGTGAAGTTATCTCAACACTGTCGTTTCCATTGATGATGTGGACGATGTTTTCTGCAGTAAGAGAGATTTCTTAAGGTTGGACAGTCGGTTGAATGCGTACAATGTACCAAATTCCCTCAAAGTTTTTCAATCGATTGCCATCAGTCGATCCGTATTCATGCAACACAGTACCACAGTTTAACATGATCTAAACTAATAGTACAGATTAATTTGAACTCATCACTTGAAACTGAATTGGTCTCAGATGAGGGAGGCCAAATTTCGCCATCTCTAGTAGTAACAGTATGACTCTTGAGTCTGTTGTAAATTGTATCTACATCTATCTCTCACCTTTGAATCAATTTGGTAGAGGCATAAAACAATGGTGATTAGATCGAACGATTGAAGATCGACTTTTTTTTTTGCATTTTTGACGGGGGTAAATCCTGTTTTAGGAGAGCAAACACAATCCTGAGCAATCCTTGACTTTTATTTTATTCCATTTTGTTCCTAGTCAGATAAATAACTCTGAAATTCTTCCAAATGTTTCAAAATGCATTTACTTTTCAGGTTGAATCAATAATGCACCAAGCATCGACCAAGAAACATTGTGCTTACCTTGAGGTGTGACTTCTCCTTGAGTGGTACTTTCCTGATCAACAACAGGAGTAGACGGAGAACCTTCGAGAAAAAGAATCATCACAACAAATGTTTGTGTTACCTTCACTATAATAACTATAATTGACTAAGAAACATTGTGCTTACCTTTTGTTGTGACTTCTCCTTGAGTTGTACTTTGATGATCAACAACAGGAGTAGACGGGGAATCTTCGAGAAAAAGAATCATCACAACCAATGTTTGTGTTACCCTCACTACAATGCAACAATGTATCAAGCATCGACCAAGAAACATTGTGCTTACCTTGAGGTGTGACTTCTCCTTGAGTGGTACTTTGCTGATCAGCAACAGAAGTAGACGGAGAACCTTCGAGAAAAATAATCATCACAACCAATGTTTGTGTTACCCTCACTACAGTGCAATAATGCACCAAGCATCGACAAAGAAACATTATGCTTACCTTTTGTTGTGACTTCTCCTTGAGTGGTAATTTGCTGATCAACAACAGAAGTAGACGGAGAACCTTCGAGAAAAGAAATCATCACAACCAATGTTTGTGTTACCCTCACTTCAGTGCAATAATGCACTAAGCATCGACCAAGAAACATTATGCTTACCTTGAGGTGTGACTTCTCCTTGAGTGGTACTTTGCTGATCAACAACAGCTGTAGACGGGGAATCTTCGAGAAAAAATAATCGTCACAACGAATGTTTATGTTGCACTCACTACACTGCAACAATGCACTAAGCATCGACCAAGAAACATTGTGCTTACCTTGAGGTTCTGTAACAAAATTAGAGAACGCCACAGTCCTTAGAAGTATTTTCAATTGATAAGTCAATTGAAGTTTTAACATACATTCATTACCCTTTAATTTTTGGAAAGTAATGAAAACACATTGTTCATGTGATATGGACTGGAAAATATTAAAGTTGGAAAACTAACCTGGGTTGGTGAAATTCTGTGGCGCTTCGGTTGTCCAATTATCTGACAAAGCCAACAAAAGTTAGTAACAAAATCAATTCATATTTTCGACAACAATTTCATTTAGAATGGGTCTTTGCTACTCCACTGATCTCCATCACTTGAAACGGCAAACAGGAATTAACAAAAGATGGGCTACTGTAATAAAGCACGCTTCACAAAATATTTCGAATCAATCATCGTATCCCATTACCGCAGTAGAGTTCATCACTTCCGTCAGGGCAGTCCCAATATCCATTACACCACCAGGAAGTAGGAATAGATGTTCCATTGTAACAGTAGGTAACGTTTGGACTATTCGTGGCAGGTTCTGTAACAATAGGAGAACATTATATTTTGATTTTTAAATCTAAACTGGCTTTTGGGGTTCAAGGGATTTCAATCATAAAGGAAGTCACTGTTATTCCTGAAAATGTGTATTTGAACCTACTTCTGCAGTGGATCGTAGTTAGCTTGAGATGATTGAGAAAATTAATATTGTCCTGTAATATGAAGAACACATAAGATATGAAAATGTCAAGGTATCAACGTTATTACCAAAACTGCTGCAGTTGACTTCATCACTTCCATTGATACAGTCTGTCTGATAATCACACCGCCAAGAACCACTGATGCATACAGAATGTCCACAGTCAAACTCATTTCCTCCACAAGGCGGATTGTCTGAAATAAAAAACAGTTTAATTATATACTTTATCGACACTGTGATAAGCTGAAAGGATGGGCAATACCAATACGCCATAGTGTTGGTGTTTGCTTTGTAGAAACAAGAAAAGGATGAAATCAAGAAGTTATTTAATTCAGGTTATACTGAAAAACCTTTTCACTAACGAACCTCTTGAAATATAGACTCACCCGTTGATGGAATGCATGAAGCCCACAACGAAAACCCGCTGTAAGTCACACTTCCGTCTGACGTGAATCTCAGCCACATTTGATCTCCAGAGGAGATCAGATTAGGTGCTTCTTTTCCTCCGTGCCAAACGAAAAACTCGCCGCTGGCAATATTGCCACCATCACCAGCCCGGAAGTAATCATAGTTTCGCTCAGTTTTAAAGCTGGAGAAGGTGACACGAACCCTCTGTCCCTCTTCACACTGGATGATCCAAGCCCTGACGACGTTGTTGGGATAGTTGCTTGGATAGGAAGGTGAAGTTATCTCAACACTGTCGTTTCCATTGACGATATAGAAGATGCTTTCCGCTGAAGAAGAAAGTTTTCAGAAGACTTAATAATTAGGTGAGTGCACGAAATGCATCAAAATACATTCTTATGACATGCTCAAATCGACCGTCATCCATCATTATCCGTTCAACAGCTCGGTGCAACAGCGTATTTAATTACACCTACATGTATGTCAGATTCATGTTGAGCCACGTCAAGCTTTACAATACATTTAACTTAATTAAAAGGTTTACTACTTTCCAGCCTGATGGAAATCCATATTTAGGACTAAAAGCACCTGAATTTGATATCCAGAGTAAAACAAGTGTCTCAACCCATCTGAGGGTTTGGGGTTCAAGGGATTTCAATCATAAAGGAAGTCACTGTCATCCCTGAAAATGTGTATTTGAACCTGCCTCTGGAGTGGATCGTAGCTCGCTTAAGATGATTGTGAAAATTAATATTGTCCTGTAATATGAAGAACACATAAGATATGAAAATGTCAATGTATCAACGTTATTACCAGGATTACTGCAATTGGCTTCATCGCTTCCATTGATACAGTCTGTCTGATAATCACATCGCCAAGATCCATTAATGCATACAGAATGTCCACAATCAAACTCATTCCCTCCACAAATCAGATTCTCTGAAATAAAAGACAGTTGAATTATATTAGACATGTAATGGTTTGAGTCAAGTAGAATCTCCTTTGTGTCTGAGTGTACAGACAGTTTGGGGTCAGATGTTGACCTGTATAGGTACTATACAGCCATATTTTGTGTATGCAATTGTAACTGTATACATGTTATCAACACTGTAATAATCGGAAGCATTGGGCAAAATCAATACAGAGTAGTTTGGGTGTTAGCTTTGTGGAAACAAAAAAAAGGATGAAACCAAGAAGTTGTATAATTCAGGTTATATTGAAAAACTTCCTTGCTCATCAACCCGTTGAATTTAAGACTCACCAGGTGATTGAATGCAGAAAGCCCACAACGAAAACCCGCTGTAAGTCACACTTCCGTCTGACGTGAATCTCAGCCACATTTCATTTCCAGAAGAGATCAGATCAGGTGCTTGTTTAAATCCGTGCCAAACGAAAAACTGGCCGCTGGCAATATCGCCACCATCACCAGCCCGGAAATAATCATAGTTTCGCTCAGTTTTAAAGCTGGAGAAGGTGACACGAACCCTCTGTCCCTCTTCACACTGGATGATCCAAGTCCTGACGACGTTGTTGGGATAGTTGCTTGGATAGGAAGGTGAAGTTATCTCAACACTGTCGTTTCCATTGATGATGTGGACGATGTTTTCTGCAGTAAGAGAGATTTCTTAAGGTTGGACAGTCGGTTGAATGCGTACAATGTACCAAATTCCCTCAATGTTTTTCAATCGATTGCCATCAGTCGACCCGTATTCATGCAACACAGTACCACAGTTTAACATGATCGAAACTAATAGTACAGATTAATTTGAACTCATCACTTGAAACTGAATTGATCTCAGATGAGGGAGGCCAAATTTCGCCATCTCTAGTAGTAACAGTATGACTCTTGAGTCTGTTGTAAATTGTATCTACATCTATCTCTCACCTTTGAATCAATTTGGTAGAGGCATAAAACAATGGTGATTAGATCGAACGATTGAAGATCGACTTTTTTTTGCATTTTTGACGGGGGTAAATCCTGTTTTAGGAGAGCAAACACAATCCCGAGCAATCCTTGACTTTTATTTTATTCCATTTTGTTCCTAGTCAGATAAATAACTCTGAAATTCTTCCAAATGTTTCAAAATGCATTTACTTTTCAGGTTGAATTATATTTGTATTAAGTCTCCAAGGAAAATCACAATTCTGAAACCGACCTGGATTGGTGAACTCCTGTGGCGTTTGGGTTGCCCACCAACCTGTTATAGAAGTTTCAAGACGTTTCCAGAATTTAATTAAACTAGCATCTAATTCTACGATACTCTTTACTGGAGTAATTCGAAGAAGGCAAAATAGACGTTAATGTTATGAAAAACAGCGAGAAGATTGAGAACCAAACCAAATGTTTTTAAATTTAACCAAATTAATCGTGCTTTATTACCGCATAGTAGCTTCCATCGTTGCATTTTCAATATCCGTCACCACCAGGAATTAGGAACGTACGTGCAATCACCACAGATGAAATTGTTCCCATCATAAGTAAGGGTTTCCATGACAAATGCCGTCAACGTAAAATTTGACTCCTTTCACTGGTAGTTTATAGGCTCTTCCATTATGCTTATGGGGTTAATGTTTAAAACAAATCCAAGGGGGTAATTTGGTCTCTTTTGAAGTAATCATTTAAGATAAGGTAGTGTAACAGTCTCTTTAATTTTCCGAGAGCCAATGATTCTGTTCCACATGAGAGTTTCAGACGATAAATATTAAGATATTTCGGAACCCTTTTAATATCTTTTAGATCGATTAGAAGTCTACATTTACTCATAGATTGTAACCTGTAATCAAATGTTAAGCTAACCTGAGGTTGTGGACTCTTGTGGCGTTTCGATGGTCGACCAATCTGTCCAAATGGGTCAAAAATGATAATGTTTCTTTTCATTCAAATTTAAGGATACCATGTATTCAAGAAAAAAAGGTCAAAAAGAGAAGGGTATGAAGTTTGACTAAAAATGCCCCCAATACCCCATGAATCCATTGGAAGAGCACGTGTCGTTTAAATGTTTAAATTTCAAAACTTTTGAACTTCCAACCTTGGCTGGTGACTTCCTGAGGTGTTTCGGTCGTCCACCAACCTGTTCATAAATAGGTAAGGGATAATGTTTCATTAATTTAAGTTAGCGAGAGTGTAACTGAAATAAGAACCACCCAGGAAAATTTAATCCTTCGGGCGTACCCCCCCCAACTGCTGTAGAGAGCTTAATGAATGAAAAATTTGACCAGTCAACATATTACTCAAAAAGGAGTTCCATCAATGGGATCGCTTACTTCTGGCAAATGGCGCTCTTCTGAGGCAAAAAACATCCACTGCGCCATCTGATATTAAATACATGCCAATTTTCAATCGTTTTATATATCTGCTTTAAATTTCATTTCCGCTGCTTGAAGAAGCCATTAAAATCATGTAAATGCTCAATGAAAGGGAAGTTATTGGAGTTTGTATGGAATAAACACAACTGCTATATAATTAGCGTAGGCCTATGATTTGGCCCACTACATTATGGAACGAAGTGGCAACAGACTTACTGGAAACCAAATCTGAGCAATTAGACAAGCCATGAACTTATAGAGCGACAAATGGCCAAAGGCAGAGTTTGAGTAATTGTTACTACAACAAAAGCATATAGAATCAGTAGGGGGGATTTTTGGATCGAACTCTCTCCCTGGTTGGCACTAACCAAATAATAACTATTAGAAGGTTTGACAATCGAACCTATTCTAAAAAGGGAAAGAAAAGAACTGGCTGAATGAAATTTGCTGAAGTTCTGTTGTCAATGTCGTTTTCCGTATCCATAACAAACTGACATTGGGACTAAGAACGGTTGGCAGGCTTTTTATATCAACTGACAATGGCGGGTTCTGTTATTGTATTTGTTAATTCGTGCACGTTATGGTCAAAAGCTTAACCTAGGTGAAGGTCTGCTATTTCTGTGCAGTTTCGTTAATGCATTACCTTGTTGAAACTAAGAAGTGAACCATAACCTAAAAGCTGTTTTAAGTTTTCTGATACTGTCAAAAAAACACAAGTATTAAAATATGATTTTATTACAGCTATGGTTTACAGCAGAATTTGGGACGTTGAATACCGCAAGATGAATATTATCAAATCGGCAGGATATGAGGAATTGATAAAGCTCTTCCAACAGCAATATGGAACTTTTAGGGCCAAGAGGACTTACGGTGGTTGAAATTAGACAAATTTTTGTCCAAAATAAAAATCACAATACATACTGTTGCAGCCTTCATTCAGATTGGTGCCTTTTTCTAGAACAGTATATAAGAAGTGAAAACTATCAAGGAGAAAATGATGCGTACTGCTTCGTGTTCATTTGATTTATTTTTACAGATTCAGTGGATTGTCATCAATCGGGCAGATACGGAACCCTGTGCGCGCCCATAACCCTTTTCAAGTCTAGTCTCACATTTCATTTCGGATGGTTTTCTGTAAAGAAATTATGAACTTCTCAAATGTGGAAGTTACAATTCTAGCATGAACTTATCGAAGGATATAAACAGTGACACATCCCGGATTTGCCGGGGGGAGCTCGGCCTCAAAAGTAAAAACAACACATTGATGTTAAGCCCCCTCCTCCGTTGCACTACAGCTTACTGGAATCTTCAGCTGCATCCGAGCTACGGTAGTATATAGCTATATATATAATTGCATATTTATCCTCGTTTTTCACAAAGTTAAAACAAATACAACTTCATGTGGGTGGGGATCGAGTCTCGAAATTGTGGCCACTTTAGGTTTGGTCACTTTTTCTTGTGATCTTATAAGTACAGTTGTTTTTGTTAATAAAACTAGACCAACAGATTAAAATGACAAATGAACTAAATTTCCTCTCTCCGTAGGATACTTAGGCTCTATTTTTATTTTATAAAAACTCAAGATATTTATGCTTACTTGTCATAACTTACTAATATTATCATATAAATATACCGTACATACATTTATCACTGGCAATTAGAAGAGGCATCGTGAGTATTCCTTTTGCCTTGCTTTTATCTTTCATTCTGGGCCCTATATTATTGATTGGAACTTGACTTTATGTCAGGTAGTGAAGTGTAGACTCTCAGTCAAAAAGGTTGATCATTTCGTACAAGCTTCGTCTAGTACAGTGACACTGTCGGGCATTTTAAATCAGCTTTTTTGTATGCAAGAACATTATTTTCCTTTTAATCTCGTGCTTTATGGGAGGTGATGGAAAAACTAGCCGGGGACTAAGGGTTTGCTTGTCGACGCCGGGTATCGGATGGACTCCCCCCCCCCAAAAAAAGAGAAAATTCTCAGGCCTATGTAGATACAAAAGTCTATATGTATCCGATCTAATAATTTAGCTCAATCGGTCAACGTTTTTCTTGGCATATGGAACTAATGAGAATATCAGCTAGGTTTCACGGGGTTTTAAATCGAGATCACAGGCAAACACCGACACCCAGAGTCAATACAAAATGGACAATAAATGAGCGGCTGTAATTTGATGATTAAATTTAATACGAACTGGCTTTTACCTGGAGGAACTTGGGTCCTTGCAGTGAAAAAGTCAGACATCATACACAAGAGAAGCGTTTGGAGCTTCGTTAGTCGCATGATGCCTCTCGTGAATATCTGCAAGATGAGTTATAGTTAATCTCTGATGTTTGTGATCATTTTTCCAGCGTTGCGTGTGTAAAGCTCAACCTCAACCGTAGCTCCACAGATCAGCAACTAGCAAGAATACCGCTTGTGGATGACTGAGGCTAGACGCCGATTGAGCAATGCCTTCCTCTCCACTATGTCACATCCAGTGAGGTTTCGTTTTCATAGAAAACATCCGCCGACGGTTTGTGCGACAACAAAAGGCCAGACGTGCTGCATAATTTTTTTGGTATCATTTGATTTAACACCCTCGTGTAGATTGCCTAGGAGCGCGTCCCGGCCCCACGTTTGTTCACTGCGTTTCTATGGTGAACAGTCAACAAGAGAGGCTAAGGGAAATCCCCTTCTTGTTATCCCCCCCCCCCCACGGGGTCATACGTTGTATTCTATTTTTTACGGATCAAGGCTGATTAAAGGCTGAACGAGCCTGTCATTGAGATTCTCTTTATCTTGTCATGAATCCTTTTGGAGCCTAAATCGCGTTTGTACAAAGTGCGGTACTGAACCTTTGGTAGCCTTACACGCATAATATAGACACCGCCGCTCTGACTTTTTTGGTGGCACATTACAGGGGGCCTAGAGGGATTGCACTTCGTGTTTTGGTTCCCTGCATGCCATGCTTGACTGAGTACCGACTGCCAGGGTTCTACGGACTGCACAGCTGTAGCCTAGGGTGTATATCACGTGGTACATGGATTGTTGTGAAAATGAATACAAGAACACTTTTAAGTTGCATACATTAAAAAAAATGAAAACCACTTTGACCGGGGCTCGGTCCATGTGTGCACTCTGCCTGGCTGGGTTTTCAGAACTAATTCTGCGCACTTGATGAGCAGCCACACTTACAGTTTCTGCAAATTCTTTTTTTTCTGAGCCAAGTTCAATAAGGGCGCCGCCAAGTGTCGGCAGTGTGGCAATGCTTAATGCGCACGCGTCGCATCGGCATTTGGCGAGACTCCCGAAGTCAGCTAGACTGTAGACGGTCGCCAGTTCGCAGCGCAGGAGTAAGTCAGTTTTCAAATTTTCTGATCAAATCTCCACAGAGGCGGTGTATCCTTGTGCTGTGAGAAGGAGGACGCAGTGGATTGCACCTGTCTGGGAAAGGAATTCCCTCTGTTTTTGATCGACCATCAGCGGATGATTGGATCACATTGGAGCGTCGTCCTGCATCCCTCCCTGCATAATGCTGGTCCACGATGTCATGCCATGTCCATAATGTCCATGGTTCTAAAACAGGGGAACTCTACATAAACGTTTCATTGTCAGTCGTGTAGCGTGCGTCTGTGTCAACCGTTGGGTGTGTGTAAAAATTGCCACTGCAGCGTTACAGCAACTGTTCTACATGTGGTCATGCAGTTCCCATAGCTAGGCCTACATCATGTTGCCCCACTACGGCACCAGTGCTCGCTGCCGCTCCATCCTTAGCCACACATCCGTATACACAGTTTCGTGTCGGCATAAGGAAATGCTTGGCGCACCCTCTTATCATCATAAGCACAATTTCTTTCACACACACACAAATGATCCCTTGCCTCTTCGCTTTCTAAAAACAAAAACTATTTATTGAATGATTTCACTCACGTTATTCTGGTATTTTCCAGTCTTTTTGCCTTTACCCATTCAATCTCACCATGGGGGAAGGAGTCCTTCTGTGTCCTTCCTCCATGATCTCACGGTCACACTCTTTCACGCCGTCTTTAAATTAAAATTAAAACAGCCGTGTGCTGACCGAGATGGAATGTGAGAGTGCGACTGTGAGATTGAATGGGTAAAGGCAAAAAGGCAGGAAAATACCAGAATAACGCGAGTGAAATCATTTAATTAATGCTGGCTTTTATAAAGTGGAAAGGCCAAGGATCATTTGTGTGTGCAAAAGAAATTATGCGATTATGATGTACGATTATAAATTGGCTACGGATGGAGCATTAGCGAGGATCCATGCCACACTATTGGGCCTAGCTAGCAGGCTGTTGATGAATTGCATTCATTAAAACCTAGCAAAACGGGATGAGATGATGGCAAGGGGATGAGTAGATTTTCATTACAGGTTCATCTGACGTGACTGACCATGCTGACCGTGACTTATTGCTCACATAACAATAGCCCCACGTGCCCTACCTACCTGCTCCAGTCTTATTCCCAAAATGTGTCAGCTTGGAACTACATGTATATAAGATCTGACATGATCTTGACGTGTGAGACAGGATCGTGTCAAACACAGCTACTAACTGAGACATTATCACTGTATCATTAAGTGATTGTTTTGTTTAGGCCTATCCAACTGTCGCCAAGAGGCAAGAAGCAACCAACTGGACATGGCTGAGTTTGACCATAGTGTAGATCTTATCAGGAAGTCAGCATACTTTTATTGCTTACTCCCAAATCTAGAGATGGAGTCTGATGTGAGATGGGAGCCTACCCTTAGAGTTTACTGCCCGTTGAAGGCAGGCAGTATCGATGGCACAGACACAAGACCCCATGATAAGGCCATTGAAAGAGCCATGAAGGTACATGTATGATATTTTGTGGGAAAGAGTTCTACATCACACACCTGTATATCCCTTGACACCCTCTGCAGGAACTGCATGAGACTGAACTGAAAATGTTTGTCTGAGTAAACGCTTCTGTATTTTCCAGGCTAAATTTGACTTTTTAGTACAAGTTATGGCTTTTTGATGGCTGATAAACTGGAAGGGAAAGTACCGGTAATAGGTGGTGTCCGTATGTGAAATTCTTTTCCATTTGTAGTAGCACTAAGCAGTGGGTGTTGGAAGGGTACAGGACAGAAGAACTCGGGAGGTTCCGCCATTTCTGTTAATTTTTAAAAAACTTGTTGCAAAATTGGTCAATATACATTGCACATCTCTATAATAGTGACCAATTACAGGGCAATTTTCATTTGACTAGGAAGGAAGTAGGACAAAGATAGGAGCCGTATTGGTTTTTGAAACATCACAGTTCTGGAAGTAGGTGGCAGTAACGAATGACAGGTTACAACATATGCACCTGTCTCAAAATATAACTTGCAGTGCTCGTTACCGAATATCGTTTTTGTGTTTGTTTTTCAACCACTGAAGGCCATCTACAAGCCCAATAAAGCTGTTCAGGGTGACCCGGACTGCACGCTGTTCATTGGAAGGCTTGATTCTTCAACGTCAGAGCACACTCTCAGTAAGGTAGAGTATCACATGAGTCTGGCTTTAGGCATTATGAAACATTGGTTCTCACATCCAAGAGCTTCAGATGTTGTCGTTTATACAGTTTTATCTGAGAATAAAGTGCCAGATATCAGTCGTCCATAAATGGCAAAAGCATTGTGGTGTGGAGCTGAAGTTTAACAAAACTGTGCCCATTTACATATGTAGGTTTTTCCTGATGTAGAGCAAAGCCTGAAGCATAGTCATCTTTATAAAAATAATGAGTGATCTCGGTAGATCAGCTCAACACAAAAAGTTTTTTGATCTGTGAATTTAGTGTTGAAGTCTAGACCAGCCATAAATTGTTTCACAAGTCTCTTCACAATATAAGTCATAAATAGTTGTGTGAGCACTGTCAAAGGAAGTTTTGAGCACAGTTTATTTCAACAGTTTGTGACTTGGCTGAATATAGGATATACTCTTCAATCGACTTGACTACAACAGTGCATTGAGCCATGCATGTACTTAAATTCAAGTACATGTACGCATACAAATGATGTGCCCCATAGATTATAAACGCGCCCTCTTGTTATTTCACCTGTATGCAGTCACGTTTATTTACTTGTCACTCATCTGTCATTTATTTCAATTTTTTTTTGTAACGGGCAGATTTTCTCAAAGTACGGAGACATTGTCCATGTCCGTGTAGTACGAGACATTGTCACTGGAATGTCCAAGCGATATGCCTTCATTGAGTATAGCAAAGAGCGGTATGCCTCCAGAGCACGACGGGATGCCAACCGTTTAGCTATTGACGGCTCAGAAATTCTGGTTGAGTACGAATGTGAACGAATTCTGCCAAAGTGGATACCAAGAAGATTAGGTGAGTCTACATTTATGGTGGCACATGTATACACCCTAGAAACAGGTGTCTAATCTGTGAATGCATTAGCCCAAAACCTTAAGTTGTTTTTTTCCATCAAAACTTTTATGATGGCTGTGAAAAAAGTTGTCATTTGACAAGACCATATAAACCATAATAGCAGCTAGAGTTGACAGGTCTATTCCTCTTGCATTAAGCAAATTTGGCCTCAGAACATTGAGAACAGGCTGACATGTTGGATTACGTTGTCATGTTAACGCATTCACGTTTACGCACTCACATGGTTCAGACCATATTTTTTTACTTGTGAAGCTTTTTTTTTTTAAAAATATTTCTGACATCATCAATTCAAATCTGCGCCATCTCTCATCAATGCACTTGTGCATGTTTTACTCTCATGTGGCAGGCGTCGGTGAGGTTCCAAGTTGTTCGTGGGTATTGGTGCAAGTTTACGTTCCCCATGTCACCTCTAGTTCTACTTATAATATCTATGGACAGGACAATATCTGTTCTGAGTAGCAGTACCCTCTCATTGGCTCAGAAGGTACAGGCTGGATGGAAAGTTTGTAACCAGGACTTGCACATACCCGGGGTGCACATGCAAAGACCATATATTGTATTCATCAAATCAGAGGTGCATGGTCAGTGCATTTTACACAGTTAAAATGCACATGTGCAAGCATGATGTCTTGCCCACCAAAGCGGCGTTGTCGCTGTGTAAAAATACTGCAATATCCTATTGCCGCATGGACACAATCCTCACATTGTATAAGAAAATGTATTTTTGAAAGTGTTCCAGACTTGCAAATGTTTAGCAACATGTATTAACTTCAGTGACTGAAGTTAATAATGAATGCTAAAGAGTGCATAGCGACCTGACTCCCTTTGCCATGCTATCAACAATCTTTGCAGGTGGTGGGTTTGGTGGCAAGAAGGAGTCGGGACAGCTTCGGTTTGGAGGATCAGACAGACCATTCCGCAGGCCAATCATCATCAGCAAGCAAGATGACGGTAGTGGTAGAGGTGGGCAGCAGGACAGACATAGTGACAGATATGGTGGGGGTCATTATGACAGAGACAGGGGCAGACACAGCGGTAGTTACTATGATAGAGAAGGTGACAGACAGGGTAACAAAAGTAAAGATAGGGACAGGTATTACGATAGGCACCGGGAGAGAGACAGACACAGAGATAGAAACAGCGATAGGCACTATGATAGAAGGAAGGACAATGAGAGGGACACAGGCAGGCACAGGGAGAGAGATAGTGACAGAAATAGAGATAGATATAGTGGGAAAGGGGGGTACAGCGAGCATAGAGATCAGGTTCCTGCTCAGGAAGTTGTGATTAAAAAAGAGCCCAATACATGTTCAAGACCAGAGACCTCATCAGAAGGTTTGCCTGTAACTACTGGTAATGGTTCGCAACCTTCTATAATAAGCATTAAACAGGAAAAATTATGACACTGCTCATATAACCTGGCCATTAGATTGAAGGTTCATTCGTTGGTGTGATACTTTTTGTATATTTGTCGTCGTTTCTGTATATACACTCTCTAAAAAAGAAACTAAAGTTAAAATTGTCAACAACCTCCCAAAAGTGTGATCAAAATACAAGCCCCTTTTCATTTTCCTCTGACTGTTGTCATTTCATAATGTTATTGTTTGTATCTGTAGTGGGCAGCATTTTCAGGACTGTTTCAGTGCAAAGCTGTAGCAAATATCAGTGATAAAAGACTGATCCAAGCTAAGCAGGACAGGTACGTGTATAGTAATCATTTGAGTCATCTCAGTATACATGTATGTGTTTGAATAGTTTCTGTTCAAATAAATAAGCCTTTTGCAAGTTAAATTTGATTACAACCTAGTACATTGAGGTATCCGGTTGTACAATTATTTATTTACAAGTAATTTAGATTTGTCCCTTTTTTTAACCCGTAAGTCAGTTTTTATTATTAGTTGTGTTTTGTTGTTTTCCGTGATACCTGTAAGTGGCGGATCTCCGCTGTTGGATATCAGAATAGATAAATGAAAATAAATAAAATAAACTGTACAATTTGAAGTTCCCAAACTAAAGACACTTGTGCTATACCTTTTATCCATTGAAAACAGTGTATTGCTGCAAGGTGTATTTTATGTAACTACATGTAAGCAAAAGCTCGCCCCGAATCACGAGGTATAGCAACAGTGTCATTAGTATGGAAAATTCAAATTATTATGTTCACGTGAACTTGAAGTACGCAGTGTACCAAATTTAACTCGCAAAAGGCTTAGTGCTTAAGCCTGATGTTAACAAGGAACAAAGGTAACAGGGCTTTACACGGAAAAAGCAATTTAGCTAGCAATGTAACCCACGAGGACAGCAGGCAAACTTTAGAAACGGACATTCTCCAGACTCGTTCTGGGTTGATTCACTTATTGTTTTATTTGATTTACTTTCATGAACTTAAATTTGTTCAACTTCTTACCAGAGGACTACATGTAAATAAAATTCTATAACTTAACTGAAAAATAGCTATTTGACTGTGAACACTTGGACGGAGTATTTCCATGTACAGCCATATCTGTAATCATTAAGAACACCTCCATGTTTGTCCAGAGCTTACAAATTCATTTAACAAAATGCACTGCGTTAAGATAACTCTTCATAACAAAACAATAGAAATACACAAAACAATTTATTTGTACATACATTTTGCTTTAGTTACAGTTTTATAAAAACAAAACTACAAACTACACTCTAGGCAGTCTAGAACCTGTTTTAGTCGCCTTGTTTTAACACCTGTCCCCAAAAATTTCCACCAAATTATGTAATTCCCTTGTCATTCTTTAACGTAAGCACCAGGCGACTATAAACAGTGGCATTCTCGGTTATGGATGAATTTAGTACTTTTTGTCTCTTGACATTGTTACTTGATCTTCTCATTGTCTTTGGAACACAAAAATCACACATTTGGCAAGCGTCCAAGAGTTTTGCATACTGCATTATTTTGTCAAAAGGAGCATAATAATACACACAAATGTGTATGGAAATAAGGCTCAAACTGCGTATCAAAATTAAACACATTGTCTATGAACTTCACAGCAAAATATCAACTTTCATGAAAAGGTGCAGTTTCGTACGTTTACAGTCTTTTTCTTCTGTCCATCATATGTACAGCATGACACACTCTTCGTCATGATGGGAAAAAGAGATCAGGGATTTTGTGAAATTCGCTTCAGCTTCAATATCAAAGTTTGAACGGTTACATGTTTATTGTTACTTCATTGTGTATTTGTCGAATAACAAATTCTGGATGCTTTAGAGAGTAAAGAACGTGATTCTGGAACTACAGTTTGTAGACTACACGTTTGTGCTATCTGCCATCGAAGTTCAAAATACAAATGTACATCCACTCGACAAAGAGGGCGACGTTTATTGTTTCGGTTTCCGTGACTAACCCTGTGTAATGTCCATGACTGCAAATCCCCGGATGCACAAGCCTATTTGGAGCTATGTTACTTGAGTTGTGTTGCAGTGAATGGCACGAAAAGTCTTATCGTGGGTGATACTGTAAGGAAAAGCTGGTTATTCCTAGGTGTTTTCCCTGCAGGGATCTGTTTTCAGAGGCCTACTCCCTTTTCTCTATTCTTCCTTGACCGAGCTAGGAGAAGCCATTATCGTCAGTTTCTTTCTCATTCTTTTATCTGTCACAGCTTCTTATTTCTCATTTTTGACAAAATAAAAATGGATCAGTACTGGCCGTCAGTATTGGATAGATACTGTGAAATAAATTACGAATAACACAACATGGGTGCGTTCGATTAGCTTCCCTGGATGCACCAGTGTTACACGCAACGGAAGCCTAGAAATGAGGCTAATCGGATGCTGCAGTGTATTCACCGAGGCATTCGGGGAAAAAAGGTCAAGTCCCCGCCACGTTCCATCATATCCATGCTCGAGCAGTCCATCCGTGATGTCATTACACTCAGGCAGCCTCCACACCAGGGCAGACTTACACGTGTATTAAAGCTCATCCAACGCACCCAATATGGCGCAGAATTTGAAGTCGATGATTTAACCGTCCATATTAAAGACCGTGTTGATTGGTGGTAATGAGGAACCCTGTTCATTATTCTCAATAGGGGTACCATTGGGTTGATGGTTGCCATGGGAAGTGCTGTGCTGATTGGATACGATCGGTCGAATCTCCCCCGTCGTATCATGGTACATGCTGACCCCAGGCACGGGAATGTAATCACTCTGCGCGATCATATTCTCGCTGTGACGTCGAACCCCGTTGCATGATGGGGACTGAGATGAATGAGGACCTGTCCAAAATATTTCAACAGAATAACATTGAAATCATACATCACATATTGAAAAGGGCGCTGGTCGTTGAAACGTTAGAGAATGTCTTGGGACAGTCCTTGCAACTAACTTCAAGCTTTCCAGTAAAATCTGATATACATGTACATACTCCATTCAACAGGTACGACGATAAGGTTCTGATCCTGCTCTCTGGCTGTGTTCTTTAGAACTGTTATGTTGGTACAGAAACTATCCAGATCTGGATGCTTTCTGCACCGACTTCACGGTGAGAATCAGTCATTCTTCTGCATTTTAAATTTTGTCACCTGCTGGTGTAGTGTCCTTAGTTGATTACTACGTCACAATTGCTTTGGTGACCAGAAACCTGGACGCGATTTCGATATTTGCCGGAAGGGGAGATAGTATAAGCCTAGGAAGTGCATCTACTATCCTAAACGTTTAGACATAAGCTGGCACTGTGTACCACATTTAGATCACAGCACGTGAAGTAATGCATTGATGGAAGCGTACCTGTGGGGTCGTGGCAGCTAGCTTGACTGGCCACGCCGTACAAGTGATCATCCTTGCCGCTTCTCGTCACAGCCGGACGATCTAAAATGTTCAGCGGATCATTGATCTCGTTGAATTGCGCATGTCCTCTGTCAGGTCGCGCCCTCTGAGCATGCGTGCTGCTGATGACGGACACGTGCTCTACATCCTTGTGACCCGGATGATCATGCGTGTAAGCACCTTGAGAGTAGTATCCTGGTGAAAGAAAAAAGAGGATAATGCAACTTCCCATACTTCAAAGCGGAAGCACAGGGCAAAGCGCGTAAACCTACTGAAAAAGTGACTGTTTCAACGTTTTACATTTCAGTGTACATCTTGAGAACCTGTTCTTTTTTCTTAGCAATCTGCCAGGGTGACATTACGTTCGTTCAGTCTTATCATGTTTTCAGTACTCTATATGAGATACGCGTACCTGGGTTTTGGTATCCGTTTGTAAAGGTGTAGGTAGATGGTATATTGCCAACCACATTGAAAGCACTGTTGCCGTGAACTGCACCCGTTGCTTGTATCACTCCGCCTTCCACGTGATGACTAGTGCCCATTGCACAGCTGCTGTAGTAACCATCATCGCGATACTGGGGATCTGCGTAGGGATATGTCGGTGCCGCGTCGGTGTCGTTCTTGGAGTGGTACGCCGCAGGTGAGTAGTTTGAATGAAACATGGCGGGCGGATAGCATCCACCCCCTTGGTAGGGCCCCAGATACCCCTGAGGTCTTCCTGACGAGTAGGGGTCTTGATTTTGACCCACGTGACCAAGGTAGGGATAAGCCCCGTGATGCATTGTTGGTGGCACGAGAGAAGACGGGTTGGCCGGATTACGAGCGTTGACGGCCACGTGACCCTGGTTGATGACTGAGTTGCGCATGGGGTTGACGACGATTGGCGAGATGGGAGGTGTAAGCATAGCATTGCTCCTTGCGGCACTCCCCGGGCTAGGCATGGAGGGCTGGGTTCCAAAGTGTCCCGGAATAGTGTAAGAATCTTTCTCGGCGATGACTGTATGTCCTGTATAAGACGCACCTGGGTAACGTTCAACATAGTCCTCCCTCTTCACGGGGGACTGGTCCGTAAAGTTTTGGTTTGGGCGAGGCATCATGTTGTTCCTATTCGCCAAAAAGCACGTGCCTGGCTGATTCGACAACGGCCTTTGTGGATTGTTCGGATCTACGAAGATCACAGAGAAGAAAAATGGACGTAAGACGTGGCCAAGGGGCCTACGACCTCTACCAGGGCTTCAAACGCCCTCTAGAGTATGACTGACAACCTTCGATTTCGTTAATAAGCATATTGTTGCGATGATATCTATTTTCTGTTTACGACCCGTCCCCCACTGTGATGGTGACTCGTTATTTTGTGATTGAAGTTACATTAGGTTGTCGTTCGATTCTGCTGATGATTTTGTAATTGTAATTTACTGAAATCTTTTTTTACCAATATCAGCTCACAAAGGAAGAGAATTGCCAATGTGTTTACCGTTCTTACCGGCAACCTTCATGTGTTTCTCTAGTCTGTTCTGTAGATCGTTATCCTTCTCTGTGTTGAACTGTTGCTCAACAGCCAATAAGATGTACTCATCCAATAACATCCGAATAAGATGGAAAGAGGCTGAGTAATAAAAAACACAGAGCATTCAGAATTTAGGGTGTGCTTGAACCGTTTTGATTATCCAACCTCATCTTCAACTTTAATACTGTTTCTTGAGTGGAACCACGAAGTTTTCGACTTAGGCTCAGAAGCTGCGGGGTGAATAACCTTACCGAAACTCTGGGCATTGTTGAGTGTCAAGTTGTGCATGACGCGGGCACCGAAGAACGACCACTTGAGCAGGAAATCCTGGGCGCGCTTTTTCATTGATCGTCCATTCTGCTTACCAGGCTGAAACAAAAACGTACAGCCTGGTGTTATACAGTCAGAAGACTGGCAGTGAGAAGAAGTCACAACTTGGTATTAATGGCGACTGATCAGATGCATCAGACACTGCTATGGTAGCAGAACATACTTTCTCAAAGGATGGTTTGTATTGGAACTCAGTGCTATTGTCAGCCTTTTATGTTTGGAAATGGTCGATTTTTTATGGGTTTGTCTAGCTACATGTGTTTCGAAAACAGTGTTCAGAATTCATCACTCCATTTTCTGAAAAAAAATGTCACATGTAGATTCGTGGTTTGCTTTCGTGTATTGTCACACCTGCTGGAGAATGGAGAAACGGAACGAATAGAGAAATGTCCTTATTGATCTCGGACAGTACTTGGACAGCGTTAAGTGAAAGCACAGCAGCAGCTCTCCTGTCAACATAATCTTTGTGGATCATGAACCTGTCAGCTTGAAGTTCAATGAGTGTTATAGCATCTGAAGGGGCTGTACAACTCCGTTTACGAGCAGTCTTATCCTGAAAGATATTACTCCGTCTAATCAAATACACCAACCTTGATGACCTTGCTTTCAACGACCTGGTCAAGCCACTCTGTGAAGGCTTCTACCGTCGCCTGCTTCTTCAGCAACTCTTTAAATTCCTTCAAGACTGCGGAATTAAAAGATAGCACACCTTATCAGGACTGGTATTGAGCGACAAGAACTGAAACCTGAGTAATTTCTTAAAGTCTTTATAAGGCGTTACACCTTTTAGACGAACATCATTGTTTCAGATAAGGAACGGGTTTTCTTCGAAAACTTTCTTAATGAACGTTTAGCCCACACGGCCTTACAATTAGTATGCAATATCAGTGCACGAAGACCATCCGAAGCATTCTTTCCTGCACATTCGTCCAAGGTTGTAAACTTAACCAACTGACTACATCAAATATTTCAATTGTTGGCCGTGTTACTGTTCTGTACACTTTCTAGGGACGATGTGGGAACATGCCAAATCTTTGTCTTGTAGCCTGCAGAAGCACTGACCCCTATAATCAAACATTTTTCCCAACTTTCTTACATTCAGCATTTAGCTCCATGTCGGAATCCTCGGTTGTTGCCGTGAGAAGGGCCTGGGATCCAATACTGTTCAGATCCACTTTGTCAAGGTCTGAAATCATCTGATCTATCAGCTGCTGGTCGAACAACACTGGCCTGGACGTCTGTTGGCAAAAACCAAAGACTCGTAGTGGATACGACGGTATTAGACAAGAGCGGATCTGCTTACTCGCGGCTGTGGCTATCATGGGCACAACCACGCCACCACTCAAGAGCAAGAACTGTAAAATTGTTAACGCATAATCTGTATGAAGCTCCATTCCAGTAAATCTGCCTCGTGCAGAAACAACCCCTCATCGACTGAAAAGAGCCGTGTTGGTCTGAAGTATTGACCAAGGAGCTAAGAAAACAGCGCCCTTTCTTGGTCCAGCTCGAGGCGCACTACCCACAACCCCATGCGAAATCGAGAAGTTCTTGCATTAACCCTCTCTCTGTAGCCTTCTACCCAAGTGATAGATTTTATGATGGTTTAATGATAGGAGGACTATGCATGAACTAATTGTCCCACCTGAGCTAAGTGTAAGAACGATGTCTGTCTTCTCAACGACTGGACAAAGCGTCTAGCCACAGGAAGCTTGGATTGGCTGACGGTGTCTGGAAGATGTTCCAACGAGGAGCACAGCCATTGCTCCCAGTGTTTGGCAAAGTTTCGGATATCAGCCAAGAGACTACAAAGAAAAATAATCAGACAATTCAAGAAGCAATGACAGGTGTTTCGTATACTTGGACAGATGGCCGTAGGCTAAACATAAATTACAGTAAGTATATAGTAGTTGCTGTCAAACTGACAAAATTCAAAATCATGTGAGGCTAAATCCTCAAGGATGGATATGTAGTTTTTAAACGTCTCAAAGTTCACTGCATGGTCAAATCCTATTGCCATACTCTTTCGTTAATGCCGAAGCCACTGGCTGTCATCTCCAACCCATAAATGGTAAAACATCTGTGCCGTCACTAGAAAAACCCACATGGTGCCAAGATACACAAAAGGAATCTCCTTGTAAGCCTTGGAATTATGGTCGTAGTTCTGAAGAATGTGGCCAAGTAGGCCCATGCACACTTAATTTCTTTATTTAGTCTGGTCACTTTAATCAGCAATCTCAAGTCCTTATCAATATCCGTTTAACACGACTTTTTTAGCACGTTACCGGTAATACTTGAACTCTTATGGCAAATGTAACTTTTAGAAGCATTTGAGCACGGCGTTTATCCATCGATAAGGTATGTTTGGACTCCTGTCGTTCCTGTGGTGATCAGGTATCAACTCACCCTTCGGGCATTTCCTGCATCGTAGCAGGTATGAGGATCTCCACCGTTGTCTTGTACAGAATGGAATCGCAGATACATATCATATCGATGATGACTGAGCTGTCTAACAGCGGCAGGAGGTGGTCTGGCATTCCTTGCCAAAAGTGTAGAAGGAAATTCTGGATCTGTTGGTAACGAGCAAACGTTATTGGTATGTCTTCCTTCCCGCTCTCTAGTTTAAGTTTTATGTTGGATTGTTCACTTGTGAAATATTGTATAGCACTCCTTGAGCATGTTCTTTTTTAACAGGGAATTAGTGCTTGAAAGGAGTCTTTGTGCTCTCGATAAGGATGGAGCTACGTGTCCATTGAGTAAACGCTGACTTATCAAGCACAAGACGAATATTCTGAAGCTGCAGGGTTCTAAGAAGTCACAAACAGTGCAATTTCAAACCCCTAATCAACCAAAATCTTTATGGATGCTGCTCAGAACGCGATTCTTTGACCACTCATAAGGCCAGGGTGATGTTGCTTTCTCAGATACAAAAATCTTAACATCCACCCCACTATCGTACAATTTTCCATACTATATAATGAGCCAGCTCACTGTGCCAAGATCACATGGCCAAAATGGAGCGCGTCAAACAGCAGTACGCGCGCGCATAGTCTACCCTTTCAGCAGGGCCATACGCCATTTCGCACGCCTGCTTTGTTCTCGAATGACTTAGCATTTCTTTTAGTACCGAGCTTGCTCTTTCATGAAATTCTATAGAAGCGAACAAACATCGCCACGGCACAGCTTTTACCTCATCGAAATTGGAATTGATGATCGTATCCAAAATACACTGGCAGTGTGTCTTGTACATCATTAATAAGGTGTCCACCTGTAATTAGAGAAATAATTATGACCATTTTAATGGGAGGAGTACAAAACACAGCTCATTAACAGTCCTGAATCCTTCGGTTTTAAGAGAATTTTACATACACCAAGGGGTACATGAAGAACAATGAAAAATTCTTTAAAAAATCAAATTAAACCAAGTTTCACTTCTTGTCGTCCTCTGAAAATTCGAAATTTTTTGGTTCATGAGAAGTCTGATACCTTTTCCTTTGGGATGTTGTACGGTAAGATCAGCGAAGCAGCGCTCGGGAACTCTGGAAGTAAGGTGCCAGTCTTTGAAGCCAAGGAGTATTTCCTTGTAAAGCCTCCCTAATTCAAAAGCAACAATAAAATGAATTAAAAGCTTTGTCGCCCTTTACCCAAAAGTAAAATTATCTAATTTCTTTATTTTTGCATTGGCACTTCGTTTTGCTAGAAGTGATGATATTCTTTTGGAAGCGTTTAATACGCACTGGGGTAGATACACCAGGACACAGAAAAAACCGTGACCATCGATATTGAGGGCATTAAGAAAGTGTCAAAAAGTTTCAGGGAGGTGAGAAAAAGACAAATGGGTTTTCTCCTTATCTGGTTCGCTTTGCTAGTTTGCTTCCTGGAGTCATTTATATACATCGTCTCTTATCCCTCATCATCCCGGAGAATGAGATCTTACAAAGTCTCCACTTGAGAATTTAATAAGAGAGGTGTAGGACCAGCCATTGCCGTGTCTTCGAGGGCCTTGGTCAACAGATAAATACAGACCCCGGCCGTTAGCGAAGGCGACAGGCTAAATGGCCTCAATTGCTCAGGTACATGTAAAACACGATATTGCTTACGCTGTGCATATTTGAGCTACAACAATATCGGAAACCTGCACTCGTAACCCGCCAAATTAATTTCTTGCAGTGTCTTGAGAGGGAGAGAGCGTGGTTTTACAATGCCGAGTTTATGTGCGTCGACAAAATCTTGGCAAACACCAGCGCTCCCCATCAAGAAGGGGGAAAAAACCGTCATATTTGCCAATAAAGAAATGAGCGATAGACCGTTTAGCCAAGAGTCGAGACTCTTGATTAAATTTTGCTAGCGAACCACCCAGGAATGTCCCGTCATTTTCACGCTTGTTTTGTGTAAAATCCACTTCTGCCTTGGTCCCGTCCGGGTCTGATTTATACCCTCTAGTCCCTGGCGAGCCAGCTATGGCCCATACGGATCACAAGGACTCGAAAGTCGTCAGTTTCTCTTGTGCGAAATGTTCGCGCGACGAGTGGGGGGCAATTACATGTCCAATTTAATTAAGTTAACGGTTTGATCCTTAATTAAACACAATAACTGCTCCAACTCTGCTGCATTCCTCAACTTTCTGTTTCTCTGGTGGGTTTAGTGAAGTTCACAAGGAGCTTGTTGCAACGTTCTCACCTCAATGACGTTACACGGTTCCAATACGAAGCCAAGTTTGTTGCACTTTTCTGCGATTTTCACGCGTCATCCAAATGCAAGTCGTGTTTTTATGTATTCTGTTGTCTGGTTACGTTTTGTCTTTGTAGGAAGGTAGAAGAGGTTCAGCGAAAAAATGGTCCCTTAATGCATTGAGACTTTAGCGATGCAGTAAGCAACAGCAATTCGCTTTCAGTGTTCAAACATGGATGTCTGACTCCAGGATGGGAAAAGAATGGTAATTGTGCACGACAAAGACCAAATTGTGCGACACTTTCAGCCCTAAGCGGGAACAAGAGAGGGCGTTTTCTCGATTAAGCTAAAGTTATAGGCCTATTCTTACACGTTACACAAATTTGGCCCTAAAATAGGGTGACATGCTCGATTAGGCTGCCATGTTAACGCACACGTGCTTAGGCGCTCATGCGGTTCAGTCCGTAGTCTTCTACGCGCATGACTATTTTCTTAATAATTTTTTGATATCAATTCAGCTGCGCGTCACTTCTCATCATCCCAACCAGCTTTCAACAGGTAAGATAATTTCACTCCATTTGTGATATTTGCTAAATTTTTTTGCTGCCGATGAAGACCCACGGCAGTTAACTCTTCGGAACATCACTACATTTTGGCACAGAAAAGATAACAGCCTTGTGGCTTCTTCTCCTGACGTTGAGCTACCCGCTCGATAAATGTCTTTTAAACTTTGTTCATCATGGGTGCATATCCCGCTATGGGGATCATTTCTTTGCTTCCTTGAAGCAGAAGCTTTGCGGAGTCGGACGGCGAAGGCTCCCAGCCGCATCAAGCTAAAGGCTGGTCATTCATTGACTAGCCCTAATGGTCGCTGCATTTCCAAGTCAATTTAGCAGCTTAATTTAGCAATTGATACCGGCCACAGATGGACGGGGACCCACCATTTATTCACAAGTGCCCCTCAGCGCAGGCCGTGGGCCGTGTTTGTACGCTGCAGCCTAATGTCTTTTAGAGAGGGCTAATTATTAGCGGGGAAAATTTGACGCACGAATTTCCCCTCGTGTCTGTACAGTGATGGCGAGGCACACAGGAGACGTTACGGTTTATCTGCTCCGGAGCTGGCAAGAAAACTTAGCTGTCCATCACCGCCGCGTTTTCTGTTCCGTTCATTTACTGGAATAAGTACTTTCTGTTTGTTCCCTAATTCGATTGTGCCTGGTTTAATTTGAGAAAGTTCAAAGACTTTGTTCGATTACCTTCGCAGTGTGGCGTCGATTGCCTGAATGGAATAAAGATTCCAGGGAATAGGTTTATCTTTCCTCTTCAAGAAATCAATCGTAAGCTGGAGTTCTTTCGCGAAATTAATCTTCGTAGGGAAGTGAATGTGAGGGATGCAGTTGGAAAGATTTCAAACTCATGACGGTTGTGAACCGCTTATCAAATTCTGTCGTTCCTGCTGTGCCTATATGCCTATAAACCCCGCTTATCCTTAAGTCCTTAAAGTAGGAAGCCTTATAAGCGTTTAATCTCTTTGGCGCTCGCTTTTCATATGAGGAGGATGTATCTGCTCCAAGCAGGAACAAAAGAGGGCGCGTTTTTAAACGCAAATTAGCGTCCATTGGTACGAACTTACCGCGTAGGTGAGCAAGTTTATGCGCGTTTGCCGCAGGGAACGACGAGTACACGCAACGAATTTACACTGGAATGTATGGTCTTCGCTTATGCGCAAAACGCGTGCAGGAGCCCGGTTAGAAAACTTTTCACCAGCCTGTTTTTCTTTCGCCGGTGAGGGTGCACTTTAACTCAGGGCGGAGAGACGCCATTCTTGCAGGGCCCTCACACTCACGTGCACTTGCGCGCGCTCACACACCTTGGCAAGTCACGACACCGTGTGGGTCGGAGAGGAACGTAACGCGCACGTACCACCTGCTTGCGAACAAAATAGCCCCGCAGTAATGGCTTCTAATTCCTTTCGCCGGAGTTGTGCGTCCAGTATGTCCATTGTATTGTACTCAGTCTGTTTTTGCATGCCACACTACTCCAAAAGTGCCAACATTACAATACACCTACAACAAAATCTTAAATGGCCTATAATGTTCTAATGGCATATTCCCTGGACTGTATACCCAATCCCACTTGGAAGGCGTCCATTAATAGAAGATCTTTAATTTCAGGCAAGATTGCTGCTACATTTGATACAGAAATGCTGGATTGTTCTTGAATCAAGTATGAATTCGTAGACTGGTTTATTATTCCAACTGCGCTAGTTTCTCAATTGCAGATTGAAACATAGATGCATAACATAATAAGCATATTGACACAAATATTCCATTGTGCTGTGCTCGTATATTGGAGACTGTTTAACAATAAAATCCCGTTGCGATTGACATTCCTGTCGGTGTAGATTGAATGCTGTCAGTCTTTGGACTCGATGTGTGTGTCAGATCTAAGTGCAAGTAATGAAAAGCCGCCAGTGCACCATGAACGCTGATAGCGGTGGTGACGAGGCGAGGTCCGGATGACGAACGGTCTTATCTGCCCTTCGTGACGATTGTGCGGCACGATGTATTCACTGGCGCACAACACAAACTACCTCAAAATATTGACTCTCTCTCTCTCTCTCTCTCTTTGGACTGAGTCAGTTTGAGCTAGGTCGATAAATAACGGCCATGAATAAGGAGTGAGGCTGGGTATATATACATCCTCGGCCACTAGGGTCAGCTTGATGCAAACTCAGGGATCCTGATTATGAGCACAATGGAACTTTATATACAATCGAGACCGATAGCCCAAATTCGGAGGTCTAAAAGCGTAGGAGTTGAAGCAAGGTACATGAGAATGTTGAGATGTTTTCAAGTAAAGTTTTACCCGTATCGATTAAAATGACGAATACATTTGTACGATTTATACCAACTATTATATTAATTCAGTAAGCCTCTCGAAAAGAATGAATCATATCTAAATTTAGTATGGAAGCAACAGGTTTTAACAGTTATGTGGCATATTTGGTCCTGGCAAAACGTAGACATGCCAAAGTTAAACGTTTACAATTGCACTGCCCAGTGTATCCCGTATCACAACCTAAAGACATCCATTTTATTAATAACTTATCCATTGAGAAATAAAACCCAACATCTAAACAGGCAACTGCATTTACACCTTCACAAACAGAGCTTTAACTCAGGTTGTTGTCGTGCTGTTATTTCTGAAACGCAACGCTATGAATATTGTCAGAAATCATTAGTTTACTTAAGCAATCCGAGAATAGTAGGTGTTATCGCCAGAACAGTCACGTCGGCAACCTCTTGACACGCTTTGCAACCAGACTTTCGACGACTGTTCTTTGCGAACCAGGGAAAAGCCTCACCAGTGTGCAAATGGCTGGTAGGCGTAGCTTCCATTGAAATCAATGATTGCCATGTTTTGAACGTACAACTTGGAATATAATATACGTTTACACCTGATATAAGACAACCAAGTTGATGTTTTTTTGGCATTTGAAAGTTATTTTGACTGAAACCTTATTTGAAGCATTTTAAGCAAAGATCCTAACGGCAAACAGAGTTGTCCATTTCAACGCACATGTCTTGTTACACATTGCATGTAGGCCTACGGCGGAATAATTCGTATGACTGTCTGCATACAGCGAAACAAGTGGAAAGGGGAGAGTGAGATCCTTGTCCATATTCAAAGTGAGGCACTTTATTAACAAAGTTGGAATTTCGATGTGGTTATGAATTCAAGCAGTTTTGAAAAATAAAACTGTTCGTCCATTGGTGTTACCGTCGAGCAGAGAACCTCAACGGTGCCTTATACATCTATGTTAGCAGTGTTGTCCTATCGTCAGCCCAATTCTTTCACAACCTCAGTTACATATGCAGTGACCGAATGCAACACAAAAATGGTACACATTGGTGGCAGCGGTGGGAATTATAGTAGGTACGCTGTCAAAAACATTAAAATGACTCCTGACACTTTTGGTTCCGAGGGGTGGGCGCAGAAATGACGGGATTACCAAGCAATTGGCAATCTGTTCCCAAAAGGTCGGGGCGCATCGGAGGTATATAAGTTGCCAGATGTCTGGTTCAAACGTCTAGGCACCACTTTTCTTCATGGCTATACCCCAGAAACAACTCCAAACGAAGTAGAAGTGTTTAATGGGACTGCAGATGCTGTCGATATACAGCAACAGCCGTCGGATGGGGGAGATTACCATTTCGCGTCCAGAAAGTGCAAAAGTACTGTTTGTATTTTGAAACTGTCAATCACGTTCTGCTTGCCGTCTTTGTTAGCCCGTGTTTACCGTTTGTGACATTGTCAAAAATTGGCGGCAAAGTCAACATACTTTAGTACGCATGGGTAAATTTGAGGAGAAGGGTTGGTCCGGCAGCCGAGCCACTTGATAAATTTTTATAAAACGGTCCCTGTGTAATGTGCGCCCTGATTGTGGAGCAGAAATGGGTTGCGAAATATAATAACTTGCAATTATAAACCGCTAATGGGCCGTGAACATTTGGCAGACTGCTCATCAACTTTTAACTTGGTTAAAAGCGGGAATGTACGCGGGAACCGAAAGAGTCAGACGGTGTCATATTTATCAGCATATTCAATGACTGACATGCAATCGGGTCCGAGTTAAGTATTCTGCACTTTAGGTGTCTTTTTCCTCATGACCTAATCAACTCTTGATTAAGTGCACCAAATAGGTACAGTCGCAGAGCAGCAGAAAATGGTGAAAACTGGATGTAAGTGTGGAGAAATTTTTCAGCCCAGAAGACTACTGTAACTAAAAAATAGTGAAGCCATGATGTGTTTCTTTTTCTGGTTATGTAATAGGTCGTAAAATGGAAGCTGTGCAGAAGCTTCTGCCAATGTCATTCAACAAACGATGTGAAAAATACAGGCTCAGAACTGCTGAGTAATTGACAGCAAGGATGCCTTTAAATAAGAAAAAGAAAAAGATATCATTCACGCCACCATAGTCCTTTGCTACTGGTGTCTAACTGTAAAGTGAATTTAAACTTCATTCAAAATTGAGGCAGTCATTTGTTTGATATGTCCCGCACTAGTTCTAAGTAACGCTACTTGTAAGCATTTCGACTTATTTCATTCAATGTTTAATGTTAAAAACATGACCTCAGAGTTTGTAAATGTAATTCTGTACTTCTGCAGAAAGTTTGCAATCTTCCATTTTGTTTTGCCTTGATGACTACATAATGGGATTCAAATTACTAACTTTCGTTTTGTGTTTCAGAGCTAATACCAGTAGAAACCCATTGTTATGATAAATTTGATTGTATTCGTAATGTTAATTTCTTCCCCGACAACATTCATTTGTATTTTGGTCATTTTGGTTGTTCCAAATTTGAGAAGGGCGTTAGTTCGATGTATCTGAGGGAAAATATATTTTTTTGCTGTAATTGCTGCAAGGGGACAAAAAGACAAAGTTTTTCCAACACTGTAGAGGCGTGACATCATTGATAACGATAAATTGACATAAGAATGTATGCTATTGTGGAAAGATTTTAATTGTTTGAATTACGCTGCTGTACGGTTTTCTGTTGAGGCTGTTCTTGAAATGACATAATTATGGAATCGCGACATCATTTGTGAGGCAATATGCACCTCCGTTGATTGGTTGAAAACACTCATATGACGACGTGGGTCTGTCGACGGTTTGACAAGTAGTAAAGTCTCCCTGGTGTAGCTGGACGTAGTTTTAGCTACCGGGGAAGGTGTAGCAGTGGAGAGGAGAGCCTCTGTCGTTGGGGGTAGCCGTGTCTCAACTCACTTGGTCCCTGGCAACGACGCCGAGCAACGGCCCAAAAGGCAGTGGGTAGCCTCGCTGACTCCTGGAAAGGCGTTGTGGATCGGCCAATTCAGTCACACGTCACCCGGCTGGGAATTGGATACAGGATTCCCGGATACTGGGAAAGAGTTGAGATGGACTCGAAGAGATCGGGGCAACTCTGGCCACTCCAGCGACACTGATACACGGTTTTTGGTGGTTGAGCTTGGGTATAGTGACATAGACTGCCGTATTGAGCCGAGGGTACCTGGTAACCCATGATGGAACAAGGAAGACAGGGAATGCCAGACGTGGTCAAGGGATACAGGCGGATTACAGTGGCTCGGCGTGTTCAGACAGTCATAACAATCTTGTTGCATCGTCACTGGATAGGCATTCGCGGAAGCCGCGGATTGAATTAAATACTTTCTCTAGACAATCACGACATTGCAAACCGTAACTGGTGATTAGGACGTTCAAGAGGTCCTTTTGTAATTACTACCTATCACGCACCACACCATTAACTTCATCTGTTTTTCAATTCTTGGTTTTAATAAGTTTCCGAACTCGGCTGTCTAAATAAAAATGGCTATGACCATGTAATGAGTGGAGGTTCATGTTGCTTTGACAGAGAGTTGGTGTAAGCGCTTAATGTTAATACCAAGAGACAGGCAAATGTATAAAATACTCCATTAGGCCTACAAAATAGAATTCATGCTTCAAAATGTATGGAATCACGTGATGATAATTATGAGTAGCACTGCCAATATACAGCAGGGGTAATCTGTACTTACGCGCTTTCAAGTACAGTTGGAAACTATTAAAGTTCTAAAGTGACAGTTTTAGATTTTGAAGCAGAAAGTAAACTTACGGCGTTTATTCAATTAGAAAACAGAACGTAAGGCCCGGAAACAATTTCTGAGACGTTTGAAGGTTTTTCCGTCACGATTAACCGGTGTTAGCTTGTAGACTGACCCCAAACGTCACAAATTTAGCACTTACCTCATTGTTCAGTCTGGCCCCGGAGAACCTGTACGTTGAAAGCAAAGATAACAATGAAAACGTTAACCGTAATTAGGATCTCTATATTTATCAAATATTCTAGATATTTTCAGACAATCCAGCTACCAGATGTAGAACCCATTAAAGCCTATTTACACACGTAACAAAAAGCGGTAATGTGGTGCGATATTTTACGGTTACACAGGAGCGGAAACCCGTTGGGTAGTTATGTTAATGGCATTCCACAACAAAGAGTTAGCAGCCAGACCATGAGGTTATAACTATCAAGAAGGCTGATTGGTCAGAACACGCTGCTCAGCGCAGTATCTTGGAAAAAATAGTTTTCTAAACGGTTTATCAAGGGACCAAATAGTGTGTCCGCTATCAGTGTAAACAGCCAAATAGAAAACCACGTGTTCTATACTTTAATCGCGCGAAATTCCGTTACCTCAGACGTGTACTAAAAGAGTACCGAAGTGAATACGTCACAGGCACAATTTTGTGTGTAAAAGGCATGAAGGCGAAAACCAGCGCGTGAACCAACACGCGCGCGTACTCCATTCGTTTGCACTGCACTGTCTGGCTCACAATGACGTCACACTTCGGTACTCTATAGGCCTTTACTGCCCAGGCACGTAGGTTGTACGCGTACGTTGATTTACCCTTCAGTTAATACAGTGTTGTACTGCTTGCGCGCTCAAGTTAAAAACCGCGTGCGTTAAATGCGGTGCCGCCACTACCATGGCGCCCTTTCGGAAAGGTCTACCCTTCCTTACATTCGTTACGCACGTCATTAGCTATCAAGTAATTTCTTTTTAATTAACACACTTAAAATCCACTGTTATCCTCTCTCATCTTTATGAAATTGACCCCAAATTCAAAATCAAAGGCAAGTGGCATTATTCATTTGTGTCATTTTCATGGTTTGTAAACACCCTAGGAATCCCTGTGGAGAGGACGCGACTTTCTGATATTTTGGCCTTTATTGAACGACCTGCCGACCTATTATTTGCAGAACTGGTGTAATTTGTTGATTTTTTTGTAGCAAATGCATCGAGAAATCTATAGCAAAGACCCATATGCGCTGTTTTTGAATTCAAGGACACCATTTTGTGATGTTTTGGCCTGTTCCTTTCCGCAAAGGTCACGACATATTTGAAAAATTTGAAGTAATGTCTTTGTTGTTTTGATATTTGATGTCAATATCACCCCCACTGCGAGGGGGACTGGTTTTTCTCTTTGCTTGGACCCACCGTCACAAACTCTACATAAATTTACCCCTTATCGTAGAGTCAATATTTGTCTCGGCCGCTCGAACCCATCTCAGATTTCAAATAAGCCGATTACACCATCTTTTGGGTATTTGCTCAATCAAGCAATGCCGTATCATTTATCATCATATATGGATGCCCCTTTGCCAGTGCTTCGGGAACCCGCCGTGGGATTTTTATCAGTGTGATTTATCGGGTGGGCAGCACGAGTCGATTCTAACGGGTATCTCCTCGTCCGCATTTTTATCGGAAAACCTTCGGCTGATTGCATGCATCACTCGGTCTATTCACGCACAAAAGTCCTCAATCCCGGTCTAGTTATTGTGCTAGGAGGAAAAGTACAATAGGGTTTTTCTGATTTATACCTTTGGTTGAAACTATAGGTTCGGAAACGCCTGACTCATCTGTGACCGGATACGATAAATTGAAATGTAGAGTGCGTGTTGATTCCGTGCTTTGCTTTTCTGGGTATTATTGTGATTGATGTGGAGTGCTTCAGTGCAGTGACTTGCGTGACATTACCAATGATGAAGACGTATCCGAAAATTTCGTGAGAGAGAACTTACGCACACTTTGCCTGTGTTGGGCCTGTGGCGATAGTGCGCCGAGCTACAAGCGCTGCATTGCACACGGCACCAAAGTTCCCTTACATAATGAGAAATAAAAGACATTAGGCCTACAAGCTTTAACCATTCTTTGCTTTAACAAGCCCAAGGGATAATCCTGCGTACCTTGTCAGGCCTTTGCCAGAGTAGACAGAATGGTAATACGCGCTCGTCTCCTTTATACCGATGCCGTAATAATGGTATCTGGGGGAGAAAACAGAGGCTACAATGAAATAATTCATTCTAAAGAACTGGATAACTATGTAGATTTGAGTGAATTTGGCCAAACTGGTGGTCTCAAATCACAACAACCATAATTATTCTAATTATTCTGTTATTTCTGAAGAAAATGTATAATGTAACTGTAATTTTGATGTAACAGAAAAACACGTGTGGTTTTTGATAGTCCATCTTTGTTTCCCAACACTACAGTGAAATACACGAAGTACCCCTGAGAAAAAAAGACAGAACAATTATCAATAAATATAAATATAAAAATAGATAAATTATATGTTATTGAGCGCATTTAAACATCATTTTGATTTGGTATTCGGACAGAACTGAAAAAAATGGAGCTGTCGCCATTAATTTTGACGTTCATTCTGAACGCCCTCAGCGACCAGCCGCCGAGTAGTATTAACACGAATTTCCATGGCTACATACAAGTGCTCTTTATTAGCGAATCAATATGCGAATTACAGGCAATCCACAAAACATCGTGTTCACAGTGTACCGCGTGAGAATCAACAGCCTAATTGTAACTGCACTGGAATGTGTAATGCCCGGAAAACCTGAACTCGTAGTGGCTCACCGCTGGACATTTACGGAAGTTTTACGGAAGTTTAGCTTAAGAAATTTTGTAATCTAGCAAACATGTAGGATACAAATACCTCCAGTCAAATATCAACGTCGCAAAATAATAAAATTATTTTACTTGCTGGTTAAATTAAAGAGATAAAGACTAATTCTGCTTGATACCAGTATCATATTCAAACTCAGTACGATAAGGTATTTGTTCTGGAAGTCACATTTGTGCTTTTTGGGGGGTTGCACGAGGACTGTCGGACTTCACAATGTTGGCGGTGATAATGTAAGTCTGCATAAGCAGGGTAGAACATATGTAAACTGTTTTACAGTTGTGTATCTAAATGCAGTCATTGCTGCACGAAACACAAATTAACGGAAACAAATATTAACTGACTAAATTTAACTGACATAGTTCAACAAAAATTAACCGTATAGATTGACAAAGCGGAGCCAAAAAGTACCTTTCTCGTGGCATTCAAATTGAATTTAAGCGCAACAATATTTTGTCTCGAAATGCGATCTTAATAACTATACATTGCAATTAAACACGAGCGATTTCTTTTTATTAAGAAAGTATTATTTTAAAGACATGCTAGAACCGCTAGTGGGCTGGCTTGTGTGTGTTTAAGGTTTAAAGTGACGGTCGGGATGACTGATGGGTAAGTAATTGTTGTCAAGGGGCGGAGGGAGGTTGGAGGCTGAGACGATGCGTCTGTCTCGAGTCAGAACCAAGCACTAGCGAGGAGTTAACGATTAAAGAATAGGAAGGCATTCGCTCAGCCACAACACAAAATGCCCCAAAGATTGGTTTATAAGTAACCCCGATGCCAAATACCATTGTAAAAGCCTGTAATAATTTGGCATTAGCATATAGTAAGTGCAAACCATTGTCCAGAAGATAAGGTATTTTCAATCTAGGTCAATTCAATGGATATTCTTCGTGTCCGCAGCGCTATATGGAATGAAGCTTCGTTCCTATTTTTTCATTCCACGGACATTACCAGAATGCATATTAAATGAGCTTTTCTCATTGCCACAAGTGCACCAATTAATAAACAGTAATTCGCATAAACTACAGCTTCTGGTACTAATTCTGGTACCAGACAAATAGCGCCATCACGTATTTTTCTAAAAATATTTGGGCCAACTTAACAGTCGAAAGATTTAAGGTACCAAGTGTGAAGGCCATTCTCATAGAGTTACAGATGTAACATCAGTCGTGTGTAGTGTTGAAACGTTGAAAAACCGCGAGGCTTAATTGTTAACGGCACTGTGATTTGACTTGAGGAAAAATATTTAAAACTATATGAATATTTCATGGAGCTTGAAAATCAGCAGTTGGTTCTGAAATAAAATACCGCATCAGTCTACATGTCATCGTCGTGTAGTGCAGGCCCGTAATGTAATAATTACAAGTCAATGCATCTTGTTTGGTATCACTGGAATCTGTCAAAAAACCACAATTCTCTTTCATTTAAAAAAAAACGATAGCTCACATCTGTTGTGTCGTGTATGGGAAAGCATGGTGTCAGCTTTGGGGAACAATATTCACAAATATTTAAAAATGCTGAACAGGATAAACTGAAAACTGCCCCAAATACCAAGCAAAACGGACCAGTTGAGCCTTTCAAAAATAGGCATAAACGAACAAAAATCAGACCCTGAGAACACTTGTAGATGCTTTATGTTCTAATGTACTTGAATTAATCAAAGAGGTAGGACCTAAATTACAAAGAGTAACTAAGAAAAGGAGAAATTCTTTTCTTTAATTTAGTGTCGTGGAGCATTTTGCTTGGGAATTTTTTCCCCGGATGCAGTTGCATGGTCTAAATCCAAACATCTATTATCCATTTGCTCTTGGTGCCGCGGAAGTACGGGACAGATCCCCTGTTCTTTACACAGCCGTCCAACATGCAATAAACGTCGGCCCCCGTTGCAGCTCCGCTGCTGACGGCTAATATGCCGTAATGGTTCCGCTAAACGGGGGACCCCATGTCGTTTATCACAGCCCAGCAGTAAACAGGGCGAAATGATGATGTCGTGCCCGCTGAAAAAGGGGGACGGTATAAATGCCTGCCATACCACGGCGTATTGTTTCATGTTCGATGTGAAATCGTTGTGGTTTTGAACTCGTTCTGGTTTCTTTCTAACACTGTATACACAATATCATGTTTCAGACTCATGGTCGTTACTCGTAAAGCTTCTGTTAAGGTGCAATATTTCCAGGCAGTAATGCTGTATTGCTTAGTAAACAATAAAGCCAGACATAATCATGTTCTAAATTTAGTTGTAAGCTTGATTTATAGTCTGCTGTTTGTTGTACAGGATTCATCATTATTCCATCAATGCAATCCAAAATGGGAGAGAAAGAAAGCTGAATATCAATTACCTACTTATATGAAGCTCCGATGAGATAAATTACACTTTGATGACCACAGGTACGACAAAGCTACAGAGGCATAGGCCTAGCTGTTCAAGGATCGCCAATGCTAATGAAAAAATGTATTCGGATGATTCTTGGAATCAAAGAGGACATATAAAATGCATCCAGCCGCATGGAACATTCAGAGAAACAATTTGTGAAATTTTTAGTCATTGGTTCAGAGTTTATTTGAGGAAAGCTTAGTACGTCACGTCACCAGGACAGTGTTGGTAACACGATGCTCATGCACCAAGCAAGTTCCGGATATACCGAGCCACAGCGCGCACCGCCCGCGGATGGTGGCCGTTCTCCGCGCTCGTGTGCAAGGCCCGCTCGGTCAAAGTTCGGCCGAATCATCAATGACGAGCCAGATGATGAATGGCTTACAAACAACATATTTGGCGATAGCCATTAAAATGGATATGAAGCATCACCATGGGCCTAGATACAGCCAGCAGGTTTGCCCAAATGGCTCAGGTCACTTGTAAGAATAATTCATTACCTCTCAAGCACTTTTAAATTAGACTTTGTCAAACATTAAGTATACGCACTCAAGTCATCTATAACTGTTATTTCAGTGTTTGGTCTGGAATAACTCACGTAGAATAATGACATAAAATAAGTTCATATAACATGATATATAATAAGACCTCTGCACATGATTCACTTGAAGGAATAATTCTGTGTAATTTAAGAATAAGGTCCCTTTTTATTGACTTTTCGGGTACCATACCATATCATCTGTGGTGAAAGCAGCGTTATAGAAGGGTTCTCATTAATTTCTTATTCCATGCAGGTGCGCCACAATGTACACATGTACCAGTATCTGAAAATATCATTTCATCAGACAACAAGACATTGGACAGGACATTTTGGAAGGGGTACATTCATCGGGGAAGAAAGACAAAAATATGGAAGGGCTGCGTAGCACTGTGATCAGAATATCGACAAGAATATAATATCCAATCAGTGCGCTGGCAATCAGATAGTTCAGAACACTGATTTGGTATTATATTCTTGTCGACATTAAGACAAAAATATGTCTGTAGTATTTTTTGCTCGCATAGAATACTTTCTAGAAGGTATCAGTACACGATACACTCTTTCGAAATTTTTTTCTCTTGCTGCAGCTACTTTTGAGCTTGTCCTTAACGTAGGTTTTGTCAAATCACTGATTTTGTTGAGTTTTTTCTTTTGATAATAGTTCGCTCACAATTTCTGTTTGAGATCAAAGTAATGACAATGATGAGAACGACAGCTTGGGGGAGAACCTATCGACCTGTGATCCTGTCGTGCTATTTCCGGTGAATCTAATTTCAATTCATCATTCTGCAGGAAAGACCCCATGCACAGCGTGTTGTAGCAATCTGGGTTGGGTCTCTTCTCATCATAGGCTGAGCCGGTTATTGTGGTTCGTGACCAGCTGGATAGCGTGGCGTGCTCTTCGTGGTGTTTCATGTCCTTGTAGACTGTGTACCGGATACCCGTCTCGTACTCGATACCCCATGTCTCCATTTGTGGCACACAGATTAATGGCTGCAAAGTCCCCCGTACAAAGAACGCGGGATCGAGGAGTGTAATCACCACACGCATAACTGCCTTAGGTAAGCAATTAGGCAGCTGAACGAAACATTTCGTATAGCGCATTCACTACAGTAAAACTCCCGGGGAAACACATTGCTTAGTGTGACCCCTGCAAGGGGTCGGCACGCATGCGTGTTAGATAATACTACATTCAGAGAATCGTCATATTTTTATAATGATAACAACGTAGACACGCATTTCCTGGTTTAAAGTGTTTCTCACATTCAGCTGCCCATTCATTAGTTTACAAACAAGTAGGACTACCTCATAAGGAGGCTTCATTCGAATAGATGAATGGTGTGATATAATTGGATATATGGATAGAAAGCATACATACTTGGAATGTCCACGGGTCCCGAGGCGTCTGGTGGTCAGGTGTGGAAATTTCTGCCGAATTGTCTGGAAGAAAGTCACGAGAATCTCTGATTTAGCTGAGAAAGTACAAGCCTGTTATTAGTTTGAGTTGGTTTATTTGCAACTTTTTTAATGAAGAAAGTCCATAAGTAAACCTTTAAACGGTTCAATTCCTAATTCCTAATTCCTAATTCCTGGTAAGAAACAACACTCTGATCAAATAAACATTAATATAACTACAAAGATTGAATGTTGAATAGTGTCTTTGTTCAAACATAACTACTCAAAGAAGAACAAGTCAAATATCCCAAGGCATTTTAGATGAATCTTTGTTATTGTAAAAGTAATACTGTGTTGTAAAATTAAAGGATAGTTGCATCGTAAAAACAAGAATAATGTGACGCTATATTTCACGTGAAATGTAGCATAATCCTTTGTTTTCCATTAAAACGCGGTGACAGCTTCATGGGACTCATTGTGCTAGTCATGCGTGACATGGCCATGCTGCATCATGTTTACACAATCTCAATGATGACGCAAATGGAGGCCAGCAAATAACGTTAGCCGCTATATCTGGCTCTGACATGGCAGCAACAAACACCGATGAAGCTACACCACCAATGATCCTGATAGCACCACATTACACCGTGATTACACCAAGGATAATCCTGTAACACCACGATAACGACCCTTAGCCTGCCTGTTACAAGACGTCATGGGGCCCGCAGAATCTATTTGCACATCTGTTTTTGGTACTATATTCAGCTTGCATTGTAACTGATATATCACTTTAGCGTAGGTTTGTATAGCAGCCTCATTAGGTTGTGTACGGAAGAGCCTAAAAGACTTCGCCTTTGTTGCACCGCGCTGTTTGCTCGCGAGCATTAGACATTTCCCCTAATGATGCTGCGTATCTTTTTTGACACGATATCAGCTTAACATAGAGGAATGACTTAAAGTCTTGTAACGGGACCATATACTGATAAAACTGCCCCTGTGTGTCTGCCATAGGTATAAGTTTGTTGTTACTGTGATCGGTGTATGTAGATTCACAAAGAATAAGATTCAACAAGTTAATGTCTGACGTCACTTGAATTTGGTGGAGGGATTGCAGTGACTAACCACACACAACAAAATACTCGAACTTCAAAAACCGTTCGTGTGAGACATATTGTAAATCCCATCTTAAAAATAAAGTAACGCCTTAACAGGGAAGTGTCCATCATCTCACCGTGCCATTATCGGTGTTTTCTTCGAAATGAGACAAACTGAGAATAACCATCCACAAGTGGTATGTTATGGCATCTCTACGTTGCTTGTGGTGTTAAGCAAGTTTACTGATGAGCTAGCTGCTTAATGATTCCACGAAACGCAGTACCAGCAGAAATGCATGTTTTACAATCCTGATGTTCTGGCTCATCTTAAGGTGGTACATTGACGAAGTCGTATCATTTTTGGCTTTAAACTTTTAAAAGAATGTTTTACATTGTTGAAAAGAATAACAACATCGTTCCATCCCTGTGCTACATAGAGTTAACGTCAATGGAAACAGTCTACCAAAATTAGTCTACAATACAGAAAACTCTTCAATCAAAGCAATGGAGTTGTTATCAGAATAAATATAGAGTTGTACGAGGACGTGCCACCGTATGTTGATTTGTAAAATATTTTGCCTTTAAAAGTAACTCTGTGCAGTTTGAAATGTTTCAACATATTGTAGTACAGCTTTGCGTTGACTAAACATCATAGTGTGTACAAGGCCACACTTAACCACAGACAAATTTAGTCTTCTTGTCAAATCATGCCATAAATGCCCCGCTTCTGAAGCAGATGGTATACCATTGTTTCCTGCCCATAAAACAGTGATAACAGTGAGTGTGTTACGTAACGTTTTGCCGTTTTATACATACACCGAGCCTCTGGCCACGTTGTCTTAATGAGAAAATTGGGCAAAGCCTATAGGTTAATGACAAGAAGTTTGGTAAAGTGTCAGACATTTACCGCCAACTTCAAAAAAAAATTGCAAAGTTAATTTTATCCTCCCAATCGCCACCCGCATAATTTGAGTTTACATAGGGCCGTTCAACGTTTCCATAGTAAGAAAGACTATCCCAATATAAGTCTTTATAGCCAGCTAGAATGGATAGCTTTTTTACCTAAAATGTGATTTAATTAAAACATTTTCATTCAATTTTTAATCTCATTAATTCCACGAAAAAGCATCTTCCATGTTAACCTCCATAAACAAAAAATTTTAGTTGTGAAATCGTAAGCAGAAATTAATAAACACCAAGCAAGGTTTACCACGCATACAATCGAGGCAGGGCTACCACTAACCGATTCAAGTTGATTGAAACCACGTGTCACCGTGATGTATTAGCTTCGATCCCCTCAGGGTAGACATAAAAGAAGACGGGGAGAGGTTCAAAACCTTAAAATGGATGAGTGTCAACTTGCAGCGCCCAGGTCGCGTTGCCATTAGCATGGTGCCTTACCTTGCCGAAAGTTGCAGCACATGCCGGTTCCAGGCTCTCTTTCCGACAGAAGTCCAGGTAATGAGCGTAGAGAATGCAGCGAGGAAGACACACCCCTTCACACATACAATAGTTCTCCTCCAACCTAGCATAGGACGAAAAGAAAATGAAAGTGACGAATAACACTTTACGCAAAGAATTATCATTAAATATGATGTAAAAGTCGCAACTGTTCAGCTGCCTTTACTTTGAAAGTTCAAAACATAAGCTTCAAATCCACTCCTTCCTACTTTGCCTCAAAAGTATACCAGCGTGCCTGAATTTATAAATAAGAGGAAACGAATTGTAAAACACTGTCTTTGTTTTTCTCTGCGGGACTGTTATGCAGCATGTGGTTGGTGAGTTATACACCAACTCATATCCCCTCTCTCCTTAGGTGTTTTCTCTTTTCATTTGTTGAGACTTGATTCGACGCACTAACAAGCAAGTGGATGTGCGTTTTTGTGGAATGGTAGTGTGACTGAATCACGTTTGCATTCTGCCAATAAGTCTGGCTTTTCTGCGTCCAGGAACCACACCGTGTCAGCGAGTCCTTCATGGGCTGTCCTCCCCTTTAAGCGGCAATTATATCGTCGTCATTGATCTTACCATTGGAGCGTGAGCGATGTCTGTTTCTTCTTGTCCTTCATCATTTGTGCCACGGATCGCTTCGGTTGACTGCAGGATGTACTCTCTCGCTCGCTTTTCCTTTCCTTTGTCTCGTCTTCGTCTTCATCCTCGTCCTCCTCAGATTCATCCGATGGAAACGTCTCACCGTCATCCTCCGTGAGGATAGGAGTGAGCTCTGTTAACAGGAGTGGGCGGTAAAAGCTTAGCCAAGATGGCCAAAGTGTTTTTTTTCCAAAGTTGCTTTCATACGTATGTGAAATTGTTCCTTTCCACTTTTTTTAGCAGATGTAATCAAAATATTTAAGCCACAGATTGGAATTCTAGTTTCGACATTCAGACCTCAGTTGCTGCATTACAAGCCAGTGTAGAAAATAGTATTTTCTCGTGTAAACTCATTTTGGTTTCTGTTAGTGTGGAAGCAAGGTTGTAAACATTGTCTTTCTTTTCCACAATAAACAAGCCAAAGAAAAAAGAAAAAGACCTAAATTTTCTTTAAGCGCTTTGCCATGCATTTTGGCATTTTGAAATACGTTCATCGATACGTTTTGATTTATAGAAATGAAAAATTGATCATTGGTACAAAGTGTCAAATCACACAAGGACTATATTGTCCCCGAAGTACAATGATTTCACTAACTTTCAAGTGTCTTAGTTCAGGGACATTTGAAAACCGTCGTTTATAATCAGCATTGCTCCCAAGGCAGTCTTAAGGTTACATGACGATCCAACGCTGACATAGACGTTTGAAATTGGGCTGCTTAAAGTCTGCAAACCGAATTTTCACTATTCTGATTGACTATGATGCCAACTACACCATTCCGTTTCTGTGAACAATGACTACGCCCCATCCACGGCCTCCCTCGAAACCATCTCCAGTCAGGCCTACCAGCTGTCTACAGTAACTCCAGGCTGGAAGCCTGCCAGCCTTACTGGGCAATATTCATGTTGTGCTTCCGACCGCTTTTGACAAACATTACACCTTCTTTTTTATATGTCTGTTTTACAGGTGAGGCGACCAAACACTCTTATCACGAGCTGCCAGGAATGGGAATCGTGTGGCAAGCGAGAGTAAACAAAAAAATACTGAATGGTTGTATTCTAACGGTCTCAAAGGTCTAGCTGGTAATGTACTCAACGTCCTACCACACTTCTATCTACAATGAACGACAATTACTGTGCCATTAAGTTCTCGGTTTAATGCAGATGGAACCGAATCGACCATGGAGTGGAAATAAAGGTAATATACTCCTAATATCAAAACAAAAAGGAGTATTTCATTTCATCGATCTAAAAATAAATTAAGCATGCACCATGTGATTGTTGTTTAAGATCATTTTGTTGCTTTTTGTGATACCTTTCAAGACGAAACATTCAATAACAAATGAAGAAGTTGACTCTTTTCTGCAAATACAACAGTGATTGTCGCATTGTATCCTTTCTGAATATCTTTGTTTCCAGGTTCTGATATAAGAAATTTGGATACTTCACTCTACAAATTGAAGCACATTAACAGAACCCGGATATACCGTATCGAGAAGTTTTTACCCAAGATGTTCTTGCTGTCATCGCACTAATATTTATTTATTTATAATTTAGTATTTATATTTTATTATTTAATTTATTTATTTATATCTGGCACATTTAGGGTGAAGTGATAATTTAGAAGACAATGAAGAAATTTTCAGTTTTAGGGGTGGGAGGAAAGCCCTTGGTGCATATTCCAGGGACTGAAAACTGAATCCAGATGCTAACCTAGGTGAGATTCGAACCTGCGTCAAAGAGGTGGAAGGCGAGGAAAGAGCCACTACACCAACCTGACTCCCAGTAATCTGGCTAATCTTAGTCTATACATTTACCCCGAAGTGTCCCATCTTTATGTGTGTTAAGGTATGCCATTTCCTTTTATTCGTTTTTTAATAAACTTGAAAAGATGTGTCATATTTTTCATTTATCCATTGAAGCAGTACTAAAGTATTACCTACGACCTTTTTTACGCTTTTAACAAAGGCAGAATTACTTAAGTTAATGTTCAGTGTATTGAATTGAATCAAACAACACGAAAATAACAGCGACACGTGCGTTACAGCCAGGCAGGTATGTACATTGCAAATAATATCACTCACGATGATGGACAATTGGCGTCATCATCACTTCCGTTGTTGTTAATTAAAATGCGCAACGTCTTCAAGCCGTCTCTTTCGCGACTTTTCAAAAAATCTTGTTGATCAGTTGGACGTTCACCCAAAACGAACTTAATGAGATACCCAAAAATATTTGAATTCCATCTTATCAATAAAGCATTCCATATTTCTCAGAAATGTTTCATGAGTGATCACTTTTGGCGCCAGTCGACAATTTTCAAGGACTCTGGAGACAAAAGTCTTTCTACCTCTCTGCATGAGAGGTAGATTTTTGTTTAAGTATTTATCTTAGGAAGCAATTGTCGAACCACAAAGATAAGCTTGACAGTATAAATTTAGGAGATACCTTTAAGTTCCAATAAAAATGTTTTTTCAAATCTATCACACAGGCGTTACTCAATAAAAGACAGCCATTAAGTGCCATTCTTAAGAACTGTCTGTATACACAAGGTCAGGGTGTGCTTGCTAGTATAAAACAGAAATGTAATCTATTAAGTTATGCACTGTAATATCAAAAATTATCATGCTATGTCTAGTGTCGGACTTGCTTTTCTGTTGAAGTCAGGGGAACAGTTACAACCAGTAAACTGAACTGGACAAATGGGTAGAGAGACTAGATCTTTTATCCTTTCATTTAGGTTGTGTAATTCGCATAGGTTCGTGTTATATTTACCTAGCTTTGTCAGCTTGCAGTCTTCCTCCGTGCGAGCAGTCTTCTTGGCTGGTTCAGCGTGATTACGGCTGATGACACTGACCGTCCGTTTGACCGGAGCCCCCGCGTGAGACTCCACGTTGCGCACTGGTGACGCTGTCCTACCGTTCAGCTTCATGTTGATGTGAACTGCCTGGACCTTCTTCGCTTCTGGAAATTCTTTGAATTTGTTTCCGTGTTCTTAAACGATTGTTCGATTTGAAATGTGTAATTTAATTTGGCTTATGCAAATTTTAAAGATTTGACGATATGTCTATTCTATGTTAAGAGTGCACGCAGGCTGTACAAACGTTTCCGTTCATGTGAGCAAATATCTAGTATCTTGCTGTTTTCAGTTCGCCTCAGCAAATCTTTTCTTTTTCAGGTATAAAACTATGTATAATGCAGCTTGTCTAATGACGTTTGTCTTCAAATATGGGAAGTAACGTCTGAATATAGAGCAAACGGCGTTTCTTGGAAGGCTCTGGTGCAGAAAAAGGTCCGAGTGGAAAGAACGTAGACATCAAACGTGATTGGCTCCAAGTTGAGCAATGTTTGGAGTGTCTGAAGCTGAAGACTTTCCCCGCTTGGGGTCGAACAAGCTACCTTGCAAGGCTTGAACAGACGGCTGCACGATATCAAATAGCCTTGATACCTTTGCACGGCAGCCTTTATCTTCCTTCTCCAAACTTGCCAAACTTGAGTTCAAAGTCAGTATATAGTTGTGGTGATGTCCAACTTGCTGTCTTTTGGAACTTCTGTGCGTAGAGCGGTCGGTCTCGGCAAACGATTGGAAAGGTGAGGTGAGAGCAATATCTTCTTCCCTTGGCGACTGAAAGAAAAAGGCCTATCGGGTTCCATGCGTGTGATATTTCAGAAAGGTAGCAATTCTGATGTGTTCCCCCCTCGCGTGCTTGCACGTCTGTCTATCTCAGTGCAGTTTGTCGGAGCTTATAAAGTGCAATCTCCTTTACTTAGCCAGCGACTATTGCCCCAAACCAAACCGTGTCCGACTGTACACACTGCACTCTCACAGCGATAGAGCCGGGATGGACTTTGAACGCGTTTAAGAGAGGGGAACGCACACAAACGCTCCAAACATCTATAAACATCTCCACCATTCAGCAAGTGCACAAAACAATAGGAGGTGGTCTAAATGGGCGATTTCGTCGTAGCGCCGCAAGATCGACCGCTATGTAGCTGTTCAAAGAGAAAAAGAGGAGTAAATGAAACCTTCCGGACTAATAACCCCTATTGCCTAGTCCTCCTTGTAGTCAATAGGGAGCCATATTATAATTAGCATTGGGATCAGTTAAGGACCGGCCAAGCTCTCTTGTGCCGAATTCTTTTGAGCATGACAGCCCCCAATGACATAAAAACCAACAAACAAACGGGGCGAGATTGCGGAGCGCCGGCCAATGACAGGCGCTGATTATTCCCCGGCGATTTTAATAAATAACCGCTCCACTTGAAAAATAGTTACTCAGTGGCGAACTGGACGGTTAAAGTTTAACAGGGAGCTGGGCAAAAGAGGTGATAGGGGCTTGCCGGAGACAAACAAACAATATGACTGTCTTCATCTCGATCTGTGTCCGAGTGAAGCTTCCCTTGTTTGAATATCAGTTACAAGAATCACAGTCGGGACCGAATGGGCCTGCAGACATTGCATGCAGAAGGTGCAAGGATGGCTAGAAAAAAATGTGTTAATAGTGACGGTGGGGACAGTTAAGTTCGTTTCTAGTTTTTTTAAGCATTCCCGATAAGACCACCGTCATTCAGTTGACGGCATATTTAGATTCGTTCTCTTTAATCGGCCGCTGCCAACACGTTGATATTCAACAGTAGCCTATCAAGAAAACCCCTCACTTCGTCATGTGTGTTCCCTTGCTTGTCCTTTTTGTGACTTTATGAGAGGCTACGATTGACGTTGTAACATCTGAGAGAAGTTCACCTGATAAAAGAGAGTCACCGAAGGAAAATACGCCAACCTGCGATTTCTCCAAGATCTGGGCGGGGTTTTACCAACTATTCAGTCTCTCGTATGGGTGAAAGGTATTGTGAAGCATGAAATTCTCATCATGTTAAACTGATTGGCATGAAGTAAGACTATGATTCCAGAATTTTGAATTTGAAATCTGTCAGTTTGTTACTTTGCAGTAGTTGTTCAACTGAACATTGATTAAGAATTACTACAGCCTGGCATTGTTGGATTGATGTTATGGAATACAAACCATTGTTATTCGCTGCCTTAAATTGTCACCGTATCACTTCATTGTTGACATGGGTTGCCACGTTGACCTGTTCTTGCAATGCATGTGTCTTTAGCTTTTGAGGGAAATGCTTCCCTCCTCACAACAGGGGTTTGCTTGCTTGCTTGTACCTGTCCGTAAAGGTAAAGAGAACCCGACTGTCGAACATCTGAACTGGCCTGGACGTCGTCTGCGACCAGCACGCCCCAATCCGAAGCTGGTCTGCTGGCTTTGGTGTAAAGACTCTTCTTTCGAACTGTACATAAAGGATGATGCTCGAGACACTGTCATTCGTCATGAATGCATACCGCGTACCGAGGGTACCTGGGAGGGAATGCCATTTGTACCCATAAAAATTTACGTTAGACTGTTTTGAAATTGAATATCAATAAACATCTTAAGTGGGATGACCACAGCTACTGAAAATTACGTGGTTTGTGAAATCGAGAAAAGTTACCGGAAAAAGTTTGCAGAAGCTAACTTCCATGGCCTTATTTTTTCGGACTTACCTTGGAAAGTCAATTTCGCTGCCAATATTTCATGACGTCAAATTCGTTTCTCTCACGCTCACAGTATGAATTGGCGTTTATAAACTGTACGGTGCGCCGAATCCAATGTTTGTATGTCCCGGCTGTGGAATACGAAAACTGTTTGAGTGGCAAAACGTATTTAAATGCCAAACTCTGAATGGGCAACCGATTCTGTGAGCTGTTATTCTACTAACCCCTTCAACCTGTTGGTAACATCTGCTTCTGATGAGGAAAATATACTTTGGCCGACGACTGGGAGAAAGCAAAGCAGTGAATCCAAAATCGCCTCTTAACGAATGGACAATGATTGACATCGATATGAAGACACATTTAAAAAGCCAGTGCAACCTGTTTATTCCGAACTTCCACACATAACTTTCGTTGATATATTTACGATGCCGTACACAAAATAGCATATAATACAAATACAAATATATATCCCATCTCACGTGATATTATATCGTCACATGTGATTATATATTACAAACTTTGCTCTAATATAGAATTTCAAATTTTGCCCACTCGTCTCAAAAATCAATGACATTATGCGAGGCCACGTAATTTCAGGATCTAACGGGACCAGGCTATGATCATTTCTTTTTGTAGACCTGTTGCATACATCAGCCGTCTTTGAGGTGTATTTATTTTTTAGATAGTTAACATCGAATGCACAAAATACGAATAAATGACGGGAAAATACACACATCACAGTATACGCTCGTTTTCCTACAATCCCTTTGGTACCGGTACATTTTACATTGAACCGAGGGTCCTCATACGTTTTGATACAAAGTAACTGTTCAGAATGTATTCTCTAGCGTCAAAGCCCGAGAGGCTCGCCTTGTAGAACTATTTTTACATCATAACCCCTCTTCTGCCGCTACTGTTGGAGTTAGGATATTAAGTTATGAAGCTTCATTTTTGAAAAAGAAACCTACCTTTACAGTTTCCATCGCTTCAGGAAGGTGATCGAGCAGTTTCTCTTTAATGGAAAAAATAACTACATCTTCTGGTTTACCTTTTGAAACATTTATCCACTCAATCAAAATCCATGTTATTCAAATACCCTTTTTCGTAGAAATTAAGAAATATCGAAAATATATTCTCAGTGGAGCAGAAAAACGTCCAAAACACTAGAAACCCAACAATAGAAATGTATCGCAGCCACCGTCGCACGCTCGCTAAGCACTTGTTGAATAATAATATATTACACTTTAGTGGCTTGTCTAAATTAAAACACTTCAGCATAACTTCATCGTATCATTGTTACCACAGCAAGATATTTGTCATAATTCACGTAGGTCCTTACACTTTTCACCTGTTAATACTCGTCTTCCCTTTAACTTTTTATTTGAACTCCATTATGATAGTTGATTACGTTTGATTATTAGGAAGATAAAGTATAAGTAGTGTTAGTTATCTGCGTGCGGATCTCGATGGTTACCATACATCAGTCATAGCTACGTGTCCCCGAAAACATGGACACTGAATTGGTTTTCTCTTTCAGTCAATTCAACATGGTTGTGAGAAATGGGAAGAAGAAGGGTAAACACAGATATAAGAAGTGCGATGCCGGAACAAGACTTGCAGCAGAGCGACTGTAACTAAATGTTTGAGGCTGTCCCTGTTGTGTCTCTGGGGCGACTTCCAAAATACCAGCAATCTTGATCAAGGAAAGGATGACGTCACTAGAAATGGGTGGAGCTCTGGTATTAATCATGGTAGCCAGGTCACTTAGCTGGTTCAAGCACTCCCAGTTCTTTTGAAAATTGAACGGAAACAGACGTAAATTGTTTTGCAAATCTGGCAATGGCAAATGAAACAACGCCCTCTGATGATAGGACAAACAAATGAAATACGCCCTCTTGCAACAAGGCAAAGGATAAGTTAGGACGAGTCGTTGTCGCCCTAAGATAGTTGTTATTGCTGTCTTTGTTGTGGTCAGTGCTGCCGTTAAGTATGGGCTCCACAGACGCTTCAGAAAATGTTACATTATACGTTTACAAAATGAAATTGTTCCGCAGACATTTCGTGCGAAACTATTTTTGCAACTGACGCCAAGACCTGATCTAGTTTTGCATTTGGATAGCGCCCTCTTTCGCCTTACGTTGACACATGATGCAAAGGCGTCTGCTACTAGACCAGAGGCGTTTTGTGTAATATACGTCTACGATTTGAGGTCATGCACGTGCATATTGACACGGCCTTCAATTAAATTTACGGTTTAGATGCACCGACATCTACAATTTGAATTAAGTCCTTGCTGCAGTGCCAAAAAGCTCGCACGCAGGTTGTACGCGCGCGTTACATGCTGTCTTTGACGACTAGAGTGCAACGACTCATTGCCAAAACGTACGCGCCTCAACGCGCGAAGTGTGGTGCCACCTTTATAATGTCATCTCCTGGCATTATTGTTTAAAGATTACCTGTCTGTGCTCCGAATGAGCGCTGATGACGATGGTTCCATTGAAATCGGTACCATTGACAGAGTATTTATTGACAGCTGCCAGTTTACAAGGGTTCTGGGAGAAATGAAGAGAAAAACACACGAAGTGCATAAGAAATGAATGCACATTTCTTCATATTCTTCTGGGAATACTCCTGTTTTTAAGAAGAAAAAATAAACTTACGCGCATGAAAACTCCCGATAGTGCACTTTGTAGTTTCGATACAAAGCTTTGGGAAGTTATCGAAACGTGTAGTTGACGACGTATGACCTCATATTCCATAACACTGTATCCAATCATCATTGCAGGCTTATCAACTGCAAAAAAAATAACAAAAACTCACATTTTTGAAGGACTGGATTTGGAGACATCCCTTTGATGAATTGTTCTTATCAGTTGGCTTTACAGACCGTTTGACTTTATTTTCTTTTCTGAAATCTTGTCCACAGTCATCTTATGACTTGTAACGCCTTACAGAGCTGTGAAAATGGATGTGTTTATCTATTTTCAATTATTTTATCCACTAGTAATATTTATGTTGGGTATCGCAAGATCTTGTGGTCAAGAGCTTATGGTAGCAAGATATTGATTGATTGATTGATTGATTGATTGATTGATTGATTGATTGATTGATTGATCGATCGATCGATCGATCGATCGATCGATCGATCGATCGATCGATCGATTGATTGATTGATTGATTGATTGATTGATTGATTGATTGATTGATTGATTGATTGATTGATTGATTGATTGATTGATTGATTGATTGATTGATTGATTGATTGATTGATTGATTGATTGATTGATTGATTGATTGATTGATTGATTGATTGATTGATTGATTGATTGATTGATTGATTGATTGATTGATTGATTGATTGATTGATTGATTGATTGATTGATTGATTGATTGATTGATTGATTGATTGATTGATTGATTGATCGATCGATCGATCGATCGATCGATCGATCGATCGATCGATCGATCGGTCGGTCGGTCGGTCGGTCGGTCGATCGATCGATCGATCGGTCGGTCGGTCGGTCGGTCGGTTGGTCGGTCGGTATTCTAGCCATCAGGCCTAAGGTTACAAAAAGTCTATCCTTTCTCTTCCTAAAACCCTGATACTGACTAACCTCTTTTAATATGTCAGTAATAAAACAATGCAATATTGTACTCAATACCTCCAGCTTACCGTCAATGAAATTGCGTTGCTTGTCAATGCAGACCTGTTCCCCACCTGTGCATATGCATTCCTGGGATCCTTCATGAAGTAAGTTGACAGCTGCAATGGAAAGTACAGCCTGATAGTTTAGAGGTGACCGACTGCCTTCATCAACATCAATAAATTTGAGGAATCATTGGATTCACCCCAGAAACACTCATCATTAATAATAAAAATAAAATACATTAACATCATTAAATCTGAGCAAACGTCATTTTAAAGAGTTAGACTGTTAGAAACTATAAATAAGAAAAGTTTGGAGGTGCATCATACATAAACATCGAAGTACGTACACGAGTTCCAGTCTGACACAAATGGTTCCAAAGGAGACATAATATTCCCAGCCTAAAGGGCCTCATGAAATAAATCATGAATATGTGATTAAGCTTTACAATTTCAATAGCAAAAACACAATTTTATTAGCTGGGGTATGTGCGTGGTGGTCAGGCAAGCTTTGTTCAGTTATGATAAAAGTCTGGCTCCTTGGTCATACCACTGTGGGACTTTAATTTCGTCTCTGAGCTTTTACTAGGTTCTGCCTGCTTTTTACCTTCGTTACAGGGGTGTGTCACATTGCACAGCACGTCGAAGCACTGAGATAGATATCCAGTCCTAATACAACGGCAGATTTGGGTGCATACTGCAAAGTCATCATTCGCAATCTTGTGAGAAAAAGGTATTTTTATAATCAGCTGACAATAGCCACGACATTGAAAGCATCCATAATTCGGCAGATCTTGCCTTAAAGAGTCAAAGTGTACAGGATAAAACAACTGTTTACGAGCTTTTCGGAAAACATCCATGATGTTGCTTTAGGCAGCCATTACCAGCCTGCCACCTGAATCGGGCCCTTTTTATTTCTTTACTGCAGCAATCGGTATAATTCCATTTACTAGCTTTGCTAAATTAGAAGAACAGACGACCAAACTAGACGGCTGCGAAAAAGGCCCAATTATGGAAACTTTTGATAGATCAACCGAGAATTTAACGAGGCTTGCTCATTATTCTGGTATTTCATGATCACCGTTGTAGGGTTGCTGAAACGGTTGCTTTTTATGAGAACTATCGTTTGAATATTACTTACCCGAATGTTTTGACCCCTTGGGACATGCACGTCTGGGTAACCATTCCATAGTTTCACTGCACATCCTACAGAGGTCAATTAAAGAGACAAACGGGCAACTGCTTTCTAAAATTTCTAGTTAGTATGTTAAAGAGGGAACCAAACCAGTCGAAGCCTCGATCTTCCATGCCACACTTTAGATTTGCCTTGCTGGCCACTCGGAAGGGCATTTTTTTTTACGAAACCCTGTGAAGGAAATATATCACAGCTACTGCCGCGCAATGCATTGTGGGTTACTTGCTGACCTAATCAACGCATGTTCATTCAGTGAACATGTGTCACGCGCACGCGAAAGTTTTGACACCGTTTTAATCGGCCGGTTCATACTTCGCGCGAAAGCGAAAACGAACGCAAATTTGTGAAGCCACATCAAATAAGTTTGCGTTAAGAATTCGTAAACGTTGAACACATTTCAACTCGAGCGAAATTTCGCTGCAAATATTTCATGATTTCAAATTGGCTTCATTTTCACCTTCGCCTGAAGTATGAACCAACCTTTATTGCTCAAATGAAATCTGTGTGATGAGTCCTATAAATTACGTCATGCATTAGCCACCCTTCATAGCGCCCTGTAAGGACAAGCAAAATTGTTACTGGAGTTTCACCTCGTTCCCGTCGTTTTTGACCATGTGCGTGACCATTAGCTGTTCGCGCACCCTTTGTATCGAATCTCTAATTTATCTATAAGAGTTGGGTGATACATATGTACCATGATGGATCAAACTGTGGACGCTTTGTTCAAATAGTGGTTCAAAAACTAATCAATTGTTTTTCAAAGCCACCCTACTGACTCTTGCTTACACCACAATGCACTTTCAAAGCGACAGGAGTCTCTGCTCCGAGGCACTTTGTGTTCATATAGCAACACAAACGGCAATTGTACTGTAGAAAATATCTGGTTTGTTGATAACCTGTATACGGTGCCAATTGATTTTTTTCTTTTGGATTTATTTCCGACGACTTCACACACTTCCATAATCTCCGTAATTTTCAAATTGCAAATATTAAATTTACCCTAATCGCCATTACAAGCAGGTATCTTGTTCAAATTGATATCTCTCATCAAAAATTTATGTCATTAAATTTCGACATTTTTAGTACCCCCAAAAGCAATGATGGTGGAAAACAATATTAAAGAGAACAAAATAAAAGAGCCAGTGCGTTCGATGTCATAAACACTGTTGTTTTACTAACGTCACACACCGAAAGCCAAGTTAGGGTCTAAATTGAGGTCAGAGTATCGAATTCCCTACTTTTTAATATCGAGATCCGAAGCAACGAGCCAATTTACCGTAAAATGGTTCTTTTTAGGACAACGCAAAGGCAATTACAATGTACGTCGAGACGCTATTGAATGAAAGAGTTAGATTGGCATTACCGGCATTTCCTCTCCAAATTGAAGTTAACTGGGCCATATTCTCGGAATTTGTTGAGCAGCTGAGCCAGTTGGAGAAGCGGGATTGCCGTCTGACGTCAATCCAAATGACGATCTCCACTGGCTATATAGGGAACATGGGACACGATTTCTCTCTAAAACATCTCGCCTCCAAAACGCGGAAGCATTATAGCACTTTTCGTTGTTTCAAATTCCGGGGTTTTTTTTGGGTGGTTTTTTTTTTTTACTTTATTCTGTTTCTGAAAAATAACTTGCGTGATGCCGTTGCCCTTGGAGTTTAATACAATACTGGATTTTTTTCAAATTCAAATTGGCACAATCCGTTAAGAGACAAATCATACCAACCTTCCTTTGATTTGACGCGCTTGTTGATAATGGCTAGAGATTCTGTTGTGGTTTGAGCACTATCTTGGTTCTTAACCAATGGGTAATAGTCCTGGCTCGCTCTGGCTGCAAACAAAAAAGAAATATTTACCAACAGCCTGCATATCTTGCCTTGATGTTTTCAATAAAAATTATGGACTCAACATGTATTGAGGAGTTGAATTCAACTGACCGACACCATTGTGTTTTTTTTTTATTTTATTTTTTTTTATTGCATGCTCAGTCGTGGCAGAGTAAAATTTTCGCTCTGGCTAGACTTTCCTTTCATTTGTTTAAATCATTAAAACTGTGCAAGCTGCTCTGAATTTGTGAAAACAGCTCCGGTTCACACAAAGCATGTCGTGGGGGTAGGGACGGTAATTCCCTCCCCTGGGGGATTTGTAAACTTCCGGACCCCCTAGTTTTTATTTTTACCAATAATGGTCGTCCCCGAAAAAAGAGTGTTAATTGGGCAATGAATCTTGATTGCAATGACCCTATTTGGGTCTCCCTATTTTACCCCATAATTTCTCTCAAAAATCAAACCCTACCCTCTTTCTACAAAATTAACCCTGGAAATTGACGAAATAATCTCTCTATCATCTACAGGTTAGGTGAGTCTGAAAGCTTAAATCTAATTCTTCCTTCTATATTAGAAAGGGGTACCAAAGTTTACAAACGCCCCCTCCACGTAGCCCATGATGCCTAAAGCCCCTTCCCATGCTTGCACCAGAGGGGACTGCGATCTCGGGTTATATCGGAGCTAGAAGTTTAAGATGCATTGTATATTGTATCGTTTATTTTCAGAAGGTTATGGAAATGATATTTGACAACCCAGGGAGGGTCACGTTCCCGAGCCCTTCCCCCCCCCATTGTGCCACTGGACAGCAGCTCGCTTTGATACGCCTAAACCTCGCATTCAAAGTTACTTCGATACCAGTTTTACTCTTTTTTGCCAATCTACACATACCTGATGAAAACTTTGACTTGTACATGATGAAGACTGCTGAGATTCTCTTTACTGTGCCTTAAGCTTGAGACTTATCGCCTTTTTTCAAATTCTGGTAATTTTACTCACTGAAACACGAGTTATCGAGAACAATGCGTTGTTGTTCCTTGCATTCTTCTAGCGCTGTTCCCTCCACGCTTCGACATGTGCAACTCGCTGCCACGATTGTTCCCAGAATTCCCAGTCGAGCATCCCGACATGCGCTGTAGCTCTGTGCGCAGCCTGTCCCGGTTGTGTCGCTGATAGCGCACTGGAATTTGTAGTTTTCAAAATTTGTGCTTTTGTAAAGAAGCCGCGAGGGTAAAGAAAAGAAAAGGCCGCATGAAATGTTTCCACCACTGTCACTGTCTACATGTCTCACAATCTTTCCCAAAAGCACGGAAAGAGTACCATCCTCACATTAGCAATATTATCACGTATTATGCTTAACATTTGCCATCACTTTTAAAGCATTCGTCATTATCGTTATTGTCTCGTTAATTAATACCACTGACCGTGCGGCAAAAATTCTTATGACAATTCTGTCATCGGTTATTTGGCTCAGGTCATCGTCACCATAGTCGTTATTGACAATTTTAAAGTACATGCCGACCCTAGATATCCCTTCAGTTCAATGGAAGATGTAACCTTTTGTAGGTTGTAAGTAAATCAAATATCTTACCGACATAGTGCAGAGCGAGCGCACTGTTCTTTAACTTCCAAGCAACTAGGGAGCGGTGTTAGTTTGTACGCGCATTCGGCGTTCAAACCTCGCCACACCATATCACACTCAGCGTCATGACGGTCGCAGTAACAGTAAAGCAAGGGGTGGGTATAACGCGGTGACACGCTATCCAGGAAGGCGCGTATGGACTGACGGCAAGCAGTTCTTCTGCACGAGTTCGTCGCTGGGTCGCCTCGACATTCAGTCAGGTAATCGTAGAGACTCTGACGGCATGTGATGTCAAAATTGCAAGTATTCAGGGCTTCTATGCAGGTGCTTTCTAAAACAAAAGAAAGAAAATACAAATTACACAATCCTACCAAATTATGCAAATTAGAAACCACTATTTAATTTCCAGTTATGGAGTAGTAGATAATATACGTGTATTCTTGAAAATTTTCATGTTTTTGCTCCGTACAGTGTACTGACGAATCAAACAACGAATTGAGCATTGCACTCTGGGAGGCACGCTTCTGATGAGAGGTTGTTCACTGCTATCTCAGTGAATCTCAGTGTATCTGCTAAAAATGTTTCTACTGTTTTGTATTCACGCTGCAAATTCAACAAGCATTTTCTACATTACGACAAAACGTGCTCTGGCCGCGCTGTACTTTTTTTTGCTTGTCTTCACCCACACAGTCACTCTACTCTGTGCAAACACTTCTGGATACTGCGGCGAGTTCGCATACCACGTCACTGTCTCACTTCGGAATTTCTAAGCCTGTGTCCTACGTCAGACAACCTAGAGCCTTAATTACCATAAACCGTTTTCAGAATCTCCTTTTTACTCTCCACTTCCGGATGTGGCCTTCTCCTCGAGTGTCTTTTACTAAGAACTTATAACCGACATCAAAAGACAACACAGAACAAACAAAAGAAATTGTAGGACCGGACCCTGACATATAATTCGATGCAACACTTACCTCTGCTTGGTTCAGCTTGAATGTTATCGACATGGTCCAGGTACTGCCATGGAGAAACAGCTGAGGTATCTGACAGGATGGTAAAATGAAATGTTTAAGGCCATGCACTTGGGCATGAAACAGAATGACAGGTGCAACTTTACTAATTGATCAGATTGACAAAATACCCAAATCGTGGGAATGCAAAATAATCTAAACAAACTACAACAAACGTAAAATACAGAATGGCAGATGAGCTCAAAACTTCATACAAATTCAAGCAAGAGCCTGGGCCTGTACACGTTTATAGGAATAATTACTTAGGGGGGGCTCAAGTTTACCTTGCATGGTTTCAGTCGGCATCTCTTGCTCGTCTGCCTGGCCGGAATCTACATCAGGAAGCAGACGAGGAAAGTGTTAGCCGTTGAGGCGCCTTTGTCCCGGACCATATAGCGGATTGCAACGTGATTTGCTTTCTTTCTACACGGTGCATTATTCAACACACGTTCACCAAACACGGCAGCTAACATCACATAATGCTCTCAGTAGAACCCTTGAGGACAACTTGGTTCATTTGTTCGTCACTCGTCCACGCTGCGAATGCGCAAAAGCGTGCCATGTTTTTTCGAGGTTAAGGAACCAGGTATCTGAAATCCCTTTGACGTCTTTATTTATCAGTCGTGCATGTAAATTCTGTCTGTAATTCTGGTACTTATCTCAGTCATGAAATTTTGCCAATTAAATAGAACAGAAAGATATAAAAATAATTACACCAGACTGCGGTGTCTAATATCACATGATCGGTTCAAAATTAGATATAATGGTTTAATACTGGAGATTCATAATAGTGCGCCTCGAAGTGTTTGCAAAAATTATGAAATCTGTCGACCCAATGCACGTTTGAAAAGGGTCCACAGATTTCGCGCGTTGCGATTGGCCAATGCGTTGCAAACCCTGACCCATATTGTTCACTGGAAGCTGGTTACAGGACCCGTGAGCCTGTAAAACATTTTGTGCATGAAATTAGTTCGGATAAAGACCAAATAAACGCAGTAACGTCGGTAGTACCTTGACGACCAGTCATATGGCGTAGGCCTACTTCATCTAAAACTGCGCAGAAGTCGCAACACAGTTTCTTATATAAGCCTTTACGGTTGGTCAGTATACCAGCGTTACAGGTTACCAGCGTTGTCTTAAGAGCTCTGGGAATGAGGGTACGAACTGATTGCAAGGCTCACCTGAGCACTGTTTCTTGTAGAGCTGGGAGTAAACAGCCTCGCATTCCTGGAAACTTACGGCATCATCAGGGTCGCAACTACACCCTCTGAAGTTCTGGCTCTGTCGCAGGATCTGAAGAATTCCCTCACACTGCACTCTGTCTGGGGCGTCACATGTTGTCTCTGAAGCTATATTGGCAACAACAAATGTAAAACTACCATAGAACTATTCATAGACCGTAGAGCTACATATAACAAAAGAACGCTGAATCATATACAAAGTGATGCCTGCTGGGCGCATCCACGTTTGTGCACAAACCTATGGAAAACTCAAAATTTAATACGGTTTTTGTACGGTTTCATATCTGCGTCTGTTTTCTAAGACCATGCGTCAACAAAGCCGATACGCAAACAACCTGAATGCAAAATCAGTAAATGAGCATTTCATTTGGCTCTGTGCCAAAATGTGTGCGCGTATGCGCTGCACGTGAATTTTGCTGTGGCTTTTTGTTCAATCGGATTTTTATCACGGACTTATGGATTATATTGGTACCCGATGCGAATGACAGCCACTGCTTGAGAGCCGTTAACTCACTTGACACTGACTGAATTAAGAGAAAGACTTTTAAATTTAGCTGAACTTATTTGTTGAAAGACGGCCATCGAAAGACATGCATAGGAAATCGGACGACCTTGCTCGAATGGTAGGGAAACATTCCTTTCAAAATAATCAGCTATGGATGTAAATATACTTGTGCCATTACTCTGTACGTGTGCGCCTTATTCAAAAGACGCTTTGCGCATGTTGCACTTGCACGTTACATTTAGAATACACTATTCGAAATTCATTCTATCTTATTTCAAATTTTCTACAAGCATGCACATGGATTCAAAATGTCTGCACCCTGGACGGCGTCAAATATTCTACACATGAAGAAAATTAAGACTGATATCCCAGGAGACGTCATTGCTGGCGTGGCACCATCCTCACGCACGCGTTTGGCAAATCACGAAACTCTATGGGTGGACACATCAGCACATAAGCCGCGCGTACAGCCCGCGCACGTGCATATCACTGTCGCAGCAGCGGCCTCGCCAAATGGATCTTTTCACGTAACTCATAAACCATTCGTTGGATCCGACAGAACTCCGTGTTTTTCCGACACTGCTCCTACATCATCACACAAAATTCATCTTTAAAAAAAGGCCCAACCCGTTGAGTGAACTCGGCGGAAATGCAACCAGCGGGGTACAGATAACAATTAATATAATATGGATACGTGTTCCATGTGGCTCAGGTCAGTTCACAGTGTGTTGATCTCCGATATGTGTGACAAATTTGATGATTAAACTAATGCAACCAATTCTTTCTGTAATTTCATAGAATTGCCCCCATAATATTTTCTCATATTCTGTCACAATAAATGAATTTCTTTCACAAAATCGTTGATATATTTATGATTTTTTTGGCTTTATTTGCTACAGATCACCTTATTGACTGTCGTTTTTAGATTCTTTATAACTTATGTGTAAATTTCTCGGTTCAGTTAAACTAAATAACAAAAACGTACTCTAACCCCTGAATAAATTGGTAAAAATAAAACAAATTTTTTCTGCATATTTTGAGACGAGTCGAAGATTCTTTGTGCCACCACTTCACTGTTTCCTCATTTATTTTTTCTCTTGTGTTAACCCTACTCAGTTACGTACACCTAACACATTTCTCTTTCCCTTCTGTAGTTGAGTTGGACCATGTGTATATTTTATGCGTGTCCTGCAGACGTGTGTAGAGAATCTACCTTTATTATCGTGGAAACTATTTCTCAATCCACGGTCCAAAAAGTTTAAAGTTGTAACTCTGGTAGATGCACTGTCCTAGGGAAAAACGTTGGAAATGCCCTCTCCAAGCCTGTGCCATGCATAACAACACTTTGTAGTTTGAGTCTGAAGGCTTACGCCACAGTGAGCTATTTAAGTCCTCGATTTACAGTCCACAAAATCAACATGTACGTCGTCGGTGGAGATCTGAATGTAGGTCAACTCTGTTAAATCGGTCTCAAAGGGAAGACGTCAAGTAAGTTTGTTGAATCGTTATACTGGAGAATTTGAGGAAGTTCTCATTTTCCACGCAGTGAAAGCGCGTAGGAGTGCTATTCCATTCCGCCAGTTCTAGTACCGTGTAATCCTGAATAATTGCGTACAGTAACCGATAGTTTCCAAGATAAGCACAAATGCAAGATGATGCCCCTTCGTTCTCTGTGTTCTATGTATAGCACGCTTAGCCTGTAGACGTACGTCCCCGGAGCGCTGGATCTAATATGAATGAAATCACTAGTGTTCGGCTCTGTATATTAATGAATAACATCCAGGGTAGAGTACTCGTGCATTTATTACTTCTGGAGAAACGCAAAACCAAAGGAACTACGACAATCGGACTGCAGTATGCCAAGTGCATGGCTAAACGTAAGATCTGTCATAATTCTGTGATAACGCAAGCCATTATTTGGCCTGGGATAGACATCGTCACCAAGGCAGCAGTGCTTAAATTACACGCCATTATTTGAAGCTTCTGAGTGCACGGACCTAAATGTGGCAGTTATCGTGTACATGTGGAGTTAAAAGCAGATTTGTTTTTTTGCTCAGAAAATGCATTTGGCCAATCAATCAGATTGTTAAACAGATTTATCACTCAGTTTTTAAGCTGTTTCACTATCCAAATTCTTGAGTACAATTTACGGGCTCCATTTTCTTATCGTTGACTAACTCGGTGAAATTCAGCCTACATGATCCATTCCCCCTAGGCACCAGCAACGTGGGCTTGGAGACAAATTGCTATGTAATGTGTGGGGGAGGCACCGTCTCCAGGCCCAAAGAAAAAACAGGTCTGAAGAACGGCTGTTAATACTGCTTGTAGGTGGCGTGAGATTTTGAGGTCACCGCTAAATCCTAAGCTGCTTTCAGAGGAGCTTTGCGGGTAGAGTTTCATCCCTGTGTCTTCTTTACTGTGGCGAGTGGGAGTTTGCGATTTAAGCAACCACTCCCGTGAAGGATTTTCTTTCGAAATGCCACAGAATAGATAAATGAGGTACGATCATAATCTCAAATTATATGGGAGCATGAAATCCGCATGAGAATTTGTAATATCATAGAGTGGTTTAAATTTTGCGACACTGATTTGGTTTCCAGTTGCTACCATGGTTACCGGGGATACAAACAGACGCATGTCTTCGTCAGAATCATCAAGCCTTGGGGAATCAAACCAAAATGCATGCATCATTTTATGCATTTTATTACATGTATCTACCTCTTCATTCATTGTATTTTTATAGAAAACATTTAATCTTTTGTAAACGCCAAAAAATTCAAGGTTCTTCTCCTTACCTGAATTTCCGCATAGGTCCGGGACCATCATCAATATGACTGCGCATGTATGGTCCTCGTTACACTGCACTTGAGCCTCTTTACAGTCCAAGGTGAGGCCTCTTGGTGTCAGGGCACACAGCACTATGTACAGACCTGAGGGAATTGAAATTCAAACAACCCTATAGAAACTATACTGTCGTACTTTTAATTGAAATTTTTCTTTGGTGTAACCGATCAGCTTTGGTTCTTGTGCCCAATTTGTAAAATTACACGTATCCTATTCAGAAGCTGATCGTCAAGACATCCTTCTATGAATAGATTCGTAAACCCCTTCAAGAGACAGCTACAAAAAGATATTTAGGATGATTTAGGTATGTCATTGTATTTATCATCTGCATTTTTTCATCGAGGGAAGGAGATATATTTCGGTTCACCTTGAATGGAATTTTCCTACGTCTGTTTGATATAATGTATTCAGCTTCTTTAATTATGTTTCGAATGACCATGTATACACTGCACGATTCATTGACGCTTTTATGTCTGGGGGACTAAGTCAACATGATCAGTCCATCCGGATCATAATTAAGTCGTCGATTTACGCAATCCACCATAATGTTTCGCATTTTAATTAAAACGACCAGTGTACGGTGTTTGATTTAGTCTGCATGGTGCAATGTGTCAACCAAATGTTATGCATTGTGTGCTTCATGAATAGCTTTGACCCATTAGAGGTTGCATCTGTGACTGTTTTGTTCATAGCGAAAATCTGCACGAGATGATCTCGCAATTTAGTGTGTCTAACATTTGCAAAAACGGTGTAACTTCAAAGATAAGACTCGTCTAAAAAATGACCCCCCCCCGTTTACGTTTTAACAATAAAAGGACATCATCAGGAGGTTCACGAAGATTTTGCGATGCTAAGCTTGGTGTACAAAACAAAACGAAAAAGATGAACTTCTTTTGCGATGCAATATTTTGATATCAGCTATTTTTCTTTCAGCACGTACATTATCCAATCAGTATTTTATGCTAAGCAAGTAATGAAATCTGTGAAAATGGGACCAGCTGTGCGTTACTCAGATTTAAAGAGCTTTTTGGTTTGTTTTTATTTGCTTAGTGTTTTTATTATGTAGGCCTATTGGCTCTATGATACTGTAACCCTGACGTCTGCTGATTGTACCTTGTGCTGACATTAGCTGGAGTGGCTGTAGAATAAACACTTACAGCGACTTGACGGACTCTTGCAATATTCAAGAAAGAAACAAATGCATCTCCAATATACGTTCTATGGCCAATAACAATATAAATGTATATGGACTACCTCTTGAGACAGGCGTCATCTGATGAAGGTTGATGTTGGTTTACTTGAAAGATGCAACAAAAGCGTGTAATATGTTAACTTTGTTTCTATACATCCATTAATACACATATTCCACGACGGTAAAATGGGATGTAGGGTTTTTCTGTATAAGCCCAGTTAAATGCGCGGATTTGAAGTCGTAAAATACAAGCTCCTGCTCTGTGCCGACACTGTTTCACATGTTCAATCACTGTTGGCTCACTAATGCAACAACACAGTATGAGTAGCAAACCGTCTCGAGTAGGAATCGAACGCACTACCTCTAGTTGAAAACAGAATGAATTAGTGGTGATGTCAACAAGGTTGGCTTCAGCTTGATGTAGTCGAAATATTATCTACCAAATTGCATAAGATGTAGGTATACCTCATCCGTGGTATATACAGGGACACATGTTGTCTCTTTGTTGGATTTGAAAACACTAAGAACTAAGAAACGTTGCAACATCAACGGACTGCGATATGTTTCAAGAGGCGTTGCATTATCAACGAAATGGGATATGTTTCAAGGGGCGTTGCATTATCAACGAACTGCGATATGTTTCAAGGGGCGTTGCATTATCAACGGACTGTGATATGTTTCAAGAGGCGTTGCATTATCAACGGACTGTGATATGTTTCAAGAGGCGTTGCATTATCAACGGACTGTGATATGTTTCAAGGGGCGTTGCATTATCAACGAACTGTGATATGTTTCAAGAGGCGTTGCATTATCAACGGACTGCGATATGTTTCAAGGGGCGTTGCATTATCAACGAAATGTGATATGTTTCAGGGGGCGTTGCATTATCAACGAACTGTGATATGTTTCAACGGATCAACAGTCTCCCCTCCCCCGTTTTCTATAATGACAGACGGCGTCCCAGTTACCTTAATGTCAAACATCGAGCTCTAAAATAATCTCAAAATCTTAAAATCAAATTGAGATCCGGGAAAAATACAGAAAATATTTTGATGCCTACCAACAACTTCCCTGGCAGAGGCGTAATGAAAATACATGCATCAAGCATTGCCATGCTGAAGGGCTGTCTTTGGACATGGATAATATCCGTTAGTTTCTAGAGCGCAAAGCCTAGCAATAGCTTAATGTTCCTGCAACATGAAGAAGCGTGTACTGAAACACATAGTGGCTTATGTGCCGTGACTGTTTACGTATCGTGCACGGTCATGAATGCACAAACGGACGGTGACAGATTGTCCCAGCTAGACTTGTAATAATTATAATCTTTGTGCATCACTTCTGGCTCTAAGACTAATAAAGCCTTTGAGGAGCATGCGATGTCTCCCTGAATACAAACCAGCTTTGTTTAATGAAACAAAACGCAGCGTCCATCGAACCTACCTGCAATGGCGACGGCACCCATGCTTGCGACGGCCGTCTGTCGAGAAGACAACACCAGTGCGGATTATAGGAACCCAATGAAGGAGAGGCAGCGTGGATCCACGCTCATCGCTGTTGGCTGCAACCCCTACAATGACACTTCAAGAGGAAAGATGAGCTGTGTGGGCATCATAAGGTATTTTGCCGGTTGATGAGCAATAAGCCAGCTTGCAGGGTATCTAGTCTGGTAACCATGACACCGCCAACGTGCGCAGTAACTGTTTTGTCTATTTGCCCACGGATTTTTCCCCGGGTGAATTTTCAGGACTAACAAATAAATTGCATTTTATACTGTAAAACGAGTCACTTCATCGTAGCAATGTGGTTGCGTCTTCGGTAGGCTATCAAATCACTTGATTTCACTGCTTCATTCTTGGATTAATCACCGATAGTTGATTGAGAATAATAGAACGAGAATGAAACATACATGAATCATAATTCTGAAAATAATAATTACCACTAATTGGTCATTAGGAGACATTCCCATAAGAACGTGCACAAAGTTTTTCCAACTTTACTGTCCCATAATTAAATATTCCCTAATCTGATCTGAACAAACTTTGTATGTTTTCATTTTAGGCCCTAAACTATCATCTCTCAAAATATCGACACTAAAATTCGGCCTTCTTCTGGTAGTTTGAAAAAAGGGAAACACTGAAATGTCTCCCTAAAGCCAATGTCTCCCTTATGCCGAAAAATTTACCACAAAATGTCTCCCAAATGACCTATTTTTAAATATATTATTGGAAAGGGTCATAATTTAGCCCAAACCTGGGTTTTCCAATAGGCAATAGCATAAGTATTTACACTAACTTTTCCATTTTGTTTTCCATTTCAAAAAGATAAAAACCTTTATATTTTGAGGTACGCAAATACCTACTAGCCGTTAATGTCTGAATATAAGCATTATTCCGCCTAATTTGATTGTTAACATTTAATCTTACTTAAATTACCTTATTTCCCCAAAACAACGGGCTGCTTTGAGAAGACTAAGGTCGTGATTTCTGCTTCTGATGAATGAGAGATAAACTACCCAGTGCGTAACACGTTACTGTCGCCAAAGAGTGATAATCCCAGCCACGTTGCCTCCGCAATTTCACTGTGTTGCCTCCTTCGGTATTCACGGCATGTACGAATCCTTTTACGTGTGTAGGCGCGTGGAGCTGGCAGAATAGAGCACCCATCTCCCCCAGCTTACGAGATGTTTTGCCCTCCACCTGCACTTAACCTCTGTGAGTGGGAGGTTTGCATACTTAATCCCAGCACATAATTTCCGTGTCCCACTCTCTGTGCTCAACTGCTTGTAATAAGGCTAATTTATGGTCTGAAGACGTAGATTGGCAAAATGGTTTGAGACAATTCGAGGAGACAGCTCCTTGCACATCTCAGCTGATCAGAATAATATTACAAATACACCTGAAGATTTTGAGCATCTGAGCAAAGGGCCTGGGTTTCACCAGACTACTGATGTCATAATGGAAGTCACATGTACACGAGCATTTTGCTCCCAAACCACTTAACGACATCGGCGGCCAAGTCTGTCCACAAAAGATGCACTGTACAAGATGTTGAGTGTCCAAAGTGCAATGCTCTATGCATATGTGTTGCGTAGAGCTTCAGAGAGTCGAGAGCTTTATTTTGTAGAGAGACACATGTTTTTTACCTTTGAGGGAAATTTCATGTTTGGAAAAGAAAAAGGGTACTTATGCCAACTGATCAAGCAACAAATCAAGACGTACTACACAACTTTTATCGAAGTTGAACGTGATATGTTTTGTGAATGCTTTAATTCCTAGCTTTTAACTAATATCATACAGATCTCCCAGGACGAGTATTAAATGCGACATAATCACCATTTAAAATTTCCCCAAAGTAAGCACCAGATCTTATTTGGTCAAAAACCTATTACCTAAGGATGTGTACTGGTCTTTATATCACTCTGGTTTTAACTTCTCAAGATTTTTTATTTTTTTATATGAAAGTGGTTATAGGTTACAATCAACCGAGGAAATCTGTGCATAGATTTAAAGTTCGCAAGACGTTATGCCACTTAAAAAAATGTAAACATGAAAAATATTTCTTTTAAAGTAAAGCAAGAGATAAAAACTATGAGGCGCAACAGTTTTTGTTATTTAATCAAAACCTTCTTGGCATAAAAGCCATAATAGCCAACTGCCACCTGATACGTAATTGCATTAGTGCCATTTAAAATACAACAAAGATTACTGGTCATTTCCAAAATAAATCTGTCAATTGAAAATTGCGCGTGCCATGTCTATTTAAAAAATGACATCTTGTGGAACAGGTCAATAGATTCAATGACATACCATTACAGTTTAATGATGCTGTGTTTTGAAATAGTCGGTATTTTCAGTCGTTACGAAGCAATGAATGCACGGATTACACCAGTAAGTCGTATTGGAGATGTTCAATAAAGATACAGAATAGGAAAATACATCTTTATATAATATGTCCCGACACCTCCTACGCATGTTAAACAGCTTCCGTAAGGACACACATAGCCAGTTAACGTCGGATATTCTAAATCAAAAAAGCTGCCAGGGCAGTTTTTTTCCCTGAAATTTTTTTTCGAAATTGCTATTTATTTACGACACAACCAATCACGACACATTAATACGTCAACCGTGGAAATGAAAACAAAAAGTCTTGAAAGAGTGTACACGTCCTCCGTGGAACAAATACAGAAAAGTGTGTGTTTATACGTCATCCGGCGTCTAGTGGTTGAAATCCGACACTTTTAAAAATACACAACATAATACCCCACAATACCCTGACGCAAGTCCGCCACACATCAAACATTTCTGCTGTCCTAAATTTGTGTCTTTATGTTGTCCGCAACTTCAGTTGGACTTGGTTGCATGTCACACCTTATGTCTCAAACAACAAAGCGAATTCTGTAACGAGAACAAACACATAAACCGTTACTTCAGCTAGGCACTACTTTTCTTAAAACGGGCCACTCCAAATTGTGCTACGCCAAGAGTTTGCAATGTGGTGGCGACTGTACGCAATGTGCGTCTGAATGGGTTGACAATGTCCCGACGCGTGTCGACCGGCAATGCGCGTTTGGAAAGGGTCGACCCATTCGCGCATTGTGTTGGCCAACGCGTCGCAAACTCTTGGTGGAGCAGTATTTGGAATCGCCAAATGTGTTGATGTTAATGAACACTTTCTGAAATCGTCCATTAAAACCTGCTGTTTTAAATCAATCAATAAAAGAGCATTTGCACATGTGATTTGTACATGACTTGACAGGTAGTCGAACCGTACTCCATGTTACGGCATTGCAAGCGAATTGTGTCAGAGTAGATAACCTGTGGTGTGTTATTCACTTCTCTCATAAGGAAGCGCACTAATAAAACACGTGGGTGTTAAATTGGTGTTAATTTAACACCCTGGGTGTTATCAGAGGACTACACACAGTCCGATGTAGTCTTCTGATAACACTCAGGGAGTTAAAATTGTCTTTACAGTACAATCAATGAGTCACGAAGGACAGATTTTACACCTACTGATTGCGTGCTGCGCGTCAGAAGTGTTGAAACAACGCGGCTCTTGCTTTTGAATGTGTTTTACCTTCAAAGTTGAGCGTACCACTTCCCGTAATGTCTGCCTCCTGGACGATTTCATCCACTTCGTGCTTGGGAATGTCGATGAATTCTTGGATGTTGCTCAGTACATAATGAAGTTCTTCGACACTGAATAGTTAAAGCACATATTGGAAGACTGCTGGATAGTTTGAGCTCGTTAACCGATTCCCCAGCTTTGGGTCCCCTCACAACATCCAGCGTATGTAACTGACACATTAGTAAAAGTCGTAAGTCGGTGCAAATAAATAAGGGCGATTCACAATAGTGCGCCACCAAGAGTTTGCAACGCGTCGGCCAATCACAAAATGTGTCGACCCTTTCCAAACGCACATTTGGTCGACAGATTTCGCGCATTGTAATTGGCCAACGCGTTGCAAACTCTTGGTGGCGCACTATCGTGAAACACCCCTTGATTTTGATGTTATACAACGGAAAGTCTTTGTCAAAAGCTAAAACCTTTGACGGACGTGCATGCATGGGAATGCACTTGTAAGACGCTCCCTGGAATAAAAAGCAATGCTGTATTAGAGCTCAATTAAGGTAGGCCTACTGATAAAGGCGGTGGCCACTTTGAACTGAGATTTGAAGGCCCCCAATCACTATTATTACAAAAAACATAGGCACGATAAACCGTTATCATATCTCTAGCCAGAGTTATGACTTTGGACCACATCCACTACTTACGCGAAGGAACCTTTTCCCTCCTTGTCAAAGGCTCTGAATGCTTCCCTGATTCCTTCGTCTCGGTCCACCACCTTTAGGCGGCGTGTCATCAATGCCATAAACTCCGGAAAGTTGACGATTCCGTTTCCTTTTGTGGCAATAATCAGACATAAACCAAGACAGACAACGTAAGCTCCCTGGTCGGACAAAAAGCATATACATGTAGCTGGGCTTCTTTAGAGACTGGAGTGATTTCTATACAAGAAACTTTGTTTTGCCACGCATTCGAAAATGACAGCAGCGACTGAGTTTGTTGTTTTACATTATTTCAAACTTCATTCAAGTTAAAGAATCGCTTCAAAATCGCTGGGCTGTATTGTTACCAACTGGCTGATATTCCTAGAGGTTTCAACGTTGCAAGATTAATCTTGGCCTTCAGTTTTCGCTTTTCTTCGGCTCGACATTATTGGTTTCGGTGTCTATTTTGAGGGCAACTTACCATCCATGTCTGCCTCGTTAATCATTCCATGTAACTCAATGTCAGTCGGATTTTGGCCGAGAGACTTTAATACAGCACCCAACTCTTTTGTTGAGATGTATCCGTTGCCGTCCTTGTCAAACACCTCAAAGGCAATCTTCAATTCTACAAAAAGAACACATAACAGCCTACGTAGTTTGTTTTTCTCTATTAAACCCACCGACCATAAATTTTACCAATTGTTTGGATTCTAACGAGAAAAGCTCCTGGCTTTTCATGACTCGTGCCCGATTTTTACGGTAAATCCACCTACAGCAACATACACAAAACCTTGGAATAGTTGATGGGAAGTGGATTATCGTTTTTGTGAGCGATCTTTTGGAATTGTCACAACGCAAACCCAATTGGAATAAGTCCTTTTACATAGGGATATGCAGGCGTAACCAAGGAGGAATAGGGGGTAGTTGCACCCGACCGCTAGAAAAAAATGAATATTTAAAGAAAAAGAGGGAAAGGAAAGAGCGAAAGAAATGAAAAGGAGATAAATACCACCAGTTTGCTTAAAGACTTTCAAGTTGGCCCCTCCAGCCTTTATTAACTGCTTATCATTTTATCTAACGAGTATATTCGTCCCCCCCTTGAAATTTCCCCGCCTCCCCGAACAAAGTAGACCCCTTAATCCCCTGGAAATTCTTGCGATACCCGCTATCGTGAGACCTTTGGAATACCGGGTAGAAAATCCGTCTTTGTCCTTAAAAGAAACTTCATTCATTCCTTGAAAATGTCCGTTGCATGTCTACTCACCGTTGATCTGATTTTCGCTGAGTTCCTCGTCTTGTTCCTCGGATTCCTCATTCTCCTCATTCTCTTTAGCATTACTCTCAGCCTGTGATATATTATATTATACATTGACACTCACAATAAATTCGCAGGTTACCAGGCTTAGTTGAAGGGGTTTACTGTTCGACGCCGGAAGGTCGCCAGTTGCCTGCATCTCTCCGCAGGAAATGAGATTTCACTTGGCCATACAGTGTTTTTATCGAGGGCTATTAATTAACAGCGTAATTTCACTTTGATTTCAAAGAAATTGTAGCAACAATCCTTCTTTTGGGATTTTTTAATGGAATTAATCATTGTGTGAGTACCGTTCTCGACCGTCATTACGTTTTGATATTGTAGATGCATCATTTTTATAATATCCATTATTGCCTTGATTCTGAAAGAGGACACCTCTATCAACACCAAGAGATTACGCTTTTTAGAACTACTGTGTCCATCTTATTTGCAAACTGTCAATTTTGGCTACATGCGTTTTTACAATATTTCTGGAATATCAATTAGCTCTGTGGGATGATAGCAGAACGCAGAAATGCAGGTAGGGTTACAACACGTTGGTATAATTGCACGGCTTTGGATTTACTGCTTGGATATAATACCACACTACAAAAATACACTGTGCATGGACATACACTTTCAATGATAAATATTGTAATTGCGATAATTGTGCGACAGATGGCATACATCTTGTAACATTTAAGTGTGTACATATCAAACAAAAAATGACCTGAAGAATGACTCCGTTTAAAGTTTTCAAATTTCATGGCCTCAAATCATCTATAAAAATGCAAGGGAAGTATTCGGGACAAAACGTAATGAATAAGTACTTATTCAATACAATCACTTAAGTGATTGTATAAAAAAAAATGCACATTGGTCGATTCATCCCTGGAAAGGGTAGTTTACCACCTCGTGTAAAATGGTGGCCCACATGAAATTCTACGGTTGCAGATTCTTTCTGAGGCAAAATATTGTTTTAACTGACAGGTTAGGAAGTCACGCACCCTGATCATTTCATGCCTGCCCACTCAAATGATCGGTCTGCCACACTGTACTGTGGACGTATAGCCCTTCCAATATACACGAGTCACAAAGCTCGATTCATAAGGACTGCATTCAGGCTTATATTTTTTCAATAACAGACTTGCTAGTTTTGTAAGCCAGGGGAATAGACCTATACCGGAGCACTTTGAAGCTTCCGCATAGAAGCCTATAGGTGCACCCACGTATTTAACACAAAGGCTACTGCACAGAGCTTTTCATACCCTACAGGTCGCCGCCTTACCAAAATAACCCCAACAATGCGTTGGAGCGGTACGTGCGCGATTAGAAAAAAACCAACAACTTGGTGAAGCCTTTTAGGGACATACTGTCAAAGGATCCTGGAGGAAGGATATCCCACCTTAATACTAGAATTCTAAAGTGAATAAACATGCGCACACTAGTGTGTGTATGTCGGCCGATTGAGAAAAGACGAAATGGAGGTTTGGCATATGCAGTGAGCATTTAAATTCATACAGTACATTGTAACTGTATCGTTCTCATGACAACCATAATTAGGCATACTTCCTTTTATCATGTACAGGCCCATCATTCACAAGCATCGTTCCCTGATAATCTTTATGTAGCTCACATACAACAACGTTTAATTACCCATCATGTATACGAACCTTCGCGGTATAAATTGGAAATTGAACGTATCTGCATGAAATTATTTCTACTAGCGCAACGCATTAACACTACTTCATAATATTCAAATCTGTACAAAAAAATTATATTGACGTTATCATGAAAGGCATATGCTTCATGACTGATCCATTCCCTAAAACTTACACGTGAAACTTACCATTTTCGATGTTTACAGCTAGGTCAAGGCGTATTTTATGTATTAATTATTCCTTTTGTGAACTTCAGCTTCATATCTGAACGTCACTGCATAAATGGTGTGTAGCAAGAAGCAACTTGAATGTTTATTCAAGCGAAACGTTCACAGGTTTTATGATACCACAGACATACAGTGTGCGGTGCTGGTAGGTCGCTGTAATTTTCCCCCATAAGGTCCCGCTTCGGTAACTTTGACGATAATGTATTCATTCTCCATGACACGCGTGCGCAGTGACTTTATGCAAAGTGTTTCCCAAAACGCGACCTCCTTTGCGAAGTGGACTGACAGGAAAGTCGCTGATGTTCACACTTCACCGTGGTTTTTCGATGGTTCCACGCCATCTGATGAAAGGAATGGTCGCCGAGTACCAAGTGCAAGAGGGTCCATAGAAATAATAACAGGATTTCCTATGGGCTCTTGAGTGGAACTCTGTTTGGTGTCACAGCTGAGTTGTTAACCTTCAAGTATTAATTAGTTCGACCCAACCACAATATCAACATCGGCTTCGACTACGCTACCTGAGTGTCGATCTGGGGTGTCTGCCTAAAACATCATGTTTATTATTAAGAGCCCGGTGTGACAATTAGATAATATTTTAAGAATTAATATCTTATCAGCGGCCACAAGCTGGAGCAAATTTATCCCTTTGCCAACCTGAACTTTGTTTTGGGTCAGCATAAGGATTCACCTGACATGGAGAGGCTAACACGAATTACAGTTGACCTCCTCGCACAAAGATTGAAATCATATGTCATATGCAGGTGGTCCAAAAAGGTTCGTCTTACTTTAAAGAGCTCGCACGGCAAAACTGCATTTCTCAGCAAAAAATAGCATGGGATGCAGTCGGAAAGTAAAGATTGAATGCTCTTCACTAAAACAATACCAGGCTGGAGGATTACACTACGGGTCAAGCATCACCAGCACCTCTGTCTAAAACTTGGATGCCAAACTGGCCGGGGGCTGCCGTGAGCACAAACGCATAGACAGACCCAGCTTTGACCCCTGCCGAGTATAAAAGGAACTCTTTAAGGCATTCCACTAGATAGCATACTTTTTGCAAATTACTGTATAGTTGGGCTGCATCTCAAATAGGACTACCCTCCCCGTGTTACGTAAAACGAAAGGCTAGAATGAAAGGCCTTATGATATACGTGGTCTGATGTGCTGGGGGGTGAAGCCGAACCTGGCGTACATTCGATGATTGAAAAAGTGTCATATATCAAAACAACCTTATACAAACATGGCGGTGCCCTACTCGCTGGGAAATGTGATGGACGGTAGACTCGAAAGACGGAAGTTACACGATGATACAGCGCCGACCAGTGAAGTCCCGACAGCTGTGCTAATTTCCTTTGACGATGAGCCTTCATTGGAAGGAACAACGGGTAATGTGGCGGATCAGACCGCCAGTGCTATGCAGGAATACGATAGCGACAGGGCGACCGAGTCGATGCAATTGGACACCGCGGTCGATGGCCCGTCGAGTCGGGCGCTAGCGGGTCCTGGACCGGGCGGTGGTGGTCAGGTGGTAAATGGAGCGGATGGTGACAAGGTGACCTTGGAAGCTAGCAAAATCGACTCACAGAAACGGGTAGGCTATAATATGCCGATACTGATCGTAATAAGTTATTAGGGAGTGATTGCAGAATACCCCACCATGCGAAAATACACCCTAGGGCCCGAGGGGGCCTAAAAATCCACGTAGACTCGAGTAGAGGTTGTTCAACTTCCCGGGTATCCAGGTAACCTTGCTGCATCAAGGCATCATGTTGTGTACAGTATTGAAGTCATTTTTGAGAACGAAGCACGCATCTCACTAGGGGAAGACTAAAATAGGCGGAAGAATTTTCTAAATCCAGTGTGGGTCTTGGGGAGCAGCTACATGGATACAGGGATACAAAGTGGGCCTTGTGCTGTCCTGCAAAGCAAAGTGATTGTGGAAGACGGAAGTATTTTTTAAGTGCAAAGTGGGTCCCCGGGAGCTGATATTTGGACCAGGTGGATAGTTAGGGGCAGGAATGTTGTTGATAAACATGATAACGACACAAATTATCGAGGAAAGAATGTTGCATCCTGCCTTAACTTTTTTCCTCACATAGGCTAGGCTTAGGCCTGTCCCATTACATGTCAGTCATTGAGAAATGCTGAAAAAGGCATGAATCTAGGCCTGGAAAAATGTTTAGATTTGTTTGGAAATACAGTCGTCGAAGTGGAGGCAGGATGCAACATAATTACATTCTCTCCTGTGGTTGCGTACCGTTGTTTTTCCAACGCTGCAGGGAACAATGGAGGAGTTGAAACTTTGTGGCTATCTGAACAAGATGGGAGAAAAAGGACTGATCAAGACCTTCAAGACAAGATGGTAGGTAGATGTGGGCCTCAGAAATACCTTAGATGGGTGTTCAACGTACATGTACCACCACCACCACTGTGCTGTAGGAATGATTCATGACGATGCAGTCTGCCGGGGTTCCAGGACTATGGGTTTGTTACCTCTTTCAGGATAGCCCCATGATCGAGATGGTAGGTAGATTTGGGTCTCAGAAGAACCTTCGATGGTTTTACCACCACTGTGCAGTTTGAATATCTCACAATGTAGTCTATTTCCAAATGGTCTAGACCCTTTTTTAGGCCCTCTCATTCCCCCTGTCAGGATGGCTCCATGCTTGGAGGCAGACTAAGGAACCCAGACTTTTGGGGTTTTTTTGTCAGGGGGTACAAATTAAGGTCATCGCAGAGCAGTCACTTCTCATACCTCATGAAAACTTCCAACATCCTGGCGTCAAGCCATACAAGTACTCAGCAGTTTTGACGTTATCCAAGATAACCCCCTGCTGTCATTAGTCTCGGCATTTTGTGAAATAAACAATAATCATTGTTAAGCCATTTTCAAAGTTCTAGTACATCTAGGTTAGAAACAGTACCATGCTTGAGCAGCTTGAGCGTCATGCATTTCCCATATTTCGTTTCTTGCCCTAGCCATGTCTTTTTGAAGCAACCTTATTGGTTAGGTAACCCGATACTTTGCATTTTAAGTAAACAGACCCTTCAAAACTGACATTTGGTACAAAATGTCTGTACATGTAGTTGTGAACACTATCCGTTATCCAACCTGATGGAGAGAAAGAGGCTTCTCAGTAGAAAACCAGGAGCCTGCAACTTGCACATACACCAAACATGGCATTTTCCCTGACAAATGACAGAAGTGATGAGCAGTGCATACATGTTTGATGATAACATCACTCTACACATCCTGTATTGGGATTCTACTGTGTGCTTCGTTCTTGTACAATGTGGTCCCATTGTCTAGACGTTTAACAGGAAGTGTCCATAAGACAGCGTGTGATTACGTAGAAGCTATCAAAAGCTGTAATGTACACTTTGTATTCACTAGTGAACGTGAACACTGTTATAGTGTGCTAGTTCTTACGTTCAAGTGTTCACCTTCCTATCACAAGCGTGCCATGAAGTGATATTTTGGAGACTTGCTAATCTGAACAATAGGCCCATACATTTTTAAGTGTACATGTAGTATCCTAACTGGAGTGTTTTTAACTTGAAGGCTGACGATCTGTATCAAAGCCCCACACTTCACCATAGTAAATGTACAATGTACATGTATTACCAATATAGGTGTTGAGATCTTACTGTTTAACCTAAGGAAGAGGTTTAGAATCTGCCCCTTAACTTTTTTCTTGGATTTGATTTAATTTGATTTGATTTGATTTCCACATTGAGAGTGTGTCAACTGATGACTTACTTAGGTCTCAGTCCCAGAGTTATTTAATTTGGAGTTCCCACTTCTAGGTGATGTCCAATTTTCAGGAATACAGTACATGACCACACTTTACTTTTCATTCTATGCACTTGAGGAATGGTGTCCTGATGATAGCATGCTTTACTAATGATTGAATTACAAAGCGAAGCTTGACTGACTGTTTGAACAGTACTCGCGGTGAATTGGAAATGTAGGGGGGGGTAGAGTCTGGCTGTGAACAACTGGTTCCTCATCTTCCCTTCTCTGCAGGTTTGTCTTTGACAATCAAAGATGTCGTCTTTATTACTACAGAACACCACAAGATTTATTGCCTCTTGGGTAAGAATTCCAATTCCCTTCAGAACTTTCAGATTTATTTGGAATCTACTGTATTTTGGGAGGTGGAGATTTCAAGGAAACTTGTCTTTTTTCCCTTTATTCTACTCTCAACTAGTCAGCGGTATTTGATCAGTCTCAAATATTTTACAATTAACAGAAAGTCTACCACTTGTAATTATGTTCCAGTGTCATCTCCATGTTGGTCCTCCCATTTGGGCGGGATCTGCCCCCTTTAAGCCCACTTGTGACTGCATATTTTATGACCCAAATGGAAAACATCATTTTCTGTTGATTATATCATGAAAAGCTTAAAATTTATGCTTTTTTGCCCGGTGTTCTGTAGGTCTATTGATATTGCGAATGCGTCATTCAACTTTGAGGCCAGTGACTCCACCGGTACTGGCCACTTTCACATCTCGTAAGTTTTTCCCTTGATACGCAGTCTGTCTAATTAACCTACAAATGAGCGCATTTACTCATGATCACAATGTCAGTGGAATCATAGTACTCCTGAGCTGCCCACTTTTTCAAACCTGTTATTGGGGAACTTTTTGAAGGAGCATCTTCCAAAATGCCATTTACATGTGTGTTGCACAGTAAAGCTTTCCTTTTTCTTCATATAATGAGCATACATGGACATGTACAATGGACTTCTCATTTTGGATTGGTTGTAGGACGGGCGGCCGTGTTTACCAACTACAAGCCAAGGACAGACACACCATGATGTTCTGGTTACAAGAATTACAGGTACACATATACAGCCACTAGCAGCAGAAAGATTCCATTCACCTCCCACCCATTATGGGTCCTGCAAAAAGAGGGGGTCATGCCTTACCCCTTCCCAGTTGGAAAAGTGGGGGACCACTGCCCCTCTGCCCCCCTCTCCTGCTGGCCGTGAATACAGGGTATGCTTCCAAGCGATTTGAGAAACATTTTGGGTGTAGAATTTTTAAGAAATTTTATTATCTCGCTCATATTTTTTTCCAGATTGTGAGTAAATTGTTTGAAATACTCAGCAAACAATGTAATGGTTTTATTGGATTCAAAGATCTATAAGAAAGAAATCAAATTCAAATTAGAGGCATGTGAAAGTGTTACATAGCCTTGAGTGATTTCAATTTCACTTTCCATGTTCAGACTGAGAAAAGAATGTGACTGGTTAGTAGCGTCCTTCCGTGTTTAACCCAGGACCAAATTTCCACAAATTATAATTTTGATACACCTGAACACCTCTTGAATAGAGGTAGTGTTGTGTAGTCAAGTACTTTTCGAGTATCAAGTTGTCTGCCAAACTAGTTAGGAGGGAACAAAGCTAGGTACGGGGACATTTGATGGCACATTTCCACTCACATATCTGTTATCAAATTGAATGCCTACCATCCAAAATCACATGACTTAAAATCCTCTATTCAAGTCCATCACAAGACCAGTCACAAGACTAGTCACAAGACCAGTCACAAGACTAGCCACTGGTCACAAGATAGACCACTTACAAGACAAGTCACAAGACCAGTCACAAGTAACAAAGTGAACATTGACAAAGGAATGATTTTGTTGGACTTCATTTCGAACAGGAGGTCGCATGATGGTCTTGTGATGGCCTTGTGATGGCCTTGTGATCATCTTGTGATGTTCTTGTGATGGTCTTGTGATGGCCTTGTGATGGCCTTGTGATCATCTTTTGATGGTCTTTAGGGGTCTAGACTACTGCACTGCAGCAGTGCACATATCTGAATTATGGAGTTGTATGTGTCTACCATCTTGTACGGATTTTGAAGACTTGATGTTGATTATTTTTGTAGGAGCGTCGCAGAGCTTATAGCCACCAGAGAACCTCCCTGCAAAGAGACAAATCCCTGGGTCATGTGTCACCAACATCCTTGGTAAGAATCGAGGCAGAAAACTTTGGGCTTTTCCTCTGTCAATAAATACTCAACGCACTAAAACTAACAACAACTTCGAAGCCAAATACTCAATGAGTAATGCAAGTTGGGTAGTTTTGAGCGTGTATATCCACAAACCCAAAATCCAATCAAAAAGAGCAGCAGCGTGGTCCAAAATCTTTCCGTTTTGATATTCTAATTCAGTAAAACCTTTCTGACAGTAAGCACAGCCTCCCAGTTTCATTTACCAATGAGAATTAGATGAAAAATAATGACAGGGATGGAAAAAACGTCTCCAGGACATTGCAGATAGGCCTGGATAGATCCGGATTCACTTCAATCAGCTTATCAAGTCTGTTGTCAACTTTGCTCTCTCATGTTAGTACATATGGGACAGGTTAGCACAAGTTCTACTGAGCTTTCCCCATCACCAACTATTACAGGCACGCATTTCATCAGGGCTGTGAGTTGTTAAGGCTAAGTCCAAATCAACTGGCTGCGACTATGAATAACACGCATGTCTATGGGGAGTAGCTGCACTTTTTAGCCACAGCTACGACTTTCAGGCAAAGTCTTAGCCTCAAGATGACAGGTTATCAACTAATGCAACCACTGTCAACTGTGAAATTCCCTTTTTCAAACTGTAACTGATCAGTTGACTTCCAATTGGACTGTTTTCCATTGCAGCAACCAAAGACTGGTCTTGTCAGTACACAGAAGATCAAGGATAGGAGCGGAGATCCATTCAGAGGTCAGTCTTGAAACCTAAACGTGCGCATACCTTACAGACACATTGTGGAATTTCCTAACTTCTAAAGTCAGTTAATTTTTGATTTGCTCCTTTCCACAGGGTTGCCCCCTATTCTAGGGCCAGTGGAACTGCCCACACATTCAGTGGGTGAGTCTACGGCGCATACCATGCAACAAACAGGGATGTTCAATCTCTCTCTGACAAACCTCAAAACAGAAATACGAAACCAAATGTCCAGTCTGGGGTAAGTTTTTAGGGGACAGACAGTTTCATTATTTTCCACTTTTAAATATTTGAAAAGTAGATGGTATGTGTTGTATGCATACCTTTCATCATAGGAATAAAAATAGGTTTTTTTTACTCAGTTGCGCTAGAATCTGCAGGATGCAAGAATTGAATTTGTTTGAATTTGACTCAAATTTCACCCTCTCTTGTGCTTGGTTTCAGCTTACGTCGTAGTGCATCAGACGAAGCCCCTTTAGTAAATCTTGCCTCAGAGACATCACAGACAGACCCACCAAAAGCAGTCAAAAGGTAACATGATGAATTTCATCAAACTCCAGCTATTTTACTCATTCATATCGAGGGCCGTTTTTTTGGCCATGGTTTGCGTGAGAATGAACAATGTGGCGTGTAAGTCAGCAATCTCTAAAGTGTCTAGACAGGTTTGCAAAACAAATTTTAATGTGTTCCATGTGCGTGCTGATTGGTCCACAACTTGCATATTACAATTCATAATTCAGGTCATGATTTTCTTCAGTTCGTTTCATTTTCCGGAAGAAAAACTTTGATTTCCATGGTAACAGTACATTATTGTCTTACTTTTTCCTCCACATTAGACCCTCTTCACTGAATACAGCTCCCTCTAGTGGCAATCAGGAGCCAGGTCAGTCAGAAAGTTTACCGCCAGCAGATCAAGGAACAAGGAAAGCGTACGAGTCATTCAAAGCTGGATTTATCAAGTAAGATATCTGTAACCATGGTAACCGTTACCGCCTATTTGAAGGTTGTCAGCTCTTTCCATTTCAAATTTTTTCCAAATTTTCACAGTTTCTTTTAACCATTCCGCTGTTTGCCTGAGGAATTAATCCCTGCACACGTTTACTGTTACTTTTTTTAATGACCGTGGCAGAAATAGAAAGAAGAACTCATCGTTTTCTTGTTCACTTTTTCTTTCCAGTTTCATAACAGCTTTATTACTGATATTCTAGTAACATCTGGTTGCTTACGACTGTGGCCTGCAACCTACAGAAGTAGGCATGGGGGCCAAATAAGTTGTACTTCTCTTCCACCATGTTTGAAAAAAGCCACCAAGCTTTAAAGTCCAACCGCCAAGTTTAAAATGTGGGGTTACATTTCCATTTGGGAATATTTCAACCAATGGGCCTATAAAGTGTAATCTCAAGAAATAATTACTATTATTGTTTGGAATTGCTTCCAATTCCAAAGATGGCAGGGATGCCAAAAGTATTGTAGCTTGTTGACAAGGTCCTTAAGTATTAAAATCATTATGCCCCCCCTCCATTTATTTTTGTCATCCCTATCAAGCTTGAAATTCTCAGCCCTAGCACTGTTCAGAGGATATAAACTGAGAGTAATAATGTAACATAACAGTGAATCCTGAGAGAACCCGTCTTGGGCCTTGTCTGCAGGGTTTGCCATACTCAGGTTGGCTTTGTTCAGCTTCATTTATTTATTTATGTCATTTTTTGTCTACCTCATCTCCGTCGGCTTTCTAAGGCCAACCCTGGATCAACCCAAACAGGAAATAGTCTCAGAGGAAATAGTGTTCTTTCATAACAAGACAACCACATGTAACCTTTAAGCTAGAAGATTATCCTTGTGTGAACAGTCTGATGACAACCTCTGTATTTGAAGACTAAATACACTTGTTAGTTTGTCATTAGTTTCATGAGTCCACTGTAGTTGTACTAATTGATTGATATACAGTACCAGTCGTTGATTGCTGTTGTGGCAAAATATCAAATATTTACAACCTTTGGGTATAAATAATATAGGTCTTAAAAAACAAAACAAAACAAAGCATATTGAGCACTGTGTGAAAAAAAGCAAGGAAGATTATGCCCAGAGCCGCTTGGCTAGTTAAAATGTGCTAAGTGGAGCTTTGTATGCGTATACTGTCTGATTTGTCGATGTTTTCATGTGGTAATACATGACACAAATTAGCTTGAGATGTACAGAGATAATGGAAGTGAAAGGAGAGTTTCAGGAAGTGAAATGGAAATAACACACGCTTGCCTCCAATTACATCAACAGGTCTTTACATGCACCTGTTATTTTAACTAATCATGGTTTGTTTCAGAACTCAAAATAACAGACAGCCAGGGAGTGTTGAATGACTTGTCAGTTTGCAGAAATCATGTAAAAGATGAAGGTAGAAATTTCTAAGCAGCATTAGAAAATCCCCCTAGTGAAAACGTACATGTAATATACACATACATACCTGTTCAATCATAATTGAACCATGTGTTTTGTGATCTGTCGGGCAATTGTCCAATGGAAGACTTTCAAAAGACTGTAAAGAAATCAGTAACCATGTTCAGGCAAGTACCGTGAATTCTACATGTACATCTTACAAATTGTGACTTGGTTTATTTACTTGGGTCAAAGTGTTTCCTGGTCGGAGCTTGTCCATCTTCGCTCACTCGTAAAACCTGACAACCTGTGATCATGACTTTCTCTTTTGCATTTATTACCCGATTAATTCAAGATTGATTTATTGTCGAAGGAATGTTGGAGTTAACAATTAGTTCTTGCTGTGATGTGGGACATGAAGTTTTAACACCCAACTATAGTCCATGATAACACAATGTGATGTTCAGTGGTGAGGGTGACATGCATTTTTATTGCCTGGTCATGTAATCGTTGAAGGCAACTCCCAACAGTATTCAAGACAGAGGTGTGACAAATGTTGAATTCTCACCTGTGTTTCACTTTCATACCAGGAAGTTTGGTAGGACTAGTTCTGCTGACATACCGTCCCCGACCGCAGTATGGTTTGAGAATGAATCAGTGCAAGACTACGAGTGTGCCCAGTGTAGGAAGGTTAGCATTATTATGAAATCAGACCAAACCCTGGAGAACATTCAAGTGCCCTGTCCCATCTCTCTCACGTTTGTTGACAATCTTGCCTCTGCATCTATGTGTACTTGGTTCACTTTGTATAAAACTCCTTAAAACAACTTGCAAACATTTGGGCTAAAAGTTTCAACTCGTGAGAAAATGTAAGATGCAGTACCCAACTTTTAATTTACTGGTACGTCTAAATGCTACAAGAGCTGACTCAATATCTGTGTAATATTTCCTACCCAACCCCCTGGCCTTGTTCTGTAGTAATTGGTACCACCATCTTTATTTGCTGCAGACCTTAATCATGACGCTGACATGTTTGTCTTGTTCCCTGTAGACCCATTGGCAGCACAGCGTGTGTAGTAATACAACTTCACATATTGTTAAAAGGGAGCAGACCATTGTCCTTCCAGCCTCAGTTTGGTTACACTACTTTGAATAATAGAAAAGCAATATGGCTGCCCCCGTGATAGAGATCTATAGCGACAGGTTCTGCTCACACATTCTCTGGCCTGAACAGGTAGTCTGTCTTCTTGGTCCCTACAGTTCCACTCTCAGTTGAATGCAGTCCAGGAGGAGTTGGAGTTAGTGGAGAACGAAGTCAAGGCAAGCCAAGAGGTTATCACCATGCTGCATAAACAACTTACAGCCACACAGATGGAACATTCCACCAAGTAAGGCACAGAGTCGACATTTTGGAAAACACCTCTCAGAATAGGCCAGAAATTAAAGTCGCTGTGTGTAATTTTAGGTTGTAGCACTTCATGGTAACAAAAAATGTTTCATAACTGTTGCAGATAATTCTGTCATAGACCCATCCAGTAAGCGTTCGCAGTGTTATAACGAATCACTAAATTTGTGACTCAAGTCGAGTGGAGTCATTAAGGCAAGAAGTTGAGTCAAGTATCGAGCTCGAGTCAATTTGAGTCACAAACTTTTGAACAAAATGAAATAAAAACATAATTAAATGCACTAGTAAGTCATTTTTGGGTATTTTTATTTTCATTTAGACTTAGTGAAAATAAATTGGGGTGACAGGTACATGTATGTAGCCAACTAAAGTTTGGCTTTAATTTTTTGAGACTTGAGTACTCAAGCCCAGTCTCCTTCAGAGATTTGAGTCCAGTCATTTGGTTGAAAGTTTTGCATTAGCACTGTGATTGCTAATGGTTGACTTCAATAATTGATTGATTATTGATGAACGATTAATTTACACCAATGGGAGACTTAGAGACATGTGGCAGCAAACATACCAGGCCTTTTTACCCGTACTGCACATGTGCGCTTTGCTCTGAGCATGTTCAATACTGTTAACAAGGACTGGTTTATCGACTGCCACCAGAATCAAATTCTTGCATTTCCTTCAAACCTTCAGTGTTTTTGTACCTGTGCAATTCCAATGTCACCAGAATGGAAACTTTCAAAGTTTTCATGTCGGCTGCACTGGCTTTTGGCTCTTTCAATTTGTTGTTTTTTTTCCAGCGACATCTTCCTACAGAGTAAGACGGACAAGGAAAAGTTGTTGATCTTAAATCGTAAGGACAAGCAACTGATCCAGTTAGAACAGTTGCTTCAGGAAATGAGGGAAGATCGTGATAGGGTCGTGGAACAGTTAAGGTATGTGAGAGTATAAACTCGCCAATTCCTTATAAAGCGTATCCCTTGTGAGCTTGTGACTGGCCTAGTGAAGGGACTTGTGACTGGCCTTGTGAAAGAACTTGTGACTGGCCTAGTGAAGGGACTTGTGACTGGCCTTTTGAAGGAACTTGTGACTGGCCTTGTGAAGGAACTTGTGACTGGCCTAGTGAAGGGACTTGTGACTGGCCTTGTGAAAGAACTTGTGACTGGCCCAGTGAAGGGACTTGTGACTGGCTTTGTGAAGGGACTTGTTATAAATTAGTACCGTCTAATGTCTCCAGCTCTTCAGACTCATTTTGTGAGCCAGTCCAGGATGACAAGAAAGAAGTGGTAGTTGGCTGGCTATTGGAGAGTAAAGCCGCATCGAAAATAAGCCTTCAGAGCCTTGTTTATACCTGCTGTCTGCATGGGACCATGTATTCACCATCAGGGAAGACGCAGACGCAGACTCTAGCCACAAGACTCAACTTTTGCCTCAGTGGAGTGTAATGCCTTCGGATACTCACAGAAATCTCACCTCTGTTCAAAGCCTTCTCAGTGCATATAATTCACCTGGAAATGAAATGCACCAGACATGCATGAATCTTGCAAAGAGTCCACCGGAATCGCTGTATGAATACAGTCCCTTATACTGCATCTTTTGTGTCCGCAGGTCAAAGGAGAGAGAAGTCGATCATTTGAATGAGCAAATATCGATGTTCATGGAGCTGATCACCGCAAAGGATCAAGTGGTCATGTCACTCACATCGAGGGTGAGTAAGTTGCTCTTATATATTTTTACAGAGTAGTAACTCGGGAAATTGAAGCAATTTGTTTCAGTCTTTTTTTTTTAATGAGGGTAAACTCCATCAGTGCACAGCACTGCTTTCCAAAGAGGCCCTCAATTAAAACACAATCAGTAAAAAGTAAAATTATTATAGAAACCGTTATTCTTAAAAAGCGCAGCAAAAAAATGTTACTTACAATGAAGTTACATAGGACATTAATACGGGAAAGAGTAAAACTTGTTAAGAAAATCAAACTTAAAATACAAAAGTCTATAAACAAATAAACATAAAAATGAGGTCATTGGCAGACCTTTAGAATGATTGGTGTTCGGATTACATTATTATATGTATTAATTAGATAAGATGATATGATTAATGTGGTTTTGTTAATTACCAGGTTTGTGAAGATCAGTTGTGTCAGGTGCAACTAACAGTGGTGCTTATGGAGGGTAATTTGTTGCTGAAAAATTGTCTGTAGATGGCTGTCTTTCTTTGACATACATTAGCTTCTTTGTTAAGGTGCATGAATTGGAGCAGAATGAGCCCATCAGGCTGACTACCAAACCCCAGGGGACACTACAACACAGACCGTTGTCCGGACCCCAGGGCAGAGGGTCGGGCTCCTTCACTGAGCGCACCACTGATATTCCATTCATTGACCAGGCTGCCTTTGACAAACTCAAGGTACTTGCATGCTGATTATACAGACGTTCCACCAATTCCCATGTTTTTCCCCACTTGGTAAAATCTTTAAAAACTTATTTATAAGTGAAGCCCATAACAGGAACACCTGTTGCTCAAGATTCTTCGACTTTCAATTTTTGAATTTCCAGCCACCTGTTATGCTGCAACTGAAGCCGTCACTTGATTTATCCTGACTGGTTCAAATTCCCTTCTTACCGGATTGCTATTTGACTTGAATGACTTCTGCTTGCATTTATAAGATATCCATTGGGCTGATATTCCTGTCTTTGCAGGACGCTTGTCAGGCCTTCGAGACACAGAACAAGTTCCTCAACACGGAGATCCTTGAGCTGAACAAGATCCGAGAAGATGACCTCCTGAGAGAGAGGATGATGTTTGAGTAAGCGATGTCATCTTGGTCTCGTAGATAACATAAGATGCTTGTGATGAAAACAGTTTCCTCGTGCAGATTAGTACGTCACATGTTTTTGAACGGTACCCATTTTCCTTTCGTAGGAAGCATTCTGAGTTGGAAGCGGAGTTTTACAGGACTCAGAGTAAATACTTGCTGCTACTTGACCAGCTGAAAACACCCAAACGAGGTAAAACTAAAAATGGAATAACCCAACCTCATCAGAATGAAGTAAGATGGAGCCCAACAACGATATTGCCTTATGTGGGGCTAGATGGATACCTGTTAAAGAGTGACAATTCAAATAGTGTGCTCTCTTTGGAATACTGGGGGGATTTTTGGAGTTTGCTGAAGGTCCTTTGTAACAAACTCAGTGGAGTCATGGCTAAGGAATAGAAACATATATACAACTCAGAACAAATGTGCACTGATGTTCTGAGTTCTATATGATGGTGTGCTGATGGTCTAATTCAGAGAGACAATACACAGGTGCAACGTGATGAATGAGGAATGAATTAACAGGTGATTGCACAGGTGTGTTGGCAGCTGTGATGTTGAATGCTCAGATGAATTCACGAGTGTTGTATGAATGCACAGACATGTTGGCAGGTGTACTGATGAATGGGCAGATGGAGATACATGTATATTGATAGGTGTACTGATAATGAATGGGAAGACAGGTGTAACATTACCATGGCGATACATGTATGTTGACAGGTGGACTGATAATGAATGGGCAGACAGGTGTAACATTACCATGGCGATACATGTATGTTGACAGGTGGACTGATGAATGGGCAGATAGGTGTAACATTACCATGGTGATACATGTATGTTGACAGGTGGACTGATGAATGGGCAGACAGGTGTAACATGACTATGGATCTATACATGTATGTTAACAGGTACATTGGTGAATTTGCTGTATAAAGAAGACTTTCATGCACTGTGTTATATGTCTAGGTTCAGACTTAGTCAATGAGACAGATGATGAGCTGATCTCTAGGCTGATTGAGGAAGCCATCGAGTCGGATACCAATGATCAGACACAACCCTCAACTCAGGCAGTCGTCAAGTAAGCTACCACAGTCATCTCTAAACTCGAAATACATATTTAATTCAGAATACAAATCTGCTTAATGATAGAAATACATTTGTAGGCTTCAGCTCAGGGTATCTGGTTTTCTCCACAAAAACACAAAGACTCTGTAAGCAGTGCTGCAGTTGAGACCATCGTAAGACGAGGTACCAGACGAAGAGGGTGTAAAGTGGCAAGGTTACAGTTCATTTGAATAGCTTCTGACTTAATGACAAACAAATAGGGTGTCTAAATTGTGGATAATTGGCTCCACAGTGAAAGGTACGATCGCTACGGCTTCATTCAAGAGATGGAAGAGAACGGAGAAGAGGCTAGCAAACTGGCGTCCAAAGCAGCTGTGGCTCAGAGACGGTCAGAAGAGATTGAGGTAAGGTGAAGCCCTAAGAAACACGGGCAGATCAGGAGAGTGGGGATCATGCTTCCCTGCCGCCCACCCTGAAAAAGGAGCCAAAAACTCCAACTCCCTCCCACAAAAAACCCAGTTTGACTCCCCCCCCCGGAAAAAAAATGGTTCTGGATTCATACTTTGATCAGAAACAGTTACGACTCTGTTTCTTTGTCTTCAGACTTACACTGTGTATCATATTTATTATTTATCTTGCAAAGCTTTACTGAAGTTAAATGTTTCTCATTAATTGACACTTTCTGATTACAAATGATATTTGATTTTAGTTTATTCCTTGAGGTTCTGTATGACTTAGTAAATGCAGGACGATGCAAATGAAAAATACCCCACAAGATCACCAGACTACGGCAGTGGAAATTCACTGAGAAAACTGCAGGGTTTTTTTTACAAATTTCCTTTCATATCCAGATCAGATGTTTGCTACACGCAAATTACCCAGACTTTAATAAAAACCAAACTGACTCTACAAAAAGTCTTGTACCTCTGGATTTCATGGAGAATGAGTTGAAAAACACACCATTGTTGTTTAACATATTTAAATGGATATCTCTTTATTATTTCTGTCTTCTTTGCAGTCACAGCGGTCTGACCGTGGTATATCATTGTCTATCAAATGGGAAAATTATCTTGTACAGCATGGAGATGGAGAACTAAGTAAAACGGTAAGAATTCAGCGGCCTACGAGCCGGACCAAGAGAACGTGCAATTTTCCTCTGGTAGGAACTGCACTCTCCTGGTTCACAAACAAGTATGAAGTGCACTGTATGGCTGCATCGCTCTGAACAAAATCAACGCTCCACACCAACGTGGCTCTGTTCAACCGATGAGGAGATACTTCTGCTCAAGGCAGATTTCTACAAACTTTAAGGACTGGCATAACTTCGCTTACATCACAATTCATTGCATAAATTGTGCTGCAAATTAGGGCGCATTTCACAAAAACTGCACACTGCGCAAGTCTTCGACTTTTGTAACAAATCGTTTAAAATTATTTCAAGTTAAGTGGCATAAATTGTGCTGAACACTCACTAATCGTGTTGAGCCAAAGCTCATCATTGCTCAACTTAACAGGGTGTGTGGCACAGTTTGAATTTAATGAAAATTGTTTGGCCATAAGAAACTTCAACATTATTTTGCCCGGTTCCAATGAAGAAAAGGCAAACACCTTTTCATAATGGTGGACAGAGCTAACTCAATGACTGTTCCTGATTGCTGTAATAATAAAGAAGACAGACTGTCATAAAATTTGTGATCATCCTACTTCTAGATGTTTAACCCCTTCGCAACGGGAACCGTTGACAGCCGCGGCTTTGTGTGAGGATTAGTGCATACCACACATACAGTCTATTCACCATGCAGCTGCTGGTTCAATGGGGCCTCCTGATGGACAAAGGCCTCCATTCAGGTCATAACACAGTCAAGCAGTCACGGTCCAAAGAATTACTGGCGCGAAGGGGTTAATGTAATTAAAGCGTTAAAGCACTACTGAAAAACATATCTTGAAGTCAATAAGAAGAAAGAAGGAGATACATTTTTCTAAAGAAATACTTAGTGCTGAAATTTCCCTCAGCATAAAAACGTGCATAGCCAAAACAGGCTACCAAGCGAAGCTTAGCAATTTCATTTGGCAAGCACTCCTTACTTTATTTGGATTTCAGGAGATTTCCCTTTAAGGCTAAGTTGTTCATTTAGCAGAGCTCCCGTGGTGTTCTGGAGGTTTATGTCTCTCATGTCGATTTTTGTTTTGACTTTTTTTAACTTTTTCGCAGTTGGAATTGAAGTTTCTTGTACGTCAAGGTATCCCACATGAATATCGGCACAGAGTATGGAAAGCGTAAGTATTCTGATTTGTGAGAATGATGGTGTCATATGATGCCGTTAGTTTGGTCCTAGGAATTAATGCATCCTTCAAAAGTGAGCTTTACTGTAAGATTTTCATCTGGGAAAAGGTCTTCTTAAGGCAAGCAGGCTTTCATGTACAAGGATTGCCTGAAGTTGAAAAGAGGAAGTCAGAATGTTGATAATTTGGGGTTTTTGTGGTTCTGCTTGTGTAGAATGGTTGAATGGCACGTGAAAAAAGACAAGGAGCTGACTGGACCTGGGTACTACGATAAGCTCATCAAATCTGAGGTAAAGATGGAGTCTCTTGACAAACTAGAGATGAAAGGGGAAGAAAGAGATTGACAAAGCCAATCAATTTCCACATAATGAAAATTTCTTCCTGATAATGTCCCACAGGAATGCAAGCGTTCCTCTGATCTGCTGATTTTCTGTTACGATGTATGCCATCACAATTTTGGATAGCCCATGGCCTAGGTAGAGAAGTAACCAAAAACCTGCTCATGTGATTCGTTCTTGTCTGAACCAGAATTTCAAATGGACGGCATTTTGTGACAGCGTACAGATAATGCTCAGCAGCTGCCTGCTGTACATTTAAGTGAGCCTCACAGTACCAGGGGCAAATTTTATAAAGCTGCTTAAGCAAAGAATTTGCTAAAGCACGAAAAAACCTTGCTTAATAAATAAAGATTACCAGCTCAAACTCTATGTGGTTGTCATTCTAACCAAACAAACAGGTAAATACCATTACATCACAAGAAGTTTTGGCTGGTAACTTGATTTGTCAGGCAAGGTTTTTTCATGCTTAAAAAAGTTTTTCACTTAAGCAGCTCTGTGAAATTGGCCCCTGATTGCAAGGTGTTGGTCTCTGATCTCTGCGACAGAAATTCAAGATGAACCCGGCCACCAAGCAGATAGAGCTTGATCTCCTACGAACTCTGCCAACCAATAAGAACTTTGACAACATTGACTCCAAAGGGGTAAGCCCAGTGTCCAAACGACCTTTATCTCACATTCAGTCTGTTAATTTGGATAAGACACTCTCTCAAAACTTCACTGAATCTTTAAAATTCTGTGTAAGAATTCCGTAGCATGTTCTGTAACTGATGTTCTTCAAGGGACACCTGCCCAAACACTAGGGCCGTTGTCTAATACTCAACTTTGTCTCCGTCTCGGGCTTCGTTCCCAAAACCAATCCCCGATTGTGGGCCTGAAGTGTTTAAATTACATTGGATTACTGTAATTTTTGGCTTTCTTGCATCTTATTTATGTTTTGTGGCACTATTAGACTGATTACTGTGCTTACAGCTTCAAAGTCAGCTAGTAAAAAAAACAGTTGAAGCCTGAGATGGAGCCGAAGTTGAGTATTGGAAAATGGCCCAGGCTGTCTCTACATCCTCAATCCCACAACCTGACCCGTTTATTTCCTGATCCATTTCTCAGATCCCATCTTTAAGGCGAGTATTGAAGGCATACAGCGTACACAACCCAACGATAGGATACTGTCAGGTAAGAGCCTCCTCAAGACTGCAAAAATTATGGGGAACAATGTAAATGCTTACATGTATCGATCAGTGAAAACCTCAATGTGATTCTTTGTCTTCACAACCACAGCCATTTACGACAAGCTACGTCTATTCAGTTGAGCAACCCAGTTTGTAATCGTACATGTAGAGATGCACTGTAAATATTTTGGATAACTGCAAATGATGGAGTGTACCTTTAACAGTCGAGAAGCTGTAGTGGTCTCCAGCCTCTCAAGTCAATTTTTTTCTGATTTGACCATTTCTGATGAAGTTGCACTTGCTTTTAAGCCACTTGATTGTTTTTCTTCAGGGTCTCAATCGAGTTGCTGCTATCAGTCTCTTGTTTCTGGACGAGGAAGATGCATTTTGGTAAGCTTGAAACCCGTCAAAAGAATGTTTTTGTCACGGCTCATTTGAATGGTTTGTGAACTGGCTTAAGACTCAGTGACTTGTGATGGACTGACAGGGAATTGTGATGGACTCGAATGCAGCACTGCCAGGTACATGTAACCTATGCATGGAATACATCCAGAGTACCAGGCAACATCAACAAGTGGTTAACAAAGGATCACTGCTCAAACCTGGTCATGGTTTATCACTCTTCTCATCTCTCCATTCGGCCTGTCTATTCTAGGTGTCTGGTTGCCATTGTAGAGTGCATCATGCCGGCAGATTACTACAGCAAGACTCTGATCGGTTCTCAGACTGATCAGAGAGTCTTCAAGGATCTCTTAACAGAGAAATTACCTAGGCTTAGCACCCATCTGGACAACTTTGGGTGAGTATTACACCGGTATCAATTCCTGCTCTCACAAATATTAAATATGCATGCTCTTTCAGGAAGACTTACAGTGTCCCGTAATCTGTTTATAGAATTCTGCTCATCTCACACCCTTGCTTGTCATCCTCTTACAAATCCGCAAAACTTATAAACTTTACTCACAAGTTTGCCCTATTGATTTGAAAGAGAGGTCATTTTTTTCATTTGTGAATGAGAGGTCTTTTGACAGTCGAGTTGTGGGGTCTTGTGATTGTCTAAAGAGGTCTCAACCACAATGCTAGTCATCATGTGCCTCCATTGTAGTTGCTAAAGATTTCAAATTTGCTCCAAAGACAAGATTTTAGATCTCCTAAAGTTGAAGCTGTTGATGGAATGAACTCTTAATACCTCTTTTCCCCCTGTAGCATTGATCTGTCTCTCATCAGTTTCAACTGGTTTATCACGGTGTTCTGTGATAATGTTCCTCCAGAGGTAAGATTAAAAGGTAGTATTCCCTAAAGGTGACTGTTAGTTGATTGAAAGTATTGGGGCCGGGGGTTTGTTAGGTGATTGGAGGTAGTTGATTGGAGAGAGGTAGTTGATTGGAGGTTTTTAGTTGAGAAGGGGTCTATAGACAATTGGAGGTTATTTGATAATTAAAGTTATATTTTGGTATCATAAGCTGATGCTTGGGAGCTAAGTGGATGATTTAAAAGTCGTAAGTTGATTGATAGTGAAATGATTTGACATCATAGATAGATTGAAGGTCAAATGATTTGATGTCATAAGTTGATTAAAAGGTCAAATGCTTTGATGTCACAAGTACATTGAAGGTCAAGTGATTTAATTTCATATGTACATTGAAGGTCAAATAATTTGTGATGTCATAAGTAGATTGAAAGTCAAATGATTTGATGTCATGTTGATTGAAAGGTCAGATGATTTGATGTCATAAAGTTGATTACAGGTCAAATTATTTGACGTCATAAAGTTGATTGCAGGTCAAATTATTTGATGTAATAAGTTGACTAGTTGAAGGGAGGTGACTAGTTGAGGGAGGTGGTAAGTTGAGGAAGGTGGTTAGTTGAGGGAGATGGTTAGTTGAGGGAGGTGGTTAGTTGAGGGAGGTGGTTAGTTGAGGGAGGTGGTTAGTTGAGGGAGGTGGTTAGTTGAGGGAGATGGTTAGTTGAGGGAGGTGGTTAGTTGAGGGAGATGGTTAGTTGAGGGAGATGGTTGGTTGAGGGAGATGGTTAGCTGAGGGAGGTGGTTAGCTGAGGGAGATGGTTAGTTGAGGGAGATGGTTAGTTGAGGGAGATGGTAAGTTGAGGGAGATGGTTAGCTGAGGGAGATGGTTAGCTGAGGGAGGTGGTTAGCTGAGGGAGATGATTAGCTGAGGGGGATGGATAGCTGAGGGAGATGGTTAGCTGAGGGAGGTGGTTAGTTGATGGAGGTGGTTAGTTGAGGGAGATGGTTAGTTGAGGGAGATGGTTAGCTGAGGGAGGTGGTTAGCTGAGGGAGGTGGTTAGCTGAGGGAGATGGTTAGTTGAGGGAGATGGTTAGCTGAGGGAGATGGTTAGTTGAGGGAGGTGATTAGCTGAGGGAGATGGTTAGTTAAGGGAGGTGATTAGCTGAGGGAGATGGTTAGTTGAGGGAGACTGTTTGTTGAGGAGGTGGTTAGTTGAGGGAGATGGTTAGTTGAGGAGGTGGTTAGTTGATACATGTAAACAAGCTGATAACATCTTTGGTCCAATAGAGGGTAACTGGTTGATCATCAGAGGTTGGTGTTCAGCTTATCAACTTATTAATTGGTTAGGGCTTAAGATCACACCTCATTCAGATAATAATGTTTGTGGTATCTGCATCACCCTTTTGTATAAAAAGGAGCGTAGCTACAAATCACACTAGATGCCGGCCTTATTTTCAGCATATTTTTGTCTCAGTGATCCTCAACGTGATTGGTATACGTGTCTTCTTATTGTCAATGAGGTCAGATGAGTAAGACCCGAAGCTTTGCATGGTGGAGAAAGACTAAAGAGTGAGCTTGCGGTAACATCGTGTGGATAGATCTCTTTTGGAAGAGGTATATATACATGTAGAGAGCACTGGTATGTAAGGGCTGTGTTGGGATTACCTGCGCTCCACCTTGAGTCCGGCACTTCACTCCTGAGGACACCCATAGCACACTGGTCAAAACGTTGAGTGCACACTCGCTGGTTCTTATTAGAACCATAACTCTTCCAAAAGAGATCTATCCACATGGTGTTACTGCGAGCCCTCTCTAATAAGTAAGATAACAAGGTGAACACCTAGACTCGTAATTTATTTTCAGACCATGCTGCGAATCTGGGACACCCTCCTCTATGAAGGCAACAAGGTCCTCTTCCGTTTTGCCCTGGCATTTTTCAAGATGAGTGAGGCTCAGCTCCTGGTACTGCATGATTACATCCACATTTTCAACTTTCTCAGGAAAATGACATCCAAGATGACAGACATCTCCCGACTAACCCAGGTCAGTGATGCTGTATCACATGTATCTTACAGGGAAGGAGGACAGGTGCTAGACTTTGTTAAACTGTTTATTTTTATTTTCAAATGAATATGTCCTGCTCGGACAAAATAAAGAACAAGTCTTCAGGATCAGTACTTTCAGGATTCTTCTTAATGTACATAGCAACAAATCTCTTCAAAAGTAAGTGAAAACTTTGTCTCGCAAGTTTACTTTCCCAAACCAAGGTATCTTTGCCAACATTAGTGTAGAATATCTCCACTAGTTGTGTTTTAAAGCTCAAAGGGATGATCAAAATTGTTTATAATTCCAAGACTAACATAGCGCACTTTAAAACAAGAACAAGCTCGTAGAATCTGGCCAAGGTATCATTTTCTGGAAGATCCGTTTTCAATACAAACCACCCCCAGTCAAAGAAACCTGAGTCTGAACAGTTGGTGATAAGGAGGATTTTACTTTGCTCGATAGATTGCCTTTGATGAGTTAAGCCATTTTCCCCGAAGGAACATCAACAACAGGAGAGCTGTCCACCGAGCTCAGATCAAGGTAGGTTAACCAAAACTTAGTTGGTATCTAAACAGGTTTAAGAAACCAAAGTTTGTTGGTTTGTTAACTGTTATTCTGTTAACCTTTTGGATAATCTTTGGTTAACCAAAACTTCATTACCGGTATCCAGAATTTGTAGTTTGGTGTACGATTCGCTTGTGTTTGTGCTCCGATGAGTGTTTCTGTGAAACATATTTAGTATATGAAACATGATGGAGATATTGGGAAGCAAAAGATTTGAATATCCAGATAATGTCATAATTTATAATGCCTTTGAGAAAGTTTCTGCTAGGATCAAAACCTCGGGCCCCCCATACTTTGTAATTTATAATAAATAGAATAATTTGTTTGCTACAAAAACAGTTTTTGAGAGAAACACTGATGAACACGTGTTTAGAACAGTTTAAAATCAGACATGAGATTTCTTTAGCCTTTCATTGCTTAAGTGTATGTTGAAGCAAACTGTGAAGTTCCAGATCATTTGAAGATGTCATGTACGGCAGATAATGATATGAAAATGTAAATATGAAATGATGTTTGCTAACTGAAACAGCAACAACTTGAAGAGCTGGACAAGATGAGAGACGAGTATGTTCCTCAACACCGGCCGTCAACAGAGGGCGTAATCAGTGACGACGACGAGGACTATGACACAGTCGAGGCTCTAGGGGGGAATTCCAAGTCGTAAGATTACCAAATATGTGTCAGCCATCATCCAAGGTCATTGTAATAGTACAGTAGTCGACAAAGGACATAATCAACCAAGTATGAAGTGGATCTTGTAAACGCACCTCTGGATAGTGGGGTAGCTAGGATGTTACCAGGATGCACAAGGGGGGAACCAGTATCTTATGGGGGGGGCACCAACTTTGAGTGGTGTGGTTTTTGGGGACAAGCTTTTGTTAGCCTTATTCAGTATCCATTTATACATTTATCTCGCTTTTTTTAAGTTGGGGGAGGGGCGGGAACCGAGCTCCCCGTGGCTACGCCCCTGCCTCTGCAGAGACATGAGAGAATGAATAGTTCCTTGATAACTGACGGGAATCCAGAAATTAAATAAAAACTGTTTTTTTGGATAATGAATGCTTATAATGCCCTCCCCCTTCAGCTCAGACAATGAACTGTCCATTCTTTTGGGCCGGTCTCAAAAAATTGTTTCAGACAAACCAAGCACATATCTTTGAAGCTTTTTGCAGTGAAGGTGGCAAGTTAAGCAAAAGGTCTGCAGTAGGACCATGCAAACATATCTCTTTGTGAGTACGTGCACGTGTGGTCCTATCACCGTCTATTATCAGAGCTACACATACTCACAATAGAGATATTTATTCCCTCATTGTAATCTATATTTTTTTAAGTACTATTTTCCTTATATTATGGGTTAATCTAGATGCTTAGAAATACACGCCATTTGCGTATAAATCCTAACATCATTGTCAGTGTCATAGTAAAACAAGACTCCAGAGAGTTAAACAAAAGTAGACAGTACGGCAAAAAATTGTCAAATGTATGATCTGTTTCTGGAGAAGTCACCAATGACAGAAGCCAGTAACACAATAGTAGTATCTCAATATTATGCAGACTCCATAAAGACTAATGAAAGCCATGTTTGATTCAATATTTCGTTCTTTATTCAGAACATCTTCAGGAATGAGATAAACCATGCAGTTGTAACCTTATAACATGAGTCAGAGGGGGAGTAATTGGCCAATCAGAGAGTCTAAACAGTAAACAAAGAATTGAATGGCTCACAGACAGCATCATCTTATAAACCAGTGGTAACAAGGTGTTAGGAGGCCAGCAGTAAGGTTTCTGGAATTTTTCAGTTGCTGCTGGAGTGGAGTTTACCGCAGCTTGCATTGAAGTCGTAAGTTGGGTGACTGCATATTTGTTTGATCACCGCGGTTATTTTGAATAACTTAGTAACAGTTTTCTAGTCAAGACCATCACAAGACCGACACAAGACCATGCACAAGTAACAGGGTGAACAGTGACAAAGGAATTGAATAGCACATGACTTGAATTCAGATTGGAGGTCTTGTGTTTGTCTTGTGAAGGTCTTATGGTCTCAACTACAACACTGCTTAGTAAAACAGTTTTACTTTGTAATTAGGGAAGCGATTTTGATTTTTGACTTTGAGCCACATAAACCCTGTATATCCTGGGAGGGTATAGAGTCTGCATGGCTGCCATCTTGCAGGCCTTTGCTTTGTTCCACAGAGTATGCACAAAGGCAGTTTCCCTGTGGAACCAAAGAACTGCCCTGCAAGATGGCTACCATGCAAAGCCTCAATATGTGTGCCTTTCACCGTTAAGCTCATATGAGTCGGTATATTTCAAATCCAATGGTACCCAAGCTTTTGAAGGGTAGATGGAAAAGGATGCCACGTAGAACGACGTGCTCGGCGCGCATAAAATACGTACTGTACACCTTTGGAGCAAAATATGCATATGATACACGTCGGTCTACGTGGCCTCCTTTTCCGTCTACCCAGCTGACGTAATCCCACCAGAGTGACCCGACTACAGAAAGCAATTACTCAAAGCAACCACTACCAAGTGGATGATGTCTATTCCCGCAGTGGTAAATACAGACTTCAAGATCTGAATTCGTTACCACTTGTTCCACAAACCGATAATGAATCTTGTTTGTGAATAGAGGGTTTGCATGGCTGCCACCTTGCAGGTCAGTGCTTTTGTTCCACGGGTTATGCACCATGGGAGGTTTCCCTGTGGAACAAAAGAATTGCCCTGCAAGATGGCTTCCACTCAAAGCCACTATAAAACTGACACAGACATTAAGTTGTGCACGATGCTAGATTCCAGTCCATACTGTTCCGGTGAGGTGTTTTTTAAAATAGGGAGTTTGTTGTATTTCTTAATGTGACTAAGTTTAAGGTTAAAGTACTATGCAAAATAACGCACTAAGTTACCATGAAGACTTTCCTTCCAGCTAATCTAGTTTTTTGTAGCATGTTGAAACTATGAAATGGATGTTAGTCTTGCCTTTATTATTTTAATATGTCACAAATGCAAAACATGCATTGATATATAATGCACCACATTTGATGTGATCCAACTTCATTGTCATGATTGTGTACATGAACTTGATCCTACTTACAATGGACAACAGTATTTGAAATAAAACTGCTTACATGTACATGAGATAAAACTGAAGTGCTTTGGTGATCTTGTAATGATTCAAGCACTAGACTATGGACTTGACACTGCAGTCTTAAGCTTCAAGAACGTCTAATCATGGAGGTAGAATTGTGGTCTAATTAAGCTCATGAACCGCTGCCCGGGTGGATTCGGAGGTCATCAGGATATCGACCAAAGGCAAGTGAAGGGTACACGCGCACGCAGCATGTGCAGGCGGTGTTACATGTTAAGGCCATGGGCCAAAGGCATGTTTACTTTTAGTGGCTATGGCTTCCACGTGGACATGTGTTTTCTTCTATCACTGTGAAAAGACGTAGCCATAAATCCTTTTTAAGCCTGAGATAGTCTAGTACCACGTACCCACCCAGCATTTTGTTGCATCAAAGTAGGAGGGAGCCATGCATTCAAACACATGCAGTCCGTCCAGCTGGCTGAATGGAGAACGGAACATAATCCATATTCATCTGAGAAATAAATCACTCAAAACAAGTTTTCCTTTTTTTTAGAATTTAAGAATCGACCGACTGTCATCAACGAAGCGGTCAGCAGTTTACATGCTACTGAAATGTCAAGAAAGGTTACATGTTTGCTTCAACCATGGCTTCAACTATTTATCGCCGTGTGTGTTTTTCCACCGTGTGGAAGTGCCACGTCTACGGGGCCACGCGGCAGTTTGACCACTGGCATGACGACTGCAGCCCCACTACCAACCCCGGAGTTTTTTCTGGATGGAATCATCGATAAATTCGGGCAGAATGGGCGACTGAACGAGCAACAATTACTTCATCTTTTACAAAGAGTGCCTGTGGAGGTTTGTTGCTGTGATTGCAAATTAGTTGAATGGCCCTTATGGCCTTGATGATTGATGAATTAATTGATTGATGGCCCGTCATTGCCCGTTTTTCGTGTAAAGAACCAGTTACACTTACAGATAGCAAGTCTATGTACAAACTTTTTTTATTTTATTCTCTAGAAACTGATTTGTTGGAAAAAAAAATCAAGCTGATGGTAAAAACAATTCTAGTACATACCTTGGAGCTTGGTAGGCATTTGAGAAAAATCTGATGATACCCAATACAAAGATTGGCATCAGCAGTCTATAGAGGGTTTGCATGGCTGCCATCTTGCAGGCCAGTGCTTTTGTTCCATGGGGTTTTGCACAAAGGATGTTGCCCTGTGGAACAACAGAACTGCCCAGCAACATGGCTACCATGCAAAGCCCTTATAATGCTCGTTTTCTTGTGTCCTTGAATGCGTAGTGTTTGTCAGTAGACGATCTACTCCGCATACACTCGCTGACTGAAGAGGAATTAATGAATGACACGGCCGGGGTGTTGCAAGCTGTGTGCCCATCAATACTCTTCCAAGCTGTCTCTGATGATTGCTCTGATCTGGACAAAGATTCAGGAGAACGCAAACCACCAACTACTGCGCAAGGTACATGGTATTCCGAAGCACAAGCAGCGTTTGTATGGTCTTAGTAACTTCTCTTAGGACACTGTCCAATATTCAACTTCATTTCAATCTTGAATCCCAAAACCATTTCGGAATTCTTTACAAATTACAAAGACAGGTGGAGCAGAGTGTGCTTCATGTCCAGAGAGCTAAAGGGTTCTGTCTATCCCCTCCTCCACCCCCAGATCTACCACGCCCCCACCAAAAAAAAATGAAAATTGTACTCACAACAACGATCAACTTGTTCATGTTATGTCTCTTTGCTGATCCTCTTGCAGTGTGGGGCTACGGTGTCCTCTTCGTGACAATCATTAACTTGGCTGCCTTGATGGGGGCTTGCATCATACCCTGTATGGACAAAAAGATCTACAAGTTGATTTTGACTTACCTGGTTGGATTGGCAGTGGGCACACTGAGTGGAAACGCATTACTTAGCCTGATACCTGAGGTAGGGGACTATTCCTTTTATCTTCAAGCCCCAAGCTGTAAATTATGTTTTTCCAAGAGACCATCCTGTGAAAAGTGTTTTGCTCCACTGAAAGCATCTGGGAGGGTTTCTGGCCAACATAACGTGGAGCGTTTGAGTTAACACCAATTTCATGTATTCGTGGCCTCCCTTCCTGTAGACCCACGGCATGTACGTCAGCACCCATGGTCTTGGTTTTGTCTGGAGGAACACCACCATCATCGGGGGTATCTACCTATTTTTTGTCGTGGAGCGGCTCCTCAAACTTATCTCATCACGCAAAGAAGACAAAAGAAAGGTGAAAGAGAAGACATTTCACATATTGTGAGTGGCTGTCTTGATCAACACATGTCCATCAAATGTCGGCCAAGCTCATGCCACATCCAAAACGGGTTTCCAGTGGAGTGAAGACCTGGACGTAGCTCCTGACAAGAGATTGGGATGCAACCTCAATCTCTCCGCACATTACCAGCCACTCAAAAGGAAAGACATGTTTTTGTCAGCGTTTGACCCCAATTACTTGCACTGTGACTTAGAATGAGAGTTAGAATTCTAAAACAAATCAAAACCTTTGGAAAAACCAATTACCATTGCCTCTGCCAGAAAGTTTCATGATATGAATAGTGATAAATTTATTGTTCGTACAAAGGAACCGTACAGAAAAGAATCACACCTTGCAGAGTTAAAGATGAAGTTACCAAAGAACATGATTCACCTCCATCAGGGACCTAAAGGAGCCCAGTGGTACTCTTAATGTTGGGTGGGGCTTTGTTCCAATGTTGGAGGGGGGAGTGAATTGAAAGGCCTGGTCATCTAAGATAGAGTCATTATACCACGAGTAACTGAGTGTCATTTATGAAATTGCTTTTAATCCAGAAAAAAAATTTGTCCGGGTCAGACCTGAAAGTTTCAACCATGCACAACATGAGCGAGGATCGTGACGTATACAAGATAACATTAGCAGACTGTGCGCTACGTAACGGCTTCGTCAATGCCAGGGATAGCTCAGCAGAGGTCAGAGAGGAGGTAAGTCAATTTGTATCACTGTGATATTGTCTTGGTCTAAAACTCACAGATCCTTCAAAATCTGAATGGAAGTTTTCAAGATCTTGAAAAATTGTTCTGAGAGAGATTTATGAACTGTAGGGCGTACATATGTATATTGTACATTCTTATATGGCACTTGACTGTCATTCAGAATTTCACCATTACAAATTATTTCTATAAATTAGACATAATCATATTACATTGTCAAAAAAATTTAAGCAAAATTAATATTTTTGATGAATAAATGTTTGAATACATTACATTCTCATTCAAAAGGAGCAGTTTTTACAAGTAAATAAAAACTCAGGATTCAGACGATTAGGGAATGTTCCAAACGATGAGCAGAGCATGCAGGTAAATCTGGTTGGTGTGGGACATGGTACACATGTAATTCAGTCTGAGACTAACTCATTGCTTGCTTGATTAACCAGCCTGGCTTGTTGGCCTTTCTTCCTTCAATTGTCTCTCTCATCATTCCTTTCCTGTCCATCTCACCACTCCTCAAGCGTTGCATGGAAATCCAGCTTCAGAAACTCAGGGCATTACACATTATGGAGATTGACCTTTCTCTATCGAACAAAATAGTGAGCAACACTGGATTTGAACACTGGCCTTGCGAGTTACCAGACGAGTGGTCAACACTGATCTTTATCCAGTGCTACCCTGGGTCGTTTTTCCTAGGACTAATTTGCCTTGGTTGGTGCCACACTAACCTGTGCTTATTAAGGCTGATTTGGAGCACATGTACTTTTGAACCAGTCACAAACCTGGGCCGCTTTTTGTGAGCACCAGGTGCATGGCAGCAGTGACATTTATGCCTTGGGGGAGGGGTGCAGATGACTGATGGAGGACAGCTTGCTGTATACATGTGCTCGTGTGGTGCTTCATAAGTCACAGCATGAGATTCCTCATGTATTTGATACCAATTTGACAGTGTACAGGTTCTTATAGCTTTAACCGTGTTTACATGTTTTCATCAGCTACATAGACAGCCCTGCTTGTTTCACACTGACCCGATCTTGATCAGTGAACCAAACCCCATTTTGCACTATCCATTAAGTGGTTTCTGGTATCAGTGATTGATATCCAGATGCATGTGAAACAAACAGGTGCAAAGCACTAGAGCTTAGCTTGAGTATGAGCATGTCATGGGTGTGTGGTAACATACTGAAGGAGACCATTTTTGTTGACTTGGTTCAGTGTGCTTTAAACTGTTTTGAGTATGTTCAGAATGATGTTTGCCATTAGATGTTCAAAACGTGTATGTGCAGTGTGACACTGAGCGTACTTCAATTGTTTTTCAGACTTTTTTCATATTTGGGCCAAACAAAAAATGTTGTGTTTCCTATTACACTGAAAAAATAAATTAGGGTGGTTGGTTGGGTAAAATATTTTTTTCTCTCTAAATTTGTTTGCCAAACAAATTAGGGTCCGATGACGGTCTGTATTTTGGGGGGGGGTCATGTACATGTATATTTGTAACAGGTACTAAGTCAGTGTCAGATTCATACTGTACATGTGCATGTCAGTATTACATATCAGCTCTGTGATTGAGTAGTAAAGCAGCTGGTTGTTGAAATACAAGCACACAAGAGCCGTCCGTCTCATGCTAAAAAAAAATTAAACAATACAATGTACAGGACAATGTACACAAAATTAGGCTCAAAATAAGGCACCATACATGGAAGTTTTTATATTTTATTAATTTGTCAAATAAAGAGATATAGGTTCTGCGTGATTTTCTAGGTTGGCTAACTGGAGACACACCTTTATTTTGTTTGGCCTTAACCCTAACCCTCCTCAATCCTTCTCCTGTTGGAGGACTGAGGACTGTTAGGGTTAAGATTTCCTCCATTGTCATTCTTTACTGTAGATATTTTACGTTTGGAGGTCTGCACTTTAAACTTTTCCCTATTTTGCTTCAAGCCTTTGGGTTCAAATGTCATTTACCCCAGTATTACTAGAATATCATCCAAACTATTGTAAAACATCTATGTAAACATACAGATAAAGAGTGCCCTTGTGGGTCCTATGTCCAAGGGACAATTTCTTTTGTTACGAAATCTAGGACGGAGATTAGTCCACCAAATAATCATTGTGGAACATGTGCGTAATCTTCTTGAGGGCTAATACAAGTACAGGTGTATGACATTTGCAAAGTGTATTTGTTTCTGATTAACCATACATCTAATCTATTAGTTTTCATTCACCTTGTGTCTGTTTTTTAACACACTGTCTCACAGAATCAGTTTGGTAAAGCTCACTGCATCCAGTTTTTTTTCCTTTGACAATTGCTGCATTGAGAAGCTGAAGCCAGAAGTGTAAAAAATAAGACGTCCTAATGACTGCTTGGTATTTGCACATGCATGCACCTAGAGCTAGCTGACGTGTGTGGGTCAATCTATAAATTTGGGGTCCATTTTTTTATGCACCTGTTACATTGGACATATGATGTTGTACCAGGTTGAGCACAGTCTTTGGTTCCAAGAGTGTTAAATTACCTGCCAAACAAATTGAAAGAGTTTGAGTCAATTTCAGTGATATTTTCATGTCTAATTACACAGGTCAGGTGTAACAGGGACACAGAAATGCCACCCTTATTGACCTTGAATTTAGAGCATGACCATATAGAAAAAAAGGCATTGAGCGTGACATTTTAATCCTTTGTAGCCATTATGGTCTGTTTAAGGATCGTGAAAAAAACCTCTTTTATTCTCTCTCTGAGCGGATACCGTTACCAGGGACTTCACCAAAACTAAACAGCGCCCTCTTATTCTATCCATCATGCATGTACACATGTACCAGTACTTCAAGCTGGCTAATTTCAAGCTTTTGACCAAAGCATTTTTCATTTGTTGCCCCGTACATTTTATGAATAATTGCAGGATCAGTCAAAAGCTGAGACCGCAAACGGTCATGGCCATTCACACCTGGCCATGACAGAAAACGGCAAAGTTCGCATAGCGGCAGTTGCCTACATGATTGTATTCGGCGATGGCCTGCATAACTTCATCGACGGTCTGGCCATAGGGGCATCGTTTTCAATCTCTGTATTCCAAGGGATATCAACCTCTATCGCCGTGATCTGCGAAGAGTTCCCTCATGAACTTGGTGAGCACCCCCCCTCTTTCCCCTATTTTGGTTTTGTCCCTGCTAGTTCACTGCATGGGTTTTTGTAGAGTTTCACAGTTGGTATACTTCAACACCAGGTTTATTAAATCGAGCAGAAGTATTTAAAAATAATGAACTTTTGACCAAGAGGGAAAATGTTCAAGGCATGGATTTGTCCAGTTTCCAGCACAGTTTTATTTTATGCATTGACATGTATAAGTACATTTCTAGTCCATGACACCTGTAACCTTTTGAACCAACGAATCTGAAACTAGTGGTGATGAGATTTGTCATGAAGTTTCCTGATTTCAGGATTTTGTTTTCGCGAAATTCAAATGTCAGGATTTTTCTGTCATTATTTTCCTGATTTTTTTTTATTTTTCAAACGGTCATATTTAAAATCTGGCAAATCTAACTTTACCATTGTGGTGTGTTTATATGTAACAGGTGGTGTAGATTACCGTTATATGGGTTTTAAAATGGTGCCTTCAGGCAAATATGAATCCATTCAACAGACCCTACACTGCTTGCTGTAGGGCCCACAACCTCAAGTGATTGCTATGGATATTTCTCCGATTGCAACCCTGTATAACTTTGCAACGCATCACTGAACATTTAATGGAACCCTGCATAGTGCACAGAAAATCTTTACCGGGTTAAAATGGACAATTCAAATCTGAAAAGTGCTGTCGCATAAATCAGGCAGAATTCTGATTCATGTTGGTCTAAACCTGCACCTGGCATTTCCTTTGTGTGGATTTCCTTTTTCTAGGAGACTTTGCTATTTTGCTGAAATCGGGCATGACAGTCAGGCAGGCGTTACTCTTCAACCTGCTCTCAGCGCTCACCTGTTACGGGGGTCTCATTGTGGGTATCCTGGTGGGGCAGCTGACGTCAATGGAGCCTTACATTTTTGCACTGGCAGGGGGAATGTTTTTGTACATCTCTTTAGTCGACATGGTAGGTGGAAAGAGATCTATGGGAAGGCTTTACCTTCTGAAAAAACAAACTGAAAAAACAAACCGAACAATTAGAGATTGGAACCCTCAGTTTTTGGCTCAATGTATCAGCACTCAAGCATAGGCAACTTTTATCATAACAAGGTCACAGAAACCTGCCAAAATACCAAATCACCATAACCGTGCTGTGAATGGACTGAAAAAACAAACTAAACAATTTGAGATTGGAAACCCTCAGAATTTGGCTCAATGTATCAGTTACAAAAACTGCTCTGTCTATCCAGAGTTCACCATATTGGTTAGCCTAGCAGATATCATGTAGGTTTGTCTTCTTGTTGATGAATCATTACAGTGGAGTGAGCGCTAAATGTCCTCTAACAAATCTTTTTTTTTTTTGGTTTTTGACCACCAGTTGCCAGAACTACACACTGTGAACCAACACAAAGAGTTCCGGATGTCCACCTCCTTAAAGATCTTCGCTATTCAAAACGCCGGCCTCTTGACCGGCTATGCTGTTATGATTCTGCTGGCCGTATATGGAGAGCACATCACACTGGTCACCGGTTGAGTGCAAGACTTGGGGAGACCTGGATGTAGATTGTTGAAATCTACAGGGAATAGGGGTGAGCACATTAAATGCAGGTAACATACTTTTTAAAACCTCACATCATTATATTTACATGTCTTATACTACCACTATCAGTGCCTTCACTACATATTTTAGTAGCCTTCAAATTCACTGGTCACCACTGGTTTAACTGTGGACACTTGTGACGGTTAATGGTGGGTAGTTACCCACAATGCATTGCATTTCCATCACAATACTGTATTTGAAGAGATAAGTCACCTTTAAGCCTAATGCCCTTTGATTGAATGATGGGTACCGTTGAGCAGCCAACATGCATACATGTAGGAGCCAATTCAAACATGAACTATGGTTCATGAGTTAACAATAACCAACTTTGTGTGTGTGTGTTTGATTGTTGGCCTGCTGTAGATTACCAGTTGAACCCTAAACCCTGGCATATCAACGTCTGGCTAGGGCACTTCCATTGTTACTCATAAAGAGAAAAATAAAGTTGTGTATGCTTAATGCCACAGCACTGTATGGTACCTTGTCTTATCTATTGTATTTTATGGCTTCAGAGATCAATAAGGTCACGTCCGCTTACAAGCGACAGGGCTGTATTCTACATTTGACTACTGTGTAGTAATTTTTAGTGTTATGTAGTCTTAGGGCTACTTAGGGGAGTTTGCGTCAACGGTTTATCAACCGGCACAGGGGCAAGCATCTCAGAAATGAGAGCAAGTATAACTACGAGTGTTAATGAGGATACAGTGGTTTGAGTGTGTAACTTTATCCATTGGTATAGAGAGTTTGACTCACTCAGTGTTTACGTGTGAACTTCCACAGTGTGTAGCGTGCCAGTTTTATTTAATATATTTCCAATATTACCTCATTAATAAACATGAGTTTGCATTATCGGCAAATTGGAATCCAATACAAGCGGTCTATAGGTTTTAGGATCACACAATGACAGTAGACAGGATTAATGGTAGCTCAAGCAATACAGCGATCTATTCAGATGTGCAATATGCAAATAAACCACATCACTGAAAGCTCGTAACTACTAAATGGTGCAATTTGGAAATCACCGAGGAGTTCAAATAGGTGGGAATTTTATTCGAGGTGAGATTCAACAGTAATTGTCTTTGTGTGTGTTTTTATTTTGTTTGTTTTTTCTTTGCTTTTTACATGTAATCATTTCATGGGCATAGATCCAAGTTTTTAGAGGGTTAGAGGTTTTGGTATAGACCTCTTTCACCCACAGGACTTGATTGAGGGAGATGTTTTCTAGGCGAGGCCTCAAGAAATACTCCTCTTGTCCCAAATCGTATGTGATAACCAAAATGCAAGAGTCCAGCATTTTTCGTTTTTTTCTTTCTTAGCATCTTCAGTCATTTTATTAAACACTTGCATGCGTGTATACATGTATGTGCCTTAAGGGTTGTAATGTGAGAATGCTTATTGGTCACATCATGTAAAGCACCTCATTAAATAGTTTAGCTGTGTACTCTAAAAGCATTGTTTAATTTTTTTTTTATTCTTTTGCCAAATGGCCTAATATGTGTCTAGAACCAGCCAGTTCCATATTCCAACAGAGCAAACACCGAACTGGTTCACTCTGTCAGGCCATAAGTTGTTCTGAATTAATCAGCCATATTTAATTTATTTGTTTCTATTTACCTTACCTTACTTTACTTTACTTGTGTCTATTTACTTCCTTATCTTTTTAGTTAGCAAGTTAGTTCTCAAAGTGAAGGGCATTTATTCTGAGCACTGCCTCGTCATTTTCACATAAAGCTATGCGTGTATTCTTCGTCACTTTAAGCAATTCAAACCACGTGTGCTGCATGGTGCAATCCTGGTACAATCCCACCCATTAGCCATTCTCCATCGTCGAAAATCTCCAAAATGTCGGAATTATTTTATAATATAAAATGGGACTTTGGGTCGGGAGATATTGATTTTTTTCCACGTTAATTTCCCTTCACCGAAGAGCATTGTGTCTTATTAAATGTTTACATGCCCTGCACCCACCGCTTATCTGACTCAAATCGGCTAGCCGACCCCCAGTGAGCTCGTGATTGATTGACATTTGCGAGAGTAAGTAGCCAGTGTAATTTTGGGGCAAGCCGGTGTCGACACAAAGCGCACATTATCATCATATTCGTCGGCAGAGGGTGAGAAACACTCTTCATAAAAGTCGGTGTTTCGTTCACGTAGTTAGGTCTTTTGAAAACAACTGAAATATTTCCAGTGTATAATTTACAGGTTTATGGGTTAGAATCGGGAAAAAACAATCAACAGCAGGTTTTGCCGAAAATGGGGCGCCTGGTACGTGTAAAAGGAATCAGACGCAGCAGGGAACCCTTTTAGAAATAATTGCACCTATTTTTGCTCGTGTGTGTGTGTGTTTCCTGTGTGTTGCGCACACTGCATAGGTGTTCCTGTACAACTCCTATGTCAGGTCATTTTGTATTTGGAAATCACCAAATAAGTATCAGATGCAATGCTCAATAGCTGATATGAGATCGGTCATGAATTATGCATCTTTCCCTAAAAATCATGAAACGAACCACCGCAAATCTATGACGAATGGAGAAGACGTGTACATGTAACTGCAAGCCCAGATGCTCAGGTTTGCATAAATACTTTATGCAATTTAGTAGAATTCGTTCAGAAGAGGTGCCAAATTCTTATGAGCTGTCCCTTCTTCTAGTTTTAAGAGATATGAAAGGGCTCCAAATTACCTCTCCTAGTGGTTCATCACGTATATGAAATCGCCAGTACACCGGAATTCTTATTTTGAATTTATGTTGAAAAAATCCCTAACTTTTTTTTTTAGTTGATTTTGAATTTTGTATACACTTTTGTGATTTTATACATTTGAATGGACATAAAAGTAAAGTTCTGGTTTTAACTGAAAGTTTTAAGTGGTAAAAGTTACGTCTAAATCACGATCAAGGCAGATTTCTCAGTTTTGGCAACGGGAATAATTTTTCGATTTAATTGCGGCCGACACAGTTTTATAATCGAAGCAGAATACACCCAAAGCAATGTCGGAAAAGTACCAAACAAACCTCAGTAATATGTAAGTAGAATAAAATAATGAATTAAAAATTCACTGAAGATAAGACGCGGCGTGCACGCGCACAGTACAATCAAGCGCTTATTGCGGAGGATTTATACGGTTTGCAATTTACACGTCTAATTTTTTGTGTAAAATTTTCTACACTTGCGTGTAGTCATTGCTATATTTTTTATATAGGTCTCACTTGTTACTGTAGTTTCGTGCAGTTCCGATATGATATGAAAGACAAGTTCAACATTCGTGTACCGTTTCCTCGTCAGACGTAAATTTCACAATTCACACAGCAATCAAAATTTGACTTACCTACATGTGTATTTAAACGTATATTTTTATTTGTTTATTTGTACAACATTTTAGATAAACCAAAATAAGTGACCATTGGACAAAGATGATTTATACTGATCATTTGTATTAAGTGAAACATTTCATTTATATAGTTCATTTCTCCAAATAGTGATTGTTTCAAGAACACGACATTGTTTTTATGCTGCTATGCAATTGTAGCATTCCTCGTGGGGTCTTTTTTGCATCGGTGCATAGTTTACCTGCGTTTGTGTGCGCATCTACTCGACCTAACAAAACGACTCACAAGTCACCGATGCGTATGCGCATTTGAATTCAGCCATGCATCATGTAGGGTATTGTTCATTTGTCATCAATAGTAGCATTGTGTATTGATGTTCTGTTTAGTGTACACTGTTTTCTTTTTTCCCTCCAATTTGGAAGCCGAGTTGTTGCCTTTACCAGAGTGTTTACAATCCCAATAGAATTAAAACAGACTTCAGGAAGCCATCTGATGTTGTCTTTTCAAATTATTTAAATGCAGTTCTGGTAGATGTGTCTCTATGTCTCATTGAACCTGATTTTCAATTTTGTTAAGGTATTTTGGTGCCTTTTCCGTGTTTTATGGTACTGCAAACTTGCGTATATTTTTGAGCAAAAGTATGATGTCATCTAAGGCACAAACTTCCATGTTACAGCTCTTGCTGCTAAAGATATAGCCTATTTTCCTATTTTTTTACTCCTGCTATTCATTTAGTTCATTTCGTTGATTAACCGTTGTTTCTATTTGTGACATTGACGAAAGAGCAAAGGTGTATCACAAATATTTGCGGTTAGGAGAAGAATGGAGTCTTCCTGCAATGACCTTACTGCAACAGCGCCCTCATTTCTCAGTCAAAGCATGGAAAATTTGCAACATCGCCAGTTAACGTCGGGTTTTGTTAACGCCAGAAAAAGCTGCAGGGGCGGGTTTTTTTTATCGCAAATTCTTCGAAATTGTAATTTATTTATGACGCAAACAAGCACGCGTGCATTAATGCAGCAACAGCGGAAATGAAACAATGCGTCCTCGTGGAACAAATAAACAATATTGTGTGTGTTGACACGTCATCCGGCGTCAAGTGATTATAAAGGCGCAACCGAGAGTGACCCAAAATTGAAGTGAGACGATTCACGTCACGAGGAATGAAAAGTTGTATATAAGAGATTCCCAAGTGAAATTCAAATCACGGACCAAGACTGTATTATCCTGGTCCTTCATAATACCCAGGTTATTTTGTCACCCTTCTGAACCTTTTTTTTTTCAAACTTTGAATGTCAACCTGAAAAGATGCCTGGTGACGCACATGCCAAACAAATCGACCTAATCCAGGCCTTTGTGCTTGGCTGCTGTAAAAGCACCCAGTAAATATGCCACGCCTCGCTGACGCTGAAAAGAGTTTTCAACAATAAGTTTCCAAGCAAAGACTATTTTTGTAGTTGTTACAGTGCAACCAGTGCATGAATGGAATGTTGTGTTTTTCCGATTATGTTTTACTGTGTTCCGTTGATTGTTTTTATTGAGTATATATCAATCTACCCCGAAGGTAATGGAATCGTCCAAAAGTTTTAGCCAATCAATTGTTCGTCATACCCGCGTAGACGAAACTCTGCCATTCAGAGAAGGCGTTCGCGAGGTGGGAAAACGCTTTCCCGTCTTACGCAACGGTATTTTGTTCAGGCCGTGGTAATTGTCAGAACGCCCATCGGATTATTGTGAATCAAATCACGCCAGTCGATGAAGAATGGTCGCATTGTACAATTAGTCACAATTAGAATCTTTGGGTGCATGTTGGAGTTTTTTATGTGAGAGAAAGATAGAGAGTCAGAAGTCATTTTTGACTTGCTCGAGAAAGACAGAGGTTTGAAGAGTGACTGTGTGATGCAAGACCGGTTTTGACTCCCTAGTATCAGAAATCTGAGCCAGCAGATTTAGCTTTGTTTTGGATCTGTTGACCACTTTGGTAAAGGACGGAAAAATCTGTTTCCGTGAGAATTAGGCAAACTAGGGCCTAATTCCAGCCAGCACCAGCAAACTAGGGCCTAATTCCAGTCGGCATAAACGACTTCATGGCAACAGTTCACCTCCCAAGACAGTTGTTCAGCAAATTACCGTAAGTGTTGTAATAATGATGATTTTCTTTCTTTTATACGTCGAAGTAAAAGCCTGCAGATGATGAAGTTTCGTCGTAATTGTAGTAGTAAGCTGATTCTGGAGATCGAGGCTGATGATTTTCGAGAAGATTGGAAATTTACATTTATGAAAATAAGGACAATGATATAAGATTTGTGGTAATTTGGAATTGTGGAGATCGAGGTTGGAAAGGAAACAAATTGGAGCATGATTTCGCTAGTTCTTTAAAACGGTTAAGGTTTTGGGTTCATATTTATTGTAGATGGCCTTATGTTGAGACCGGTCCCACCGACTCCACCGATGACTGAGAAGAGTCCCTTTTGTACCGCTAAGGAGCACAGACTCTGAACCCATTTGAAATATATGTACATATCAATGTTTAATAATGCCCCCCTGACATTTCAGACAACGTGAGGCTTACGTGTATACGTGTACATGTAGTTTGTATATGTTTTTTAAACCTTATCATATGTTTGTTTATGTGTTTTTATTTTAGTTTCCACTAGATCATCTTAAATCCAAAAATAACCCTCTATTCAAGGGTGGATCCGGGGGGACGTGGGGGAAGTACGCCCCCCACCAGTAAATAAATAAATAAATAAATAAAAATAGGTAAAAAAGAGGGAGGAGGAAAAAAAAGAGGGAGAGGCAAAGCAACTGCAGCTCTACTTCCCAACGTCCCTAATTGTACGGCCGCAACCCTAAAATGTCCATACCCTCCCCCTTTAGGAGTTGAATATCCAGGATCCGCCCCTGTTTTTTGCCATTTTCTGTTATTTTCCGCTCTTCCAGCACAGGCTTCAAGTACATATGTACATTCATTGATCTTAGGACAGCATGGTGCATGTACATGACTAGCTCTGAAATTTTTGAGACCCGTTTTAATCTTAAACTATGTACAGACTAAACGTGGAGCGTTAGTATGCCGATCCCGTCCAAAATCAGAGGAATACTCCATCCATGTACATTGAGTAAGCTTAAAACAGTTCTCAAAAATTTTAAAGACTGACCAAAATACGTCTATCACCACCTACTGGCTTCTGTAAATGCCAATGTCAAACGGTTAGTTTGTGTATCAAATATCAGTGATATTTCTGCCCTCAAAATCTGACCGCCGCCTCGCTCGACACACGCACAATACTAGTAACTTCTCGCCGCCCGTACCTTTCAAATGCGCGTGTAGCGAGGTTTAGAAAATACGCAATAACACTGGTCGAGTTCGGGCCGGGCCTTTTCTTGACACGGGTTTCTTGTTCTCGCGCTCGAACGGCGGGAACACGACTCAAGAACCCTGCTCTCGGAACAGGATCACACACCACCTCCTCGTCAGGGTTTTACAGGAACACACGGAAAAACTCGTGAAAGTAGAGAGATGGCTTCCAAAGCCATAGACAATGCGAAGTTTTGCAAAATTAACCTTAATTATTTTCCGTAACACAGAAATGAATATTCCTGTTTATATAGAAAAGATACAGCCTATCCAGACATTAACTCTCGAATAACGTAGCCTACATGGACGCCGCCATGTTGCATGTAACTAACTACCAGCGGCCGACCCACGAACAACAAATTGAGCTGTTTACGGTAACAAAGCCGCTCGAACTCGGCCACTATGTTCGAAACATGGTGCTCTCAGAAATATGTATGAGTGGCCTATACGTGGTCTGGGCTTAAGACTTGTTGATCGTGACAGTGGAGTGCTACCAACGACTGTTTTCTGGTCAATACGTCGTGTGCCCCGAGTACATTTGGGCCACTGGAGCTCCTGCGGTTTCGTGAGAGGACCATATTCGCTTATAGAGGAAACAGTCGTTGGTAGCACGCCCAATCGTCACGATCACTGATCTCTATCACGATCAACAAGTCTTGTGCCCAGACCCGTATAGGACACTCACGTATGTTTCTGGGAGCACCATGTTTCGCCCATATTGCATACTCTCGCAGCACACAGTTTAAGTGCTGTACACGTGTCGAGCGAAAACGGTCGGATTTTGACAGATTTGAGGTCAAAAATATCATTGTAGGGCCAACCGTTTTACGTTGGCATTTATGGAAGCCAGTAGGTGATGTTAGAGGTGTTTTTGGTGAGTCTTTTGAATTTTTGAGAACCGTTTTCACCTTATTTAGTCTTTATGTACAGGCGTGGAGCGTTAGTAGTACTAGTAGGCCAATGACGATCCCGTCCAAAATTATAAAGAGGAATGCTAACGCTCCACTTAGTATAGCTATCACATGACATATTTGATATTGTCGGGTAAAGCCCCTGGAAGGACTTCTAACTCCTACACCCTTTACGACCTGAAGCTGCAAATTCCAGGAAAGATGTCACCCATATGGCCATGATCCCTCCATAACTGAGTATAAGCTCCTACGAGTTTCCTTGGAAAAGAAAATACAAGTTCCTCTTCAACGAGTCACAAGTTAGAGAACAGTGTTATATCTGCTAGTCTTTTGTGTCATGGGATAAGTTGGAATGAAGGTAAGTGTCTTGCGTTGTTTACAGGGGTGACTGTGAAGCATGCACCCATATGGAGCTATATTTATATATGCAATCACACGTATGAAGCCAAACCACAGTTCACAACCATGCACAATGCATGACATCTAGATGCACAATCAACCATAAAAAATTCATGTGTGAAATTAGGCTCCAATAACATTCAGGCTTTATTTTCCTTAAAAAACTCCCTGCCCACAATTCCAAACCACAATTCCAACCCACACCCCATGCATCACAAATCATTATGCCATAACCGCTTGACTACCGCAATTCACACAGGTTGACGGTGTTTTTACTGTTGATATACCAATGAACGGCTGCAACGCAAGTCCAATACACATTGGGCATGCGCAATACAAACACAACCATCGTGGTTTGGCGTCATACGTATGGTTGCATCTCCCCATATGCCACCATTTCTTCTACTATAAGAAATGTGTAATGATGAAGCTGATTATTCTTATGATTATTTTATTCATGCCAATAGTGTACATCACAAAGCGAGGGGCAGAGGAAAGATGAGTAATCAAATCACTGTAGTCAAAAGACTTGTCTCCCTGCATCCAATGTGAGATAAAAAGTATTAGAAAAATATAAATATATATGTGTAAATTGACGCAAATACATTGTTGATGTTAAAAAGCATGGGTAAAAAGCCCTAACATTTAGGAATTGTTAAAAGGACAATAATTTTTTAAAAAAGAAAAAAATAGCAATAAATAATCATTAAAAAGGACACCCAATATCTAAGACAAAGGACATAAAAGTAACAAAACAATTACTGACTATAACAAATAGATGATACTTCCCAATTTAAAAATTAACAAATTATAACAATAAGTTAAGCATTAATACAACATAACCCGACATGAGATAAACGAGTATGTGAATACATGTCCATGTAAAATAAAAACGAGGGGAGAGAGAGAACCGTGATTAGCTGCAAAGCAACTAAAATTGTCTTAGTTATGGCGATGCCTCGATGCCTAAAAAAGTATGGATTCTAACCTAAAGAGATCGATGTGTAGGCTAGGCAGTATGCTACAGTTGATAAATCCAGGTAGAAAACGCTCACTTTCAGCAACATTAAAAAACCTGAGAAGGGCAGCAAGACGATGGCATTACGAACATATTCAGGGAGGTTAGACCATAAACAAGGAAACGGATGAAAACAAGATAAGTGTAAAGGTTGAGTTCTGGCTTGAAGATGATTAAAGCTAATTACGTCTGAATGCCTACAGTTTACCGTTTCTCTATGACTACACAATTCACATTTGGCAAGATTAAAGAAACATTTGGATACATAAGACAACACCGCAATATTACACCGATTGGATAAAGTGGGCCAGTTAAGAGTGTCCAGTCTTTCTACATATGACATAACCCCACGTTTCTGACCCAAGACAAACCAAGTGGCCCGACGCTGGATATTTTCTAGAAGATCTTGTTGCTTTTTGTTATGTGGCAACCAGGCGGGAACACCATACTCTAGGATTGGAAGTACAAGGGTCTTATAAAGGCATGATTTGGCAGGAACTGAGGCATTGCAAGCATCAGTTTTGATGAGGCGAAGCATATGGTTAGCAGATGAATTTACATTCTTAATACAGTCATTCCAGGAGAGTTGAGCACTCAGAGTGATGCCAAGGTACTTGACTGTTGGTGTAGCTGTAAGAGGGGCACCTGAAAGAACATAGGCTAGGAGGGATTGGTTGTGTTTACGAGATATGTGCATAATTAGGATTTTGAAGTGTTAAATGTCATACCGTAGGAGTCACTCCAAGTACTTAACTTATTAAGATCGTTCTGAAGAATACAAACGTCAGATTGTGTATGAATGGGACGGTATAGTAACTCGTCATCAGTAAATAAGGCACACTGGGAGTTGACATTAATGAAAATATTTAATAGCAGGGGCCCCAGAACACTACCCTGAGGAACACCTGATTTCACCACAGACCACTCCAAGGCTCGTCCGAGAAAAGTTACTCTCTGCAGACGGCCAACAAGGAAATCTTTTATCCAGCTCCAGAGAGCACCTTTAACGTTACACCAAGAAGCAAGCTTGTGGAGAGATATGTTATGCGTCATACGGTCAAACGCTTTGCACATGTATAAAAACACAGCATCAATTCTAGGTGGGTTATGCTTATCTAACTCCGCTGCCCACGCATTGTAAACACTAGTTAGTTGAGTTACACAAGATCTAGGAGGCATTAAGCCATGTTGATTGGCAGAAATTAGACAATAATCACCCAAGTGCCTAAGAGATAACTCTTTCCATAAATTTGCATACAGTAGACGTTAAGGCAACAGGCCGGTAATTACCTAGACAACAACGATGCGTTGATTTAAAACAGGAGTTATATTGGCAGTTTTCCAGGCCGGGGAAGGCGACCGGATCTTATGGAAGTGGCGAAGATTCTGCTCAAGACTGGAGAGATCGAATCTTACACCATCACCATCAGGCCCAGGTGCCTTCCCAATTGGCAGAGATGAGATGATTCGATGGATACTACCTGGCATAAATTAAATAGAAGTTAGAGCATCAATAGGGAGATCACAGTTTGAAAAAAGGAAGTTTAAAACAACGCCGCAGCTCTGGCGCTCGATGAGTGCTTGATAAACACAATGGAACACAGCAGTTGACATGGATTATTTCGGTGAATTGGGAATTTTCTTCTTTTTTTTCGTGTCAGGTCGATACACACGCCATATAGTATACGTTACACATAACGTGTCATATCGACGCGTTCCTGCAACATCCCCACCTTTCACCCACAATGCACCGCGGTAAACACTACATTACGTCATTATGTTGTAGGTCTATTCGGACAGGGTTTAAAAACTTGGACTTTTGCCGTGCACGTCTAGTATACCCTGAAAACGGTCTTTCGTAACGCACACTGATCAAGAAACAAAGTAGTCGACGCGATCACCTCCCAAATTCGATTCACTAAAATACAAAAGCGATAAGGCATATACAATGACTGTGTACCCAATAGTACGCACGTCTGCGGTCCTTCCTCCATGGTGCATTAAAACGGAGTCTTCATATGTAATATTTGTATGCCTGTGTACAGACGTAGGGCCTACTTTCAAAATGAGTATGTGATTGTTTAATAAACCAACATCGTGTGTCGTACACGTACAACCGGATTTATGTAGACCTTGACACCTTTTCTAGGGCAGGTTTGTTAAAGATCTGTTTTCATGCAGAATCGGGGTACGTAAAAAGTGTTCGGCGATCGGTATTCGTAATCCTAAATATTTCGGCATTAATATTAGGTAGAACCAATAAAATTGAAGTTGAAAAATATGGACCGTTTCCAGAGAAACGAAGTACGGATGGTACTATTTTGTCCTCGGAGTCTGAGAATACCTCGACCTGGAAAGTACTTGTTTACCATTCACGAGCTCAGGGGAAAAAGTGCACCTGTAGCTTGGGACATTATCGGCGTCCGTCTTCCTGATTCGGTCTGAAAAGAAGGTTGAAAACTGGCCAAGCACATCATTCGTTCCTTTATTCAAGCGAAAAGAATCACACAAGTATAAGCCTACAGAAAGGACAAAAAGGGGTTTGCTTAGCTGGGATATTTGCGTAATAAAAGGAAAGAAAGAAAACGTAACCTCTAGCGGGTCAAAGTTTCAATGGGCTATGTATAGCTTTGACCTCTTCTCAGGTTTATTTTAATGCAAACATGCTTTTTGAGGCGTTTAGGGCGCGTTGAAGGTAATTATACGTTTTGACAATTATGATGTATGGTGTTCAATATTTACCATCTAACGTTACAAATTTCGCTTCACATTTTTCGCGTTTAATGTCATAGGCTACACTTGCGTCAAATAAGTGTGCGCTTCCACCATTGCCGTGCGATTGGTTGTCGTGTTTTGCCTCCTCCAGTGTTTCCAGCGTTTGTTCTGTAATCGACAATGTAAATAGTAATGAAAGAGCATGGGCGCCGTGCATGACACAAATACAAGAAGAGTGGCTCGTATCGCGGCAACGGTGGAAACGGTCATGCTAAATTTACATTTGACGCGCACTAGATATGAGATTCCAAACATAACGTGAGATACGACATGGCAATTATAGAACACCACACGAATGAGCCTGTATCCGGCCTCTTTGTGTCTGTGAGAGGCGCTCGAAGCCTTATGCAAGTGGGTTGTTCACGGTTCAGTGCCATGATAAGGAAACACAATAGTGAATTTGAATAGTCTTTGTTCAACCCCCACCCATATGCAGACTTCATGGAATACAGGCATAGGATCCAGCATCTGTGTGAGTGTTAAAGATTCGACGTGAGTCTGGTTTGTGCTCTTTGAACGACTTCGCGATGGCATCCCTTTTGCAAAGGATTTGGAATGGTGGTCCATCTCTATGGCTGGCGGTAGCTGTGACTTGCATGCTCCTGGGCAGCAGCCACACATCCATTCTGCCAGGAGCTTCAGAAATGTTCCGGGCTGGATTGGGTCTAGATTTGACCGGAGGAAAAGTCCGAGAGCGCCGGCATGTTGCCAATGAGTCTTCCCTGATGCAGATTATCGACGCCTTTGGCGCCAGCGGGGCGATGACTAAGGAGCAACTGCAGAAGTTACAGACAGCGATGAATTCCCAGGTAAACACACGTACCACTTGGTCATAAGAACCCTTCAATATCATCTTTTTAAAAGGAAACAAATAGCTCACGTGTTGTTTTGCTACCTCTCACTAGTCAGACTGATGTTTCTCTATAAAAGGCGTATGGATACTATACCAGATTAAGGTGCTTGACCTCGACGGTACCAGTGAAAAATGGTGAGCAGTAATGTCGGTTGGACACGTCAACCTAGATATACATACGTGGAATACCAGAAAGGTCAATTACATGTGCCCCATGTTACATTTGCAGATATGATCACTCATGGAGACCCCTGCGTCTGTCGATCCACAATTTGTGCACCCATAACATGATCAACCCTCCCCGCACTCATGGGACTTCTTACCCCGCCCACGCTTCTTTACGTATCCTATCCGGACTTTATTGAACCCAAGGAAGCACTGCCCCCATTTTTATCCCAACGATTCCCAGATGTCAGCCAGCTGCTGACAGGAGGCATTACAGACCCCACAATCCCTTCTAATAGCATTTAAATTGATCAGTGGGTGTCCTGCAGGCCCTGCAAGTAAAAACCCCGAAAGGTCAGAGTATCCTTTTTCCAGTCCAGGAGGGGGGCTCCCTCAACGGACAAGCCACAGTCAAAGAAATATTTACACCGCAATGAACCAACCCTAACAGCTGTCTAGAAAGATCAGAGAGACCGAACATTGAGATAAGACAGGTCCTGGTTTGTAAAGACTCCCATATAATGAAATACCACTGAAAGAAGAAAAACTTTCATCTACACACTAGGTGAGAAACATCATTCTAAATCAGTGTGACGACATTTTGATGTACGACCACATGGGATACACAACAACCATTTGTAGTGAATAGGCCTAAAGGTGAAGTTGTGGGTGACTTTAAAAAATTCAATTGTTGCCACATGCGCCTAAACTCTATTTATTCACAATGCATGTAACCATATCGCACCAAACTCTACGAATCTTTGTATAAAGCAGGTTCGGATAGCTTGCTGCATTGTTTCTAACAAATTTCCTGATAAATCAACCATTTCAATCTCATCAGCAATTGGCTCTGCTTTTGCATGCAAATCATAGGACCACACGGACAGTTGTTGGGAGCGATTTGTCAGGTGAATTACCGCTTGTATATGGACTGGATCCTGATATTTGACCCATTAACATCCATGTACGACTACAATTACTGAAGAAAGGAAGAGTATCCAAAAGAGACGAGAGAAAAGACTGCTGAATTTAAGAATGAGACGAGATCAATGTTATATGAACATCGCAGGAATAAAAACAAATGTAAATACAACTGGTCAAAAAATCCCGACCCTTTCTCCCAGCAATACTCTGTACTGCTGTGCAGAATATTACCGATAGACGCTTGTGAAATGTTGTTAATTAACAAAACAGGAGAATAATACGTCTAAGGTGTTAAATTTAAAAGAAGTGACCTTGCACCTTCAGGTTATGGTCATGGAAACATTTTGAGCCACGATTTGTGAAAAAAGCTGCAGGTTTCAATGGTTCCAATACTAATTGTTGCCAAACTGTGGTCTAATATCTCACGCATCGTACCCAGAGTTGTTTGCACGGCTACTTCTGAGATTTAGCTTCAAATGTGCGACCTCAACCAAGAATTAGTTCCAAATAGCTCCATTCAACGTCCATGAGTGAAGTCTGCTTTGTTTCCAGTTTCCACAGTGAATGGAGACACGATTGACATGACGGCTATACGGTTATTCAGCCATGCTTTGTGGACACACCTGGTCACTGTAAAAAAAAAGGTTTTGTAAAACTGATTAAAAATCCTGCTTCATCGACGTAAATTAAGGCATTTCATGGGTTGTGAGAAAGCACTGAACCAAATCAGTTTGTGCCAGAGTTGTTTATGCTGTTTATGCTAACATGTATGCTAAGTTCATAACTTCCACGGGACCGCAAAAGGCGACAGATTTCCGTGAGAAATAAGGCCATCAGAGCGAAGTCCAAGTGGACCTCTGTATGCAGTCTACATTTTGTAGGCGGAGACAAAACTTACCATGTACCATATCCTACAATTTTCCTGTGGACAAGTGAGTGGGTGGAGGTTGTTTTTCGACAGATTTGGAACTTATCCAAATTTGTCGCCTTTTGTGGTACCGTGGAAGTACAAAAAAGCAGCTCTAGCGTTCGTTGAGTGGTTGATAAACACAATGGAACACAGCAGTTCACATTTTGGACGATAATCGGGAATTTTTTAAGTTTTTCCTTTTTTTGTGTCAGGTCGATACACACGATAAACACTGCATTACGTCATTATGTTGTAGGTCTATTGAACCCACAAACTTCTCTTAGTCTAGCCTTCACCATACTCAGTTTCAATCTTACTTTTCTACATCAATTTCTCTCTTCACTATCAGAGTCGATGGGAACAAAAAAGTCCTTTTCACACTTCTTATGGAATTTTAAAACTTTGTCCACAAAAGCATAAACGGTTAGCATTGCGAGTAAATCTGGAAAAGAATAGCAAAACCTGCTCAATAGAAGTGATTTTGTGGACTGTCGGGTCGACTCATTCATTATATAGGCCCTAATTGCGTTATAGAGGAATTTGTACCTAGCCCTTAAGTCTCTTTTGTACCACGAATCACTGTCATGTCAAAATAGTCCCAATTGTCGGGAATTTCTGTTTTTGGTACATATAATACATTTTATGGTTGAAGAGTGATCATATGGTTTTCTGTACTCCTATTATTACCAGTGATGTAATGGAGACTACGTGTACTTGAATTCAAGTCACAAGCTATTCAATTCTTAGTTGTGTCTGGTTTTGTGTCTGGTCTTGTGATGGTCTTGACTACAACATTGATGATTACTGTTTTTCCTCTTGGTTTCCGTCAACACCTTGTCTCGAGATCCAACAGGGGAATCCAGTTAACCCTCTACAGTCTTTCGTGAACTTGGTGAACATACCGCGTCTTTGACGTCATTTCATGTTTCCTGCACGTCTTGCAGTTTGTCTGGCATTTCTCTGTTTAGTACAGCATCAAAATTAGCCCACTACTTTTGTTATAAATCCACTCGGATTTATTTGGTCCCTGCCGTTCCAGGATAACACAGCTCAACCATTCTTAAGTATGTGCCCCGAATGAAATGACCCTGCATTCATGCTTTCTGGTATGAAAACAGCAAGATTAAAGCTTATGCTTTACAATACGAAAGAGTGACATTCGGACAAAAAGAGAAATACGGTTTTACAAGTTTTCATTCACAATGAAATGCTCAATAAGCCAGACGTGAGGGTTGTTTGTAGCGAGAGCAGCCTATTGACGCTTAACCATTTTGATGGCTTTGGGGGGGAATTTATGGCGTGTGTGCATATATTCGTGCGCGACCAATTTCTATGGCCGCCAAGGCTTTTCGATTACCTACCGTTATCAGCCCATGGCTGTGTGTGTAAGAGGCATCATTGCGAAATCTAAAGTAGTCGGCTCCATTCGTTTGCATTATAAATGGTTAAAAATGACATCACGTTTCGGTAATCAATAAAGAACTGGCTTCATTTTTGTCCCCCCCCCGAGAGGTTTTTTTCAATCCACCCTACGCGCCCACAAGTGTGTTTTCTTGGTTAATTTTTCTCCTTCCTGATCGTATTTTGTCTTTTCAATCTGTACAGTGCCATTCTGTAGACAAGCTCCTCTCGTATCATTCCTTAACCGAGGAGGATTTGCTGAACAACACAGCGGCAGCACTGCAGGAAATCTGCCCGTCCCTGCTCTACCAGACGGCCCTACATTCATGTTCGCATCACGACCACGAGGACGATCACCACCACGATCATGACCACGGTTACCATGAAGGCGAAGAGCCGACCACAGCACAAGGTTATAAATATATGAAATTCCTTCAATCATATGATTGATATTGCAAGGCAAAGTACCATACTCTAAACACTGGTAATTTGTTCGTACCTTTTTAAGAACTCAAACCAATCTAGGGTCAAAATGCAGCTAGATAATAAAGTGTTCATTCTCGATTTTTTGTACAAACAGGGTCAAAGTTTTCAAAACTGTGTGGTCAAAAAAGAACAAGCCGTGTAGCAAAATTCTAGCTCTGGCATGACATTGGTAAAGAGATGAAATCGATTTTTTAATAAGACACTATGGTGAAGATCAAACATCGAACTCACTTCTTTGTTGATTATAATTGATAACTCTTCTCGTTACATGTACAATATGTTTGATAGTTTGGGGCTACGGTATCCTCTGTGTGACCATCATCAACCTGGGGTCGCTCATGGGTGCTTTTGTCGTCCCATGCATGGACAAAAAGGTCTACAAGCTCATTCTAACCTACCTCGTTGGACTGGCCGTGGGCACCCTGACCGGAAGTGCTCTCCTTCACCTGATCCCCAAGGTATTCTGAGCTCGAGAAAGGCATACAAGCGTCAACTGAATTCCTCAGATTGCGCCATGTATCATTTTGTGTTTGGCAAACCGCGTTCGCATGGATACGGGTTGACATGTCCTGACCAGAAATCATATTTTGAACATGTGTTACTGTTATGATAGCTATGGAGTGTCGACTCATTTCGTGCATTGTGATTGGCCAACGCGTTACAAACTCTTGGTGGCGCGCTATTGTGAAACAGGCGTATTACATAATAAAGTAGTTTACTACATGAACGAGTTTCTCAAACTTCTGCTTTCATGACAAAGTTTATAGCAAATGATGTCACTGAATTGCTTGCACTGAGGCTAAGTATTAAAAACTGACCAATCTTCCTAGCTTTGAATAGTTCACAAGACTCTTCAGACAAACGTTATCGTGGCCGCTGGAGACTCTGCTTGCATTTCTGTCATTACATCATAATTTCCGATCTTTATAGGCTTAAAACGTTATCATTTAATTTCCTTTCATTTCCCTAGACGTATCAAGTGCATGAGGATGATGTGGTATGGAGAAATACCTGCATCTTGGCGGGTATATACATATTCTTTATGGCAGAACGATTCTTGAAGATTTTTTCGACCAGAAAGGACTTGAACAGGGTAAGTCATCGGCATATGGAAGGCACAAGCAAGCAACAAAACGCTCCTGGGTCATTGCAGCATAGCAGGTCGTACCTGGTTTCCTTGGCAACCTAGCGACTAGGGACGATTCTCCCCACCCGGCTGGGATGCAAATACATGTTCATCATATGTTTACTCCCCTATCCGCACCCTTGAAGTGCACCCTTGCAATCGCAGGCGAATGAAAGAACTGGGCTCTTGCATGGATTTGGCGTGCGCGCGCAATTCGGCGTGCTCTGGCATAAAGGCGCCTTTCTATATGCACGCCAACACTTCCGCAATGTATTGCATATCAGTCATAATCGCTCCCAGGGCGATTTTTACGGCCGAACGCAGCAGACACCTGTGTCATATTTATGGAGTCTATTTCTGTGTTCGTGAAAGTGAAACACGAGTGCATCGTGTACGCAACGCACCCAAAAACCTACATATGGAAAGGCACCTTAACTTCGTTGAGCGCAGCTCAGCATGCCCGCGTTACGCGCATAAACTTGTCAACTGGCTACACGGGAATGAGTATGCAGACGTCATTGATTTTTCTTCTTGAATGTTACACAGGAGAAGAAACAACAGGATGGCATTACGCATATCTCAGGAATGCACGATATGACACCACATGACGAGCCCTACAAGATCACCTCGGGTGACTCCGCCCTTGGGCTGAGCGATTCCATACCAACCCTTGAGGTAGGCTTGATATGTGCAAGGACGCTTTGAAAATCAACACCTTGACTAAACCTATTATCTTCACTAAAGCTGTTATTATGAGAAAGAAACTGGGAATTTCGTTGTATCCTAGCTGTAAAGCAAGCCATGGCCGCTTAATGGGGCATGGAAAGGAAGCCAAATGGAAAATACACAGAATGTTATGCCTTTAAATGAAGTCTTTGTATGCGTTTTCATCGATTTTTGGTAGCCTCTGTGAACGACTTGAAAACAGATTAATTCAGGGATGTCTAAGACCATGTCTGAATCACTTGGCTGCGGCTTGAAATTACACATTCGACTCTACGGGAATTGACTGCAACCACGACCACAGACTCGCGCGTAAAAGTAGGCCGCAACCAAGTAAATCGGGCACGACCTCTACCTTGAAATGTTTCTTTTGCGCATGTCACAGACTAAGGATGCTTTTGTGCAAAAAGACAATGACCTGACCAAGAATGGCAAAGTGCATATCGCCACGGTGGCTTACATGATCGTCTTCGGGGACGGCCTGCATAACTTCGTAGACGGGTTAGCTATCGGGGCTTCCTTCAGTACGTCACTGCTGGCTGGGTTCTCGACTTGCATAGCGATCGCCTGCGAGGAATTCCCGCATGAACTCGGTAGGTTTTCACCAGAGGTGTGTTAATGTAGTTTCATCAGTCCATCGCTTTTATAGTTTCAGGTTGCTTGTTCTGTCGGATAGTGGATTTTCCTCAGTCTATCAGCATTGAAAGAAAATGTTGAGTTTGTTTTGTTTTGCCTTTGCACGAGATAGAAATTATTATTTTAGACAGTCAGAGAAAATGGCTCTGACAATGTAAGATTCATATTTTCAACTTTTATCAATAAAGTGTATAATTATAGACTACATTAAGATTTAATGTAAAAGGTGACATGTAAAGATGACATCCGCGCCGGTACAGTCCTCGTGGAGCTGTAATTGGTAGCGGCGGCATTTTAGTTGCTGTATTGACATTGGCCCTTCTGCTGATGGTGTGGCTGTTTCTGCTGGGTGCTGTTCATAAGATAATTTTATCAATTTGTTGACCTGCAGGGGATTTCGCGATTCTTCTGAAATCTGGACTGTCTGTGAAACAAGCCATGGCTTTCAATTTCACGTCTGCCTTGGCTTGCTACATTGGACTTGTGATCGGCATTGTCGTTGGCCGTCTGACATCAGCAGAGCCTTATATATTCGCACTGGCTGCCGGCATGTTTTTGTACATCGCCTTGGCTGACATGGTGAGCTCCTATGCATACATGTTGACGAGGCGTATGCTCATAACCAGATGAGTTGTCAAGTTATAATTTCATTCAGTTAATCAGTCTTACGTGGCTAGAGTCACTTAGATTAACAATGGATCATCAATACCCTGTTATCACCTTCTACACACTGATATTTCAATCAATTTGGAATCGAGCAACTTTTACATCCTTAATGAAAACATTCCAATATATGTAACAAAGTGGATTCATGAATATTCATGTATCTAATATTATTGGCATCAATAGGTTGGCGTGAAGAGAGAATTATAAACTCGTCGGCTTATGTGGAGATGCCTGACAAAAACAATTACAGGGACAAAATAACAATCGGACAAACAGAAATACAATGCGCATGGGTTTACAGTAACCATCGGGGAATAGCGAAAATGAATGAAATCATAAATAATGAACGATTGGTGGAAAGCTTAGGCCTACTGGCTAAAGATAACGGTTTAATTGAAAATGTAACCAAATGCATGAATATAAATGAACAGGGATCTAGTCCACTGCTCTGATATGCCATCACTGACCCTTGATTGATTCTAGAATTAAATAAATTGTATATTGTGTAGGACTCTACACTCTGACCGAGATTCCTTTCGCTGGCTTTCTCATCTCAATACAGCTTCCGGAGATCTCCAACGTGGCTTCCAAGGACAACTTCAAACTCAGTCAAGAGCTGAAAATCTTCCTGTTGCAGAATGCCGGAATTCTGACGGGGTTCGCCATCATGATTTTGCTGTCCGTGTACCACCACCAAATCCAGATCAAAGGCTAGCTGTCCATCGGGAAGAGCAGATTGGGTGGACTTCACGAGCCGTCAACATGGTCTCGACATAAACTTTTATAACACCATTAGATTCAACTCGAAGCCACCGGGGTACGCCCTCACCTCATCTTCCTACGTGCACCCATGGGCGTTAATATGACGTCTGTTCACGCACCATAGATGTTATATTGTAGTCCATGGGGCGCAGTCGCGCATCTAAAATTCAGTCTTTCTTGCGTGCTCGTAAAGAGGTTAACTCCAGTGATCCTTTCCACAAGGTATAGAATTATTGTAAAATGAGACGCAAGATCCAAGTACTTTGCTTTGTAGCTAGCCGTTAGAACGGTTACACTGAGTAATTTGTAATGTTATGAGTTCTGAAAAAAGGGGGTTGATTTGGTTTGTGGATGTTGCTGTGAGAACTAAATTCTATTTTTGGCCGATATGTGGTGGAAACGAAGCCGTCTGTGGGGGCATTGGGAATTCCTAATATCGCACTGGCGTCAGTGACCCCTGTTAATAAAATTGAAATGAAAATATCTTGTTTGGTTGCCTGATCTGCAAAGGTGAAATGTTAATCGGGAAAGTTAGCATAAAGGTATTTAGCATTTCTTTTTTAAACAAATGACAATATTTTATTCAGATGAGTTCGGGTAACTAAAGTGTGTTTTTCTATAAATAAAAATAAAAATCTGCTTGTATATATTTGTACTTTGGGACATATTTTTAGAATAAACGTTTTATGAAGTACTAGTGCAGGTATTAGCATCTACCAAATAATCGATGGATACTAGTCATGTTAATGAGTGCAATCGAATGTTCTATTCTATGAAGCAAAGCTGCATGGAATGGAACTTGCCACAAGCATACGAAAGCACACCATGCATTTCCACAAACTGCCAGGCCTGTAGGTATGCAACTGGTAACCTGCAGTTCACTTTTAGTTTTCTTTCTCCCACGCACGCCATTCTGAGTAAAACATTTCCTGCCTGAAGAGAGAATCCAATTTTCTGAAATGGAGACTTCCATGTGTGTGTATGATTTTTTATGTTTAACTGCCTGAGAGATTTCCAGTTATCATTGATGACTGGCTTCAAGCCTGTAATTACTTTATGAATTTCAGAACTTTACTTTTTACCGTTTTCGTCATAGCAGTGACACTTAATAAGTCACTAATATTTTTACTTCAGTAGTGTGAAAACTAGAAGTATGTAAATCAGTTGTAGTAGGCCTATTTGAAACTTGCGTTTCCTGTTCATGGTTTCCCAAGAAAGTGTGATTGTACAGGTTTGCATTGAAGCCATCTTAAGGGGACAGTTCTTATATTCAAAATTATTTGCACAGATGGGGTTTCATTTAGGAACCAAAGATCTGCCCTACAAGATGGCTTCCACGCAAAGCCTCTACAGAATGTGCTGTGTTGTAAATGTGAAGTGGATCAGCGGACTTGCACAGTCTCCAAAAACACATACATCAGTGATTGTATGTACCGGCGTATCATGGTGGCCATTCCCCGACTCCCCCCCCAAAAAAAAAACGTTTTTGAAAAATAGTCAGAGAAAGGCGGCTTGGGGATCGATTTCATTTGGTGTTATTACATTAAGTAGTAAAAAGCCCTCAAATATTGCCTGAAGTACTCCCAGTTAAGGCAATAAAACGCTACATGAAACATCCCAAATTCCCCTCCCCCACAAAATAACAAAAGGACATTAGCAAGTAGTCTCAATCGAGCCGCAAGCTATAGGGAAATGTAATCCTTTGCTATTTCCCCATTCCCATTGATAGCGTCGTTTGAGACCAAGTTATGATCCACTACTGTAGAATCTGCCTGATTCATTAGAGAGAAGTTGCACTTTCCTTCCCTTCAAAACAGTACCCGAAGGTTTACGATATGGATCCAGCACGATCATTTGCGTACAGGAAATTGCAGAAGTTCGGGGTCCGATTTTTGTGTCCCTGTTACATCCAACCATTGTAATTGGACATGAAAATATCACCGGAATTGATTTCAAACTATTACCAGTTGTATAGCAGGTAATTTCCATCAACTCAACACTCTTGGAAATTAGAAAATTTGTTCTGAACTTTAAAAAATCATGTCAGATATGACAGGGACACGAAAAAATGGACCCCTAATTTTTGGAATTACCCATACACGTACATGTATTCAGGTGCGATTTAAAATATTCTAGTTGTAAGGTTTAATTAAGATGTTTAACTTTTTTTGGTTTTGTTTTAATTTCAAACCACTTGAGTGTAGGATGCAGTTAACTCTGGAGGATTAAAGTATGTATCAGTAAGTTTCATTTTCTTTCAACATTTCTGTTTGAAAATTTTGTTCTGTTTTGTTCTGTTGTCCTGCTTTGTCTGTGTTAGGGGGGTCAAAGAACTCCAAACATCCGTCAAGGAAGGAAATTAATTAAGAATTACGATAGGTTAGCTCAAACGGGTTTTTTCCCCAAGTTGCAGAAGGTTGAAGCTGCAATTGCAGCAATTTTCGAAGCTCAGATGCCAAGAAAATCGTTTCAGTTAAGGAGAAACGACGAAAAAGTGGAGATTCTTTGATTCGAATAGGCGAGGACGCGGAGCCCATTCAATAAAAGAATCTTCACCTTTTGAGTCGTTTCTCGAACTAAAACCACGTCCCTCCCTCCGCTATTGTTCATATTATACAAAAGAACAAAAAGGCTTTACTGGTGCTTTGAGATGAACTATCTTTTGTCCAGCGTTGGCTGGCGATGACATTTGCATTTACATAAAAGCTTTATTCCTGTCCAATTAAGCCATTGAGTAACTCCTCGGCTGGGTGCACAACTGTTTTTTATTTACAAGCACAGTACATGCTTTACACGAAACTGACACACAGACATGCAGTCGACACCACCAGTATATGGCACGGCACACAATGTTTGACGCTCCGAGTGGATTTATATTTATTTATTACTTACGGAAATATGCTAGATTTAAATTAGCAAAGGCTACCGATATGACTGTACGAAGCTGGGACCCGTTTACACCACCAACAAGCAAGTTTCTCGAGTGACTGATTTGAGAACTTCAGTTTACTGTCTAGTCAAATGAAGATTACGTTTACAACCTTGAAAGTACCGGTACATGCTTACTCTCTAAAATCCCCCAGTCACCGAAGGAAATTCTTCCGTTTGAATAATACATGCATTTGGAATATCATCTCATTCATCTGGGAAGCATCATACGTAAGTTTCTAAACGATTAATCTGTTGTGCAAAATTGTACATGAATTGTGATTGCTGAAGTCGTTTTAAAGTTGTTATACTAACACAGAAAGAGGTGAAACTGTGGTTTACCCGAAAGTAAAGTGGCTAGATGTGAATTTTAAAATAAATACACAAAGAAAAGGGATTTTGAAAAAAGTATACGTAACCATTAGAATAAATATCTAAATTAAAATGAAAAAAATGAAATAAAACTAAAATGGAAGGGATATGTAAATAGGAAATTAAAATGGAAGAGGTATGTAAAAATTGAGACAACTTTTTAAAAACAAAAAGTGCAACGTAAGGAGCTGTTCGGTTTAATTGAAAATCTTTAACCTCAACAGAAAACGTTACTGCGTCAAATATAAAAATTTGGGTGTCAATGTTACTGAACGTCTAAACAAGATAGTTGAGAGCATTTCTTATGGTGTTTGACGTTGTAGTTTCATGTCACAAGTGCTTTTTCTTTGTGTATCAAGTGGCTGTGGATGTATGTCCACACTCTACATTCTTAAAAACTGTACATTCTTTTTAAGAATGTACGGTTAACTGAACATTCTTAAGAATAATCGACACTTTACTGGATAGGAAGACGTCACAAGAGTGTTTTAATTCAGAAGAAAAGTGGTTTCATTCAAGGATTTTGAAAGAGCTCCCACCTACTTGCTGAATAGTACGTTGAACTGGATTGATAGGAGGGTGATATCCACTGTTATGTTAATTTGGCACTATTTTGCATATATCGGTCCGCGTTGGCGGCCAGTCCAAGTGTATAAACAGTGGAAATGTTCCACCTAGTAGACTAGGTCTCTGCGTTCCTTTCATTCTGTTTGTTTAGTTGTGCTCATTCCTTTCTATTGAGTTCGAACATCCGATACAATAGAAGTTTTAGGTTTGAATGCTCAAACAAGAAGATTGCATTCCTTGAAAAGGGGCGTTTAGAGCTAAACAGCCAATAGGGTTTAACAGAAACATTACACAAGGTCTATTTCGATATGAGTCCAAGTACACGAAAACAAAAGGCATGGTCCCGTGCATCTCCAAATTAATTCGTTCAACACCACGTCCATTCATCCATTCTAGTCACAGTATTAATTCAAAACCTGATTACAAGGCCTGGCAATCGGCGTAGTATAATTGGGCTTTAGTTATTGCTGACTGTTGGTAACCTTGTTTCTGTTTTACTTGAAAGAGGGACTCAAAAGCACTCGCTGCTGTCTCTAAATCACAACGTTTTTCATTTACTGTATTTAAAGTTTGTGTTAACTTCAGGTAATGTGTGGAGCAGGTGTACTTTCTTTCACGACGCAGAATCGCTTTGAACTATTTAATTATGTTTAATTTACTTTTTAGCACTGAAGAAATGTCTTTAAAACGCTACGGTACATCAACAATACGGGATTGTGCACGTGACACGATGTAAAGTCAACTCTATGTCAATGCAGGCAGGAAGTATACTGCGCAGTCGTGCAGGAAGATTTCCCTAGTTATGTAGGTCATTACTTCTTGACGAATTGATTGGTCGATAGCTTTTAGCTGGCCTCCATTGCATTTAACATGGTGGCCTCCAAATATTGATCCTTTAAGATAGATTTTGACTTCAAAACTGATTTTTGCCAGAGTACTCAGCTCACAGAAGACAAGTCCAAATTCAAATATCTTTCATGCATCAGTGATTGAAGCATCTAAAGTTCTTCAGTTGCTTAGGCCATATTACTGAAAGTCGTTCGGTAAAAATGTGAATTAAAAAAACACATTGGTGCCCTTGTCACTTGTTTGGCCTTTGCTTTAGCTTCAAAGTTATTGGCGTATTGTCCCTTTGTATTCTAAGCGGATATACAAGATTTAACACATGTTGAGATGGGCTCAAAAACAATTTCACCGTTTGGCTAACTGCATGTTCCGTTGCGTGACTGGGGTTCAGTTTGCAGGGGCCATGTAGGGTGTGTTTTTTTTCTGGAGAAGGCACTCAATGGGTTCAGTCGCAGCTAAAACAATGACCAAGCTGGACTATCGCCAGATGAGGGCGGGGGTGGGGGCGGGGGCATGAACGAGGCCACAGGCCACGAGCGAGGGGGGCGTGCCCCTGTCCTTCCTTAGTCATGCCACTGTACATGTGAAAGACCATGCGCACTTAGACGTGACAACATGATTCCGGTGACATGCCGGTTAATAGCATTTCTGGAGCAAAGTAATTCCGGCGTGTGAAATTTCACGGAAGGAAGGTAATGACCAGAAACCTTCTGTGGGTTCACTGGTAAAAATCCATGAAACCTGAGATTACCCATTTACTTTAAAACTACGGACTCTTCCCATTACCCTCTGGATGATCATAGTTCTATTCGCAGGTATTCACGTTCTGCCGCTGCTCGTGGAAGTTGTTGGACATTCACGAGCTCCGTATAAGTCCTAAATTCCTGATGGCCTTTTTCTCAAACTGAAAGACAATTACCTAGATAGTATCGAATTGCAATTTGTATGCAAATGAAAGATGCATCACTGACTTATTTAACCTGGCATTATACGAAAGATTTCTTTCATAGGTTTTCAACAGTCTGCTCTTCCCCCAGTAGGACTGAAGAAAACCACTCCTTGGGACCTCCAGACGACCGACGTGGGTCTTTTGGAGCGCTGACTTCTACGGGGCAAAGCTTACGAGGGTAGGTACAAGTATGACGCGGTGTGACGGTTGACAGTCAAATTAGCTCGCTGATATTGTGGAAGTTGAAGGGATAGCTCCCTTTCCGATTCTGAGGGTACAGTTTGGTCAGGTTTACCGGGCACTTCTGATGATATCTACACTTGCAAAACGTGCACAACCAATTTTTTTGTCGGGACAAACGAACCGTGCAACGGTCGTTGAACCGCGCCCATTCCAATATACTCGAGTGTCAACAGCCGCCGTTTCCACATAGGTTGAACGTGGACAGTCGGGCCCCGGAAGGAGCTTAATTTAATAAATTAACCTTCCACCCAGAATAAATCATGTTCTATTTGTTTCATTGCACAAATGAGAAAAATGAAAAAATTTCAGAAGCAAGAAAAATATAGAATGTGTGCCGCCGCATCATGTTCAGCGTAACCAAGCTATGTCCAATGCATGCGGAAGTTCACCTGTGGGACAGTTGCATGAAACCCGGGGAACTTTGGCCTGTATAATAAAGACTCAGTTGGGTGCACACAGCTCAGTAAAAGGGAAAGCACAGTCTCGCATTGGTGAATTTGAATAACCTTTGTTAAGCCCACACCCGAGCAGAGACTTCATGAAGTTAAAGCCGATGATCGGTATCTGTCCACCGCAATTATTTTGACGCGTGTCGGGTCTGTGCTACATCACGATCTTTTGCTATGGCATCCCCCTTGCAGAAGATGATTTGGAATGGTGGTGCATCTCTATGGCTGGCGGTAGCCGTAACTTGCGTGCTCATGAGCAACAGCCAAGCATCCATTTTGCCAGGAGCTTCAGAAATGTTCCGGGCTGGATTGAGTCTGGATTTGACGGGAGGAAATGTCCGAGAGCGCCGGCCTGTTGCCAATGAGTCTGTCCTCATGCCAATTATCGACGCCTTTGGGGTCAGCGGGGCGATGACTAAGGAGCAACTGCAGAAGTTAATGCTGGCTATAAACTCTCAGGTAAGCACTCCACTACCGTAAAAAAAGGATGGTCGATGGTTTATTTTCTCCATTACACAAACCATTTACATTATGTTTTTAATTTACATTAAAAAAAACCCAAAGTCTTAGCCAACGGTCGTAAATTCTTGGGAATGGGGTTATGAAGTCCCCAAACACTTTTTTACTGGGGGAAGGGCTATTGGATCAATCCCCACTTTTTCCTGGTGAGAAAAGTAGCGGATTTTGAGGTATCTTTCGAATTTCCCAACAACTAAATTGTATCCAAAACACCGAATAAAGGAGAAAATTGACAAAAAGTTTGAATACGCTATTTTCATGTAAGCCTTAGGGGTGTAAAAACATTGAAAACGCTATTTTCATGTAAGCCTTAGGGGTGTAAGCACACATAACATGTACATTGGTCACAACCAGTGCACCTTAATGTCTCGTGGTGTCCAGCAACGCTCCTATTGAGTTTCCATGACAGGGCAAACTTCGTTTTTATTACGTCATCCCCCCCCCCCAAGTGCCCGGCACAGATTTTACGGCACTGTCTTGGCTTCATCAAAGAAACAATTTTGCTACATGAGCAGAGCTAAATCACTTTTTTTGTAAAGTCTTATCGCTTGCTAAACTGTGTTTTACCGGTTTGCTACCAAAGAAACGTGCTATTCAGTTGTGGAAAAAGCCGCTGCAAAGATACACAATAGTGCGCCTGCCAATCATGAGTTGCGTCGGCGAATCACAGTGCGCAAAATCTGTTGTATTCATTTGAAAACACTAAATGTAAAGAACCTTCGATTTCATCCGATCCGCAGAGTCACCTGGTACCATCCCATTAAGGGTTGCAATGTATACAGTGCGTTCAGGAATACGACTTAAATTGGGTACCCCGCGAATACGGTCTATTGTACAGAACGTTTGTTAACTATGAAATGCTGCAATAAAATAGGAATAGGCGTTTTAAGCACTGAATTTGAAAGGAAAGGCCCTGCAACTACAGTTGGTTGTTACTGAAGCACCTGTAAACCGCGATTTATGAATAAACGCCAAGGTTAGGACAGCTTCGATATATAGGGGCTAGGTGCCTATCTGAAGCACTCGTGTAACACCTCATGGTCCCAGGGTCGTTTGCACGGTTTCGTTTGATGTATTGAATTTGAAAATGTGGGACCTCAACCATGAATGAAAAATTGGGTGGGGGGGGACTCTTCATTGGTCGAGTCCGGCGGGGCCATGTGTCGGTAGGAGCCGCGGGGTGTTGCCTGAAGGATATCACAGACGCAGTGCAAATTTTATCCCTTGGGGACGAATTTTGCTATTAAAAATGATTGCGTCTTCGACTTTCTTATCCGGTCAGAGTCGAATAACAAACTGACCAGCTCTGGATTGCAACCAACAGCACCCAGACGAAGTTACTTTGTCCACTGTGATCATTCATTTAAAATCGTTGAGATCATGAAATCAATTGAGGGAAATTTTCACCTATATCGTGTTTTCAGTTTCCAACAACGTGAGAGGAATTCAACCTTTATTGCCGTTGAAAAGCCGGTGTTAAAAGCAATAAAATAAAGCATGTATATAAAGGCGTTTGCGTTTTCAGGCAATTTGACCCATTATGAATAAAGGTAAAGTGCCCCTGAACAACATGCGAAGGGGATTTTATGAACAGACATATTCCACAGATTAATCCCTCCACTGTTAGACCTATTATTCTGTAATTGGCATCGTTAAGATTTGAGACATTATTTACTATCTTTGTCAAAAAGTAAACCTAATCTGAAATAGTCGAAATCTCTTTTTCAAAATGACCAATTTCCAACTAAATTTTCTCAAAACACTTGTTCAATGCTCCGTGTCAAGTTGGTCCCTTCGTGAAACTCGCAGGAAATAGTGTTTGCATACAATGCTAAATGGGGCCGGACCCATTTTAAAACATGGAGTGAAATTGGGGGGTATAGAATGCATACTTGACATAAGCCAGTGCTTCAACAAAACAGGAGTGTATACCTACGCCATTACGTTGAAACGAATGACCTTGGTTAGCATAAAACCTCAAGCCTTGGTTCTTGAATTCAATCTGCGGTTTCAATAGCTTAAGTGTTCGTATCAATGCCTGTCTTACAGATCCAGAGTTGTTCTCATGGCTTTATATTGAAAGAGAGTTTATGAAATGGGACCTCCGTAAGCGTAAATACCGAGGGGGGATATTCCCACCACTTTTTGACCTGGGTGATGGGATATTTAATTATCATCCCACGTTTTCGTGGTAAGGAAAATATTCAGGTATATTGTAAAGAATTTTTCCGACTAAACAAAGTGTATTCAATGGCACTCAAAAGGAGATTGATAAAAAAGCCACAAATATACACCACGTGCAGTGTCATCACCATACTCCCCCTCCCACTGGTTAGATTTCCATTGCAGAGCAACTTAACCTGCCCCTCCCCCCACACACACAACCACGCACAATTCCCCCTCACCTATGCCCCTATTTCTGGACGGAGACCAGTCCATGATTGATGGTGGCCACCATAGAAGGACGCTTTCTGAAGCGCAGGCGCAGATTATATACCCAAACCCCGAAAATGCACTAAAAGTGTCCCGACTCGTCTATCCGGCAAGGAATGAAAATGAATGGCACACAACTATTGACATCAGCCTGAGAAGTTCTGCATCAAAACAAGAGTTCTATGTCCAATCAGTTTCATTTCAATGGTGTGACCTTTGCACTACAGGTAATTGTCCCCGAAGCTTCTATACGGAAGAAAAGATTGATGAATCAACAGGTTTCAATAGCTTCAGTACTGAAGCCAGTGTGTAGAGCAGGCTTTTACTGCCTTATAGATGCAGAATTCTTGGACCGGACCTTTTGATATATCGAGGAAAAAAAATTCCACCTCAACCACAAATGAAAAAATCGGTTAGGTGGCCTCTTTACCAGTCGCATCGAAGTCACTTCGATGTGCACCCATGGCCAGGGGGTTACCGGTTGCCTGAAGCGACGTCTTTGGTGCATTGAACTTTTGCCTATAAGGAGTGAAAATGCTGACAAATGTGTTGCTAACAATACCCTAAGCAACATTGCAAAAACTACGGGAATAAATACCTCCACGACGTTAGTTTTAAAATGCAAGACTTTGCAACTTCAGTTGGTTGTCATGGAGACCCCTGAATATCACGCTTTATGTATAAATCTACAGGATTCAATAGGTCTTATTGTTGCGAATCTATGGAGCATTCGTTTAATCACAAACCCCGAGTTTCTTTGCACGACTGCGTCTGAGATATTCATTTTAGAATTTTTTGCACAAAGGGGGTTGCTGCAGGGACCCTATTATTCGCTATTATTCTGAATTGTTCTTCAACAATCAGTAAAAATGAGCTGTGTGTAATGTGCTGTGCGGTCCATTCTTCCATATATCCGTCTTGAATAGGACCACACATTCCATTGCTCGCTCTGAACTGAAAAGCCGAGACTAACGGAAGGTCACCAGCAAAGATTAATCTGAGGAGACGCCATAACTGCGGTAGTGCCGCACTTATGTCCGAATCCTTGGACTTGACGCACGCATGCAATTGGCAAATCACGACAACCCTTTTAGGTCAAAGAAGCATGTAACATGCGCTTACCACCTGTTCACGAGCGCGTTGTACCACCGCAACAATTAATGGCCTCCTTTGGCATCTAATGGTCGCTTCTACCAACAAAATGAACACTCCAATTAGCATAGCTCTTTTCAACTGACGAGGAAATGTTTCTGCTCAAGGCGGATTCCGGTTACCGAATCGTACCATATCAAATAGAATACACTCCAATTATAAAGATGAGAAATCTGACTATACGGTGCATTTGAGCATCTTTCAGAATGGACACGTATACGTTTGAAGCAAGATATGGGACCGAGAGAACCCCCCCCTTTGTGTTGGTCATTGTTTGATCGGAATCTCAGGAATTCTTTACAGACCTCTAGGGGGGATGTGTTAGGTAACAATAGTCTAGAGTGTGTACAGGGATTGGACAGGTAAGGGGGGTACCCCATATCCGTTCCATATCTTGCCTGGTATACACGTACGCACTCACTGGCGATCTTTTACGCCACACAGAACGCACTATATGTGCGCGCAGCTTCATGGTGACAAATTTCTTTTGTTCATAAGGTTAATGTACAGATTTCTCCCATTTATTGTACACTCACACCACACCCCAGATTTGTTCTAGATCAACCCTTCGAGCAGTTGACCCTAAAATAGCCAAGGGTCGCTCCGTCCCCAACATGTTTTGTCTGATCCCTTTGCAGTGCCTTCACTCGCTAAGCCTTCATAAGCTCTTTCAGTAATATCTACCTGCCATTTTACACCACTAGAGATTTATTTCCCCGTGCTTTCCCCTTTATGTGAGACAGATCAGCCAAAAAATAGGTATTCCATTGTTGTGCTTGCTGCATACGGGTTAAAACGTGTGTTGCCTTGAACTGCAAATGATCCTAACAACAAAACTGTAACTCGGATTGAGTTAAACTAAACAAATGGAGTGTATTTAGATAAATTCTAATTTTGTAAGAAATATTATCAAGTGGAAAACCTAGTTCTGGGACAGTCGAGTTTGCTTTCTACACACGGTACAATAAAAACATCCATGATTCACCCTACGAAAGATGGTTGATACACAGAGATCGTAACCCCCAAATATCGCACACATCAAATATATGTGCCCTCTGGGTTTGAAGGGGTCCACAAAACGGCTCTTTTAGGGTAAGGCCCAAGTCCAATTTCGTGGCAAACTGCTTTACACTATTGTCATATAATATTGTGTGTCTTCTATTGAACAGTGCTACTCTGTGGAAGAGCTCCTCTCGGACCATTCCTTAACCGAGGAGGATTTACTGAACAACACAGCGGCAGCACTGCAGGAAATCTGCCCGTCCCTGCTGTACCAGACCGCCCTAGATGAATGCTCGGTAACGGAAACAAAAGCCACGCCAGTCGATGACTCGGATGGCCCGACCACAGCACAAGGTTATAACTCTTGGTAACAAGTTCCTGCATACTGTAAGAGTTGTGGGGTTATGTTATGTTATGTTCCACATACTTCTTCAAACCTTACTAAACTGTACGTACATATATACCTCATTGAGTGTACCAACAAATCTGGTTTTGATAATTGGAAACAAAGGCTACCGATAAGGGGTGTAAATCCTGTGTGCAAGGGAATATAATGCCGCCCTCCCTCCTGACCAGAGTAACCTCTATTGGATCACCCCCTCCCCATTTTTGTGGCGTTAATAAAAGCAGGTTTGGGGATATTTCAAATAGTACAGCTTATAAAAAGTTGGTGAAGGGCAAAAAACGATTGATAACTCTTCTCGTTACATGTACAATATGTTTGATAGTTTGGGGCTACGGTGTCCTCTGTGTGACCATCATCAACCTGGGGTCGCTCATGGGTGCTTTTGTTGTCCCATGCATGGACAAAAAGGTCTACAAGCTCATTCTAACCTACCTCGTTGGACTGGCCGTGGGCACTCTGACCGGCAGTGCTCTCCTTCACCTCATTCCCAAGGTATTCTAAGCTATAAGAAAAGCACATAAGTGTCAACTGGGTTCTTGAGATTGCGCCATGTATCAATTTTGTATGGCACCCAAATACATTAGTGCAGTTTATAATGACATTACATGTGCTAAACTTCCGTCTTCATGACGTATGCTTAGTTGACAGCGAATGGTGTCACTTGTGTACTTGAATCTAGAAAACAGTACGACGTGTCAAACGTATGGACACTGCAGCCGATTGGAATTTTGCTAGAAGACCGAGAAATTCATGAATGTGGAAGTTGACGAGGTGTTTATAATAACCTCTAAAATTGAAAAGTGATTTTGTGGCCTTACAGCATCGTTCACGAGATACGGTATAGGAGACGTTAGCTTTTATCTTGTTCACAAGTCTCTGAAAGCAAACGCCAACAGGATCAGTGGTGCTCTGTTTGCATTTCTCGTCACTGCCTTTCCCTTTCCGACAGTGGCGTATCCATCGCGGGGGGTAGAGGGGGGCAACTTTTCCCCCTGACGGATATTAATTTTTCTTATTTATTTTTTTCCAAATGTGAATACTGCGGAGGTGAGTAGGAAAGAATCGGTACGTTTATTATCAACATAATAGATTAACTTTTCATCTTGAATGATCCCGAAAGGACATTCTCTTTTGAATTTGCACCCCCCCGCATCTGCAAACATTCAAACTGAAAAGTGTTTCTTTTATGTCTTCATTCCATGTTCTTCTAGACACACGTTCTGAAAGTTAAACTGGTTGGATATGAGTTGGTGTGGAAGGGCGCATGCATCTTGGCTGGTATATACATATTCTTTGTGGCAGAACGACTCCTGAAGATTTTTTCGACCTGGAGTGACTTGAACAGGGTAAGTCATCGCATTGTGACGGGCACAAAGAAGCGAACAAGTCCGTCACCAGTCACTGTGGCTCATTAAGTCGGTGATGACATCTGCCCTCCCCCGGAGGGAATGCCAGTCCATTGAATGTTGCTCCCAGCTAATGGTGGCGCCCGTTTATGCTCTCGTGTGAATGGATGCAAGCTGGGGTGAATATGGGCGATTCACAATAGCGCGCCTCCAAGAGTTTGAAACGCGTTGGCTAATCACAACACGCGAAATTTGTCGATCCTTTCCAAACGCGCACACTCAGCTGGATCGATTGTGATTGGTCAACGCGTTGCAAACTCTTGGAGGCGCACTATTGTGAAACGCCTACATTGATTTGCCCAAGGCCACGCACCATATTTTGTGGTCGAGCCTCCGACCCTCTGATTATCGGTTTTATATCATATGCCACTGCAACAATTCTGGTCGAAATGGTTGGGATACCGGCAATAGTCCTATCCTCCGAAGGTCCCCCACTCCCAGTCAATGTTGTCAGGTCAAGCTGGAGCACAGACTGTACAACGTGACCCAGCATTGAGAAGGGGCTCAGGGGTGGGGGTCCACCGAGATTTGGCCAGGATTGCAGGCTATGTAAAAAGAGTGCTCTTGCCGTATACATTCGGTAATCTTCAAGCCTGGAAATCTTGATATGTTGTAGCCCCCCTCTTTTTTTAATACGGCTACACTCCCACTTATGGAGATTTGCCTCGCAACTTGTTACTGCAAATACTGGAAACGTGCTGGAAGAGGGTTAGGTGTCTAAGGGAATTTTTTGGTTTGGAGAAGTTTGAAGGACAGTAATGCAGATGCCACTGTGGAGTGGAACCCAAATCATCCTAACCACAAGTACTTTACATATAATTCCGACTCTATGCAGCATGAAGTGTAGATTCTGTTGGGAAACAGGCAAATAATAAGCACGTAAGAAATGAAGGGATGAACAAACCTTATTTTACAATCTGAGCAATGATAGCGCAGGTTGATCCCACAGGTGGGATATTAGCCTCCTAGCCAGTTAGGATTTGAGCAATTCTAGAGGTCACTTTATTTGCATCGTTGATGTTACTTTACAGGGGAAGAGACAGGAAAGTACAGCGCACATCTCGGACGATACCAAACCACGTTGTGACGACTATAAGATCATTTCGTGCGAATCTGACCATGGAGTGAGCGAATCTGCGTCAGCTATCAACGAGGTAGGTGTAAACTACGCGTGCTTGAAAATGGGCACGGCAATGATATCTGTAAAGGAAACGTTAAAACTGCCAAGCTTCTTTATGTTAACAACAGAAAAATCATGATAGTAAATTATAGAATGAGACAATAGGGAAGTTAAATACTAAAAGATCGGCAGATGTTGTCGTTATAATTGCATGCGTATATTTTGAAAGTTCGAGGGAAACTTTGCGTGACAAGCCTTTTCTACAAATTTCTGTCGACCAGAATGTATTGATACCCACCGTAACCATCTGAAAATATATATCTAGGGATGTATAAACCTGATTTATATTTTGCGCATGGCACAGACAAATCACATTCATGGCCACAGTCACGGGACACTGGCCAGGAATGGCAAGGTGCGTATCGCCACGGTGGCTTACATGATCGTCTTTGGGGACGGTCTGCATAACTTTGTAGACGGGTTAGCTATCGGGGCATCCTTCAGCACGTCACTACTGAGTGGGTTCTCGACTTGTATTGCGATCGCCTGTGAGGAATTCCCGCATGAACTTGGTAGGTGTTCAGACAGGTTCTTTGTCTGTATGGTGTCAACTTCAGTTGCTTGTAAACGAATTTCCCTGACATAGCCAGATCTTCACAAATATTATTTTCAACCTCTGTTTGTGTCTCTAAAAACCACACCACAAAAAGATGTCACAGTTCTCATGGAGCACTGATATTGACGAGCGGTGCAATTGCTGCGACTTTGACTGTTGCTGCTGATGGTGTTACAGTTGGTGCTTTGTGTCGTTCATACGACAATCTGGTATTATTTTTTGCCAACAGGTGATTTCGCTATTCTGCTCAAATCTGGATTGTCAGTCAAACAGGCAATGGGTTTCAACTTCACGTCGTCTTTGGCTTGCTACGTCGGATTAATCGTCGGTATAACCGTTGGCCGTCTGACATCAGCAGAGCCCTACATATTTGCACTGGCTGCGGGCATGTTTTTGTACATCGCATTGGCCGATATGGTGAGATCTATATTATGTTTACACATTTTGACTGATTTAAGATGTTGGCCGCGCGATGAATTATAGCTTAGCCTATAATCAAGTCGCAGTTTACCAGCAGTCATTCAGTCTCTTGTCGCCTTGATTATGGACACTGACAATGGCTTTTCAATTCCTTGTCCTTGTCCTCTCCGTGTGCCAATACTTCTGAACAGGTCGTCAGTCCTGGTGTGCGATTTGGCCATTAATTCTTAATAGGAACTGTGAATCAGTTATGCATAATCACGCTGGCAGATTCTTTTTCCTTGCTTGTTCATATACAGCTTCCGGAGATCTCTAATGTGTCTTCCAAGGGCAACTTCAAACTCAGTCAAGAACTGGGCATCTTTGTATTGCAGAGTGCCGGAATGCTGACTGGGTTTGGCATCATGATACTCCTGTCTGCACTCCATCCTTACATCAAGATCAAAGGCTAGGCATTCATTGCAAACAACAGACCGAGTTGACTACACGATGCGTCAACATGCGTCTCGACATTAACTTTTATAGCAGAGTGGACAAATATTGACTGCTTCGAGTGGTATAGAAAAACTAGCCTCCTGAGGTGATTCATGGAGCGAATACCAAGAGATAAAGCAGTCAACATTTGTTTTATAACACCATACCCACGGATTCTGTACAACCTAAGCTAAAATCAATAATGAAACACCAAAGACAGAACGGGCAAATCGCCGGTGTTCCATTTTGCAAATCGTGTATGACGTGTAGGCGAATGTGTACACTGACAACATACACTACGTTTATAAACGCCACCCCATTTGCATTTTCGTTCTCTAATTTGTAGCAAGTACGTCTCCTGATTCAACGGGTGCGAGACAGATAAAGGTTTACCCATTGAGCCGAAATACATGCCTATGCTATTCGTAGTTTCATTGCTACGGATAGAGTTCTTTGGTTGCTACAAGTATAGTTCTTTTTCAGAGCGAGGCTGCCATGTATAGTCTTTTGGAGTGATGGTACAAAAATAATAAAACTAGCAAGCAATAAACAAAAATATTGACTCAATTTCGGCCAATCAAGATACAGAATCAGTGAATGAGATGTTGCAATTTAAATTATAAGCCACTGGACCCAGATTCACGGCTCTGCTGATCTTAAGGGCGAAACTGCTTCCTATAAAGGCTTTGCGTGGTAGCCATCTTGCAGGGCAGTTCTGTTTATTCCACAGGGAAACTTCTTTTGTGCATACCCTATGGAACAAAAGCAATGGCCTGCAAGATGGCAGCCATGCAAACCCTCGATAGGCCTATAGCAGAAAGGTCTGCGCTTGCAGGAAGCGTATAGTTCATTCATGAACCTACATCCCAAAACTAAACATATAGACACGTCGTGGAGTCCTTGTGCTGGTGCTGTAAGTGCAGAATGGGGATCGTTAGCATGATTTCTGTTGTTGACAGAGCGGTGAAAATAATCCCAGAGGTCGTCATCCTGAGCCAGGTTAGCACTTCAAAAAGGCAAGATCGTCGAGAACAAAGCGCGCCACCGTGAGAATATTCAGTTCCGGACCGCCCCACTGATTAGGCCGACTTCCATGCTTGTAAAAAGGTTAACTCATGATTTGATTTCCACGCAACAAATATTGTAAGATGTAAAATCCAAGTACTTCACTTGGCACTAATCCTTTTCTGTCCTTGGGACAGTTCACGTGTACAGTGGGTAGTTTGTAAAATATCATGAACTCTTTTTAAAAAATGGTTGTGTAGAGGATTCCAACATAGAAATTCCTACAACACATTTCGTGGATCCCGGATGTTGATCCCAATGCAATCTCTCGTCCAACTTCGACACTCAGGAAAAATGAAATAGTCCTATCATTTCATCCTGTTGCAAACATGTTTTTAGAAACGCGTTTAAATCGGTTGTACTTGGAAGGCGAGATATACAGGTTAAAAACATTGTACAAGAAAACGAGTTTAATTGGGGTTTCTGCATAAGAAACAGGATCCATTTACGAGAAAAAAATAACACATTTTATTTCTGTTTTCAGAATACAGAGTGCAAATATCATGTACTGGATCACTGACTATATTGTGCAAGATTGATCTACCTCGGGTACATAGATAACAGGTGCTTGCCAGTATGGACGTTAATATATTATTTTACTCTTCTACTACAGGTGTATGGAATAGACTCATACACTGAATTTTGAAGAAGCGCGGGTTGAAGTGGCACATTTTGAGTGTGGTCTTACTGTACGTTATAAACTTCTCGGTGCAAATATATATGTACGTGTACTGATTTTTCTGCCACCTTCGCCTTAGCAGGATTAAGCAATTAGTTTACCTAATCTTCTGACATACATGGATAGAACATTTCAAACTAATCAGTTTCAGAAATCTTCCGTTTCCTTTTCTCTATATTTTTCTAATGTACACCACCACTGCCGACATATACATGCACAGACCTCTATAGGTAAACAAGGCCTTCTTGACAGTGTAAATGCAGAAAACATTTGTTCCAAATCACCGCAGTAATCTCTCCATCTAAGTTTGATCTACTTATTTTAGTATGTTAATGTGTATCCTTCCTGACTGTAGATTGGAAATCAGCAAGTAGTTGCCACAGTAACCCAATCCTACTACTGCTGATTCAAACTGTAACTGAAATAAGATTTCTCACCTTCCCTGATGTCACTCAAAGGTTCGGGTAAACTGAAACTAGTTACCATTCAAAACAAAATGAAACTGGGTGGTGGGCTTCAGAGAAATTCAAAGCCCCCCCCCCTCCGAACACTGCGATAATGTAATCTGCGTCGTTTTGCATTCAAATGACCACTGCTTTAATATGGTGCTATTGTAAGAAGTAGGGTGTCAAAACATGAGGCAGGCAAACCTCAATTTGACTTATTTTTTACTGTTATTCTAACAAAAGCTAAATTTATAGTCCCACGAAAGAGTAGGTGCTTTATTTTTGTGGTGTGTACTATTTTGGTGACATGCTGATGGAAACAAAACGCTATTTTGAATCTTAGGGCCTACATGTACATGAAAGCGCATCGGCTTTGACCTTTAAACTCACAGTCAGATCCGGGACCCTTTCCGGTCGTCTGAAATGCGGCAATCTTTCATTTTTGCTTCGCAATCGCTGGTCCCTTCCTCGGCGATGCCTCGAAAGGTTTCTGAGTACTAGCAGTTTCAACAATTCTGAAAGTAGCTAGCGCTCGATGCCTTCAGAACGAATGCTGAGGTTTGCATAAAATTGTTGAGATTTTTGTTTTTAATAAAATGACATGTTCAGGTTCTATTTCAGGGTAACTAAGGTTGTGGTTTTTATTTATCGTAAACGCAAGCACAAACTTGTCCATATTTGCACAAATACAAATTCATCAGTACTTTTGAAAAAGTTAAAGTATTAGTAACTGCAGTAATATCTTCCAGATAAGACAAACGTTTATTTGTGCAATCGAGGGTATAGTTCTGTTCGGCAGATGGAACGTTCCACTGAACAAGACAAGGCTGCGTGGAATGGAACTTCCCACAAATACACGTGAACATACCACGATTTACTCAATTCAACAGCCGCAGGTTTCTTTTATTGGTGCTCTGAAAATCACCGAAAGCTGTATGTAAATGATGCTAATACAAGGAACCGATCATTGAGTTCAGATCTGGAAATCAGTCTTGTCACTCTGTCCATGGGGAAGAGGTGGACAGGACTTCTGTGTTCAACTTCTTGGGTGTTTTATTTTGAATTCTGAGAGCGAGCATGTTTACTACCAAGTCAGGAAGGTTTGGCTGCAGTCATATTTCTTCCCCCCTTGAGAGCACAACGTTATCTTTTTGTTTTATCATGCTCCCATTGAGAGCGTTTTTAGACTTTCTGTTAGTGTCGACTTTGTAACACTGTGAACCTGACAAATAAACTAGCTCATGTAGTTGATAGTTTCCAGTATTGTTGGTGCTAAGATAACCCAAGTTGAGATTTGCACAGACAAATCTCTGCAGAAGACTTCTGTAATCAATGCAAATACCGCTCAACCTGCTCTGGAGATTTTTCAGACGAGACACAAATATCGGTCACAAGGGGGCGAACAAAACGATCACATCATCCAGCAATAACATATCCTCATGGGGATTTTTAATAGCTGAATATTGTTCTTATCGTCACAAGAAAGCTTTTAAGCAAGTTTATTTAATGACTTTTGATGTTAATCAGTGAGCGCTCATGATGATGTCTACTACATGATATATTTTTATACACTGCATATAATGCATACTTTTTAATTGGGTGCTCACCTTTGAAACAAGAAATAAAGATAGTTGCTTGCATGTACATGTATGACTTTAGTTGAGTAACAGACTTTCACCTCGTCAGAAATGACTATAGCTGCAAACTTTCGGATTACTCTAAAATGTAGACTTGAACATTTTTACGTTAGTGTTATCGAATCAGATGTAATAGTCACTAATGCTTATAATTCAGTAGTGTGGCAAAGTATTGATATGTAGAAGTAACAGGTTAATAGTGATTTAACTGTAGTATTTCAACTAAAATTATCAGTTGAGACGTGTACTTTCCCAAGATACTGTGAAATACAAACAAAGTTGCTAAATATTGTGAATGCAAAGTGTGTGGATTGACATATTTGTAAAGTCTCCGCACATGTACACTGTTCATGTACTTGTTTGCATGTCGTGATGGAACTGCATGTGTCTAGTGCATTGTTAATCAGTCTCGAGTCGAGCAATATGCTACATAAGTGAACTGAATGAAGGGTAGGCCTAGTTAGTTTCCACTTTCCATTCCATTATATGGCACTATACTGATTATGGCTGCAATACAATGATTTGAGACTGAGCTATGATCCACAACATTCAGAACACAAGGATCTGCTCAATTCAGATACAAGGACAGCACTTATTCCTTCAAAAGAGTACCTGAAGGTTTCCAAAACTGACCATGCACAGTTGGAAGTTTTTACATGTATACGCTAATTCAACTCAATGGATTGACAATGTTTAAATTGTAAGTTGAAGACTGGCAGTTTTAATTTTGTAAAGTTTAAACCACTTCAGTGTGGGATATATTTGCACTGGAGAACTATAGGTAAATAAAAATGCATTTAACAAGAATTTTAACCGTGTCTATGCGTCTTCTTGTCTACCTCGGAAGTGTCTCTTTCCTTTACCCTTTCTGCTCTTAAAACTTTCTTCATCAACACCAGGTTTACTCTGCTCTGCTTTGTCGGTGTTTTCATGACAAAGTGAATTATCCCCTTGCAACTGGACAGGACCTTTATCTTTTGTTTTGCCTTTGTTCAGTGAATCTTCATTTTCAAAGTGATCTGTACAAAATACAGACACCGCGAATGATTTCTCACGTTCAGTTTCCACTAGTGCTTCACAGGCCGAGTCATGTTCCTCCCTCAAACGCGCAGTCTTTAGTTTTTTACTTTTCAGTCCTGGACCTTTTCCCACCTCGTACTCAGGCATCTTGAAGACATTCCCATATGTCTTCTTGAATGGCTGTTCTGCCTGGTCCTCTGTTGTGGATTGCCTGGGCTGTTTGAAGACAAACTGGCCTGACGCAGACGGGTCCTCTGATGCTGGGTTATCCACCTGTTGCTTCCTTTTCCTCAGTTCACGGAGGAACCCTAAAGCAACGCTTCTGTTTGCAGAGTTCCCGCACATGTTGGTCTCTTCCAGCGAATACTTGGTGTACTTGTGGGGGTTAAGCACATGATCAGGGGGGCCACGCCTCCCTCTTCCTGCCAAACCCTGAATAGGTCTTCCTTCTCCTCTACCACCGAAACTTCTTCGCCGGTCCAGGTGCTGGTCTGGCTTGCGAAACACAGTCGTGCTACTACTGCCGGAAGATTCCTGCTGTGCCCCTGCTTGCGGTTTTGCCACTGAGCCAACCTTGACAGATGGACGTGTGTCAAGAGATCTGGAACTGGGACTTACAGCTCTGTTGTCAAATCCTGGCTTCCCAGAAGATGGACGAAGAGACAGTTGACTCGCAGAGCCCACTGTGCTGCCCTTGTGGCTCAAGGCATCCCATGGTTTCTTAAAGATGCAGCCTCTCTTAATAAGTCCCTCCTCAGCATCATGCTCCTCCTCAGTCTCCACCCCAGCAGCTCTCCACCCTCTCTCGCTGACAGCAGAGCTGTAACCCTTCTCGATGGTCTCCAGGGAGCCAAAAATATTGGCACTCTTGGACTTGAAGTTAGCACTGTTTCGGATGGAACTTGTCTGCAGCTGGAACGTGGAGGGGGAACTTAAACCCTCTTCCTCAAAAGCGGACACTTCTGATTCAGAAGCCATAGTTACATCTCTTCATTGAACACCTGTTTCTGTGCATGGGTGGAGAACATTTTCAAGCATAGTGTTATTTTCAATTTTGAATGGGGAAAGAATTCCATGTACATGTACTTGATGTAGGCTACAAACACCAACAATTTTTCCCTGCATCTGCAGTAACCTAGTAGTATAAGCCATTTAAAGACTATACATGTACTAAAAAAAATCAAATTCAGCAGTGAAAATATCGAGGTATTCAGTTAGAAAACCATGAGAAAACACAGACATGTTGGCATTTTTTTTTCTCAGACCGACTGGTCTCAGATTGCGTTTGTGTACAGTCAAGAGGATTCTCACCGCTGAATGAGGAAAGTGTGATGCTGCCTAGCGTGGTAAGTCAACGGTAGCACTACAAACAAGTATCCGAAAAATCATATGCTCACCTGTCCTGATGGATATCAACAGTAAGACGAAGATCCATCAAAACCTAGAATTTTATTCTACGTACACTGACGTAACACGTTCGGATCGGTCCTTGCTCTATGGTTTTACTAGTCAACCAGCATGAACTACGTGCATGACATGTACTTTGACTATACGTTCAGAACGTAGTCTGGTTCCAAGACAGTACGGCCTTTAGTTAACGTATAAAGGTGACTGGACGTTCAACCGCGTACATGTAGACTGGCTGCCTGCACTTTTCATGTGAGCCTTAGTGTGGCCATGGCGTGTATTAATTAATAAACAATGGAGACCGCATTGCTTCTGATTGGCCCTTATTTACAGGTTAAACAAGCGCCAATCAATAGCAGTGGTAATACCTTCATGGCACACATGTTTACAGAGTCTTGAATTGCATTAGCTAATGCTATTATAATGCATAAATCCGGCATTGCGTGTGAACGATTAAACAGCTGCGGGCTCTGCGTGCGGCTGGTGCAGATCTTATTGGTGAGGCAAAATAACAACGGAATGTATAAATTACAAAACAATTAAGACAGCAAAATTAATCACATACACGGAATGTTTTTCTTATTTTACTCTCTGTAATTACCCTGTATTGTTCCACTGTTAATATCAGTGTATCAGTTTGGTAATTACAATATAATCTAGTACAACTTGCAATTACAGTAATGGAAGATATATATTTTTGTAAATTCGTCCTTTTAAGTTATTTCTTCATTCAGAAATTCTATTGGCATGTTAACAGGGTCACACAAAAATATGGAAATGCCCCCCTTTCCTCGTGAGCGGCTGCCAAGCCCCCCCCCCCATATGCATAAGAGTTATCTATTGCTCTTGAGATGTGCCCCCGCCCCCAATGCTGGTATTGTGCTGGGATCTCAAAAACGTTTACCAGTGACGTAAACTTTTGTTATTGAATCTCTGCAACGAATCGGGGGGAGGTGAATACACATAGTTGTCATACTGTGCGAGAATTTGCAACCAAATATCACGCAAGACAAAATTGAATGCTCGCTGGTGTCCTACATACGAAGCTATTCCGTTCAAGATTGACTTTAGTACAGCCACTCCATTCCAACCAATCGGGTAGTCTTCGAAGTGGTGTCCATATTTCATCTTCACGCCAAGCCTTGTCATGACAATGCCAATGTATACGTCATCCCAAGGCAAGTATCTCGCATGCGCTGATTGGTTGAAGATCCGCCCTGGAAGGTCACCTGACATGACGTAAGCTGGGCCGTTCAGATATGGCGGGAACGTGCTCTCCGGATACATCTCTATAGGAGTGTACCATTTTGAAATTACTCTCCTGGTGCGAGTGCGTTGAGGCAAGGTGGGCCCTTTCAGGTGTCCAATAGCGAAGTTACTCCTCGGTGACGCCTCAAGGAGATCCACCAGTCTAAAGACATTGACAAACATGTCACTGTCAAGTTTCATGACGTAGGTAGCACGTGGACACATCTGGGCCGCCCATTTCAACCCCATCAACACCTTGTGCGTCATGTTTCGGTATGTATCGGCGAAGTTCTCTTGGATGATATCACCGTAAAGAACACTCTCTTCCCAAATCAGTTTCCTTGTGTATATCTTCTTAGGAGACCGCGCGACCAGAAAGCGAGTTAGGAGGGTCTTGCCCTTATAGGCCTTGATTGAACCCCAGGTGTCTCTAATCCAGCGGCGGTCCCTTTCTTCCTCTGGTCGGCAGGCCACAAGGATCAACAAGAAAACCTCACCGCCAGGCACATACTGGCTACAATTCCCCGAGTTATTAATAAAATGGAATGGGTGCGGATTGATAACCCATTCACTGAATAAAGGGTTAGTCTGCTCAAGTTGCTGTCTCCTTGCGCTTTCGTTAGTATCCTCTTTTATGGAGGATTTGTCCTCCAATTTGTTGTCCAAGTTTGGCTTGGTTTCAGGCTCTTTTCTGGACTTCTTCTTTGGAATCATTCCTTCTTTTCTCCCTCCATCGCGATGGGATGGATTAGTACGATTTTGATTTTTGTCACGTAAATGCTGCACCGATGCTGATGAATTCAAAACAGTTTTCATCAGCGATTTTACGTCGGAGAGACGCCCGCCTCCGTCCACTCGTTCTAATGTGACGTCATCAAATTCAAAGAGATTGAAATCATGGGTGTTGTCGATGAGATTTGTGGCGATTAAGAGAATGCACAGGATAGCAAACATGAACAAGATTTTCTTCTCATGAAGGGTGTGCATCCCCATTGTCCTCTGTAAGAATGTTGACTTCTTATGTCGTATTTGTCTGTAGGAGGAACATGAGGGACATTAGAATAAACCAATGAGATGTACAATTAAATCACTGCTATCTCTGCGCCACCGTTAAAATACCATAAGCTGTCCTTTCTTGTCGATGGAAATTATCCACAATCTTAAATATCTTCTGAAAGAGCACCAAACTCGAGTGTGATGTGCCCTACTTTTTCGGGTACACATATAGCAATCTTGTAACTCCACATCATCTCAATCGTGTAGAAAACCCACTTTAGACGTAAGCAATCTGCCAGCTATTGTTAAAACCTTACCTCTTTCATAAGAACCGGGCAAACCGCCGAAAAAACTTACCTTGAGTATGTCAGGCTAGAGTCTGAATAGTTGCATTTATGCAGGTATAAATTAGTCGTTCAAGCAGCGACTCTCTGGTCTGTTTGAAGGATTGTTAAAACTGTATTAAATTTGAGAATAGATTCCTATGTAAACCGTTCCAGCTGATTAGTGTAGCAGGAATGATTGTTGAAGGAGGCAGACGTTGTTTAACGTGTACGGAAGTAACAATCAATGCCAATATCGTTTGGACCATTAAGCTTTACACGCGCACACAGGGGTTTGTTAAAATCATCGAATTTCAATCAATATGTGATAGAATGCTGCTCTAACAATGGCACCTTTATTACTAAGTTCAAACCAATATCTTTAGGCGTCAGCTGGTTCACTACTAAACAGTGGAACACGCTGTAGCGATCGACAACCGTAAAATAAAAGGTATCTGCACGTGTTTCATTCTGTAAAATAATTTTAACTCTTTATCATCAAAATCACGTAGGAAATAAAGATGTCCAGAGTAATTGTAAAAGCTGCAGTGTAGTAAACCTAATAAAAAGTCATCCTACCTGCATAGGCTTTTTTAGGTTTCAAACAGGGGTAAATCGAATTTTTTTGTCGAGTCCGGACTGGTGGAACAGATAAACTGTTCTCTAATTCTTGGGTCGACTGGGCTTTCTGCTTAGAAAATAGGGCGCTGTACACTGATGACGGAAGCTCAACGTCAGAAAAAAAACACCCAAATAACCTGTTTTTTTCTTTTTATTTTGTTTGCGACAGAGCTTAGTTCAATTTACGCATAGGAATAACTTAGTTTATTTTTGTGTAATTAATTTATTTTATTGTCTTGTCACTTAATTTTATCTTTCTTATTTCATTAAATTTTGGGACTTAAGGTTATCTTTCTTTTAACCAATCATTTTGTTATTTCAACAATGGTTCATTTATTTTGTATGTGTTTGTATGTTGATGCTTAGCTTGGAGCTTCGCCAAGGAAGGCCTTTTTCTTTTCCTGTCGTGCTGCAGCCTATTTTTGTTCTATGCTTGTCTTCTCCCTCTGTCCTGACAGAATTAATGGTACCGCTAATGGTACGCGCTGCTGCGTTCTGTTAATGAGATTTTGTGTTTCCTTTCATAAAAGCAAAGGTCACAAAACCAAACCAAGCTTCAAGTGATTTGGTTTTATTTCTCTGGGTACGAATTTCATTACCAGTTCCTGCCAGCATTATTTGCGACGCAAACATATTAACGGTCAGCCTTTACTTCACCTTACTTATTTATTGACATCTACCAGTCTCTGACCTTGCAAGGATATGCGAAAGGTTAGTCATGCGCTGAAATTAAAGGAAAGTGGATTCATTATAAACCTCAGACGGATAACACAAAGACATTTCTGTCCGTGTTGTTCAGGCGTGTCACCAAATATAGTGAGTATTGTAATGGTGTACCAAATCCGGTGTTCTTTCATCGTTTTTCACTATAATTGTCAGCAGAGGGCTTTGCTAGAAAAGCTCTTGAACTACTAGTGTGTATGATCGCTAGTCCCAGCAGTCACTGGATGAATATGAAGACCAGTGCACGAGCAATGAAGAGGAAATAGTACCCATTTGCGATTTGCGGAAAGTATTTCATGGCCGTATTTCTGTTTCTGAAAACGATCGCATTTGGACTCTATATTTTTCGTCATTGGATGGAAGTGGTTGTTTGATTATTATTCTCTTCAACAGTCAGATTAACAGAAGGTTGAAAGTGTTACAAGAATAGTTACTGCCATTAGGTTATATTGGCAAGTGTTTAATACGGAAGCGTATTGTTGTCAACGCGATCAATTATTTCATCTCGTATAAACAACTTGTTATATGTCGTTTTACGACTTATTATCTCGTTTAAACGATTTATCAAATGGCACTGCTATAATTAGAATAACGGGATAGCGATGTTGCATTTAAAAAGATAGCTATGTCGTTTAAACGAGAAAGCTAAGTGCGAAATAAAATATTTTTTCGCGTTGGCAGCAATACGCTTCCGTAGTCTAAGGGCCTGCCTGTGATGGATGTTAACTTCCTGTCGCTGTTTTCCAGGAATGGATTGGACGACTGCGCTGCTTCGTGTCTTGGGCTGTTTCGGTGTGTTCTTTCCCATTACGAGGGAAGTCACTGGTACGAAGTTGGTTTGACTGGCTTTAGTTAGTTTCAGTAGCTTCATTTTCAACGCTCTACGTTTACGTAATAATTTTATTAAAGGTATTTGAAAACAACTACCTTTGAGAAACCCCGATACACATTGCTAACAAGCGTTTATTTCAATTCACGCAGGCCCTAAATTGATTCAGTTTGCGAGATAAATATACACAGAACCATTCCGTCCTTGTCCCATTATTTGGAAAATATTACAGTGAAAGACTATTTGAATGATTTCTTTCCTAATATTTTGATCTGCTAAGAGTATTCGTTTTAACAAGATTGTTTCACAGGACAGCACAGTGACAATAATAGCTGACAGTTCTGAAGAAGTTTCCCGTTTGCCATCAATTGTAGTCAGATGAAAGTGACATTATTAGACCATTGATTGGTTTCTATAGACGATTCCAAAGGATTCTTTTTAAGCCTTGTACGTATACATTCAGATCTTTTTGATCTGTGCGACTTGTCCTTCAGTTCCATGCACCGAACCAAGGGCTTTTGCTTGCGGAGACGGCCTGTGTGTTCCCCAAGAATCAACTTGCAATGGTCCCGCTGATTGTTCGATCGCAACTGACGAGATTTTTTGCCGTAAGTGTGTTCTGGAATAATGACGAAAACAATAATGATTGACATTTATAAATCGGGTAAACATATCCAACATAAAGTTGCTGCAGACGGTTTGCACAAACAAGCAATTAAAAGACAGAATTTATAGGAAAAGGAGGACAAACTGAAAGGAATAAAAGCAGACAACTACCAAAAAAATTGTAAAAACAAGAGTGGTTGATTGAAGGCTAAAGACATGAGAGGAGCTTTGAGAGATGCTTTAAAGATGTGGATGGTTTGTGAATACGGGCGATTCACAATAGCGCGCCACCGAGATTTTGCAACACGTTGGCCAATCATAACGCGCAAAATTTGTCGACGCTCTTCAAACGCGTATTGGGTCGACAAATTTCGCGCACAGTGATTGGCCGACGCGATGTAAACTCTCGGTGGCGCGCTATCGTGAAACGGCCGTATTTCTGACGTGAAAGTAATCGGTCATTATTTATCAAATATTAGCACCAAAGGAAAAACATTTCGTTTGTTTCTCCCCCAACATATCTTGTTGAATGAGCCCGAAGCCGCGTTCGCTACTGAATTTGCCCCCCACAAACACACACACTTCAAAAGCTAGATTCGCTGCTGAGAAAGCATATCCCTGATGGATGACGGAACTGTATAAACCAACAACGTCACTAACTACTTACTGTAGTGAAGAGTTGAGACTCCAAACAAACTCGCTCCGTCATCACTGCTGCTATATGCAGTACCTTGATCCATTTCATGTCAAATTAATAGGAATTGTAGTTTCATTAAAGTCCCTTTTTCAGTTTTTCGAATTGGCCTGGACCCGTTATTTCTAAATGAAACTAACCAGTGTATTTCTAAAGGCCGGTTCAACCTGCAGGCGAATACAAAAGCGAAGCCAATTCGACGTCACGAAAAACTGAGAGTGAAATTTCGCTTGAGTTGAAATGTGTTCAAGTTTTACGAATTCACAACGTCAATAGTTTCATCTGACCTCACAAATTTACGTTCGTGTTCGCTTCGTGTGAAGTGCGAATCGGCCATTCCTTTTTGAGGCAAAATATGTGACCCCTTGCAAAGAAGAGTTTATTATCATTATTAATGACTTGGTCGTTCCCTGTGTTTCTTCTCTGCAGCCTCATCAAATTTGCCAGGTTTATTCAAATGCAAATATGTTGTTGGCGAGTTCTACTTACCTCGTGATACCCGGTGTTCCGGCACGGTGGATTGCCCAGGTGGTTCTGACGAACTCGGTTGCGGTAATTGTTTTTAATTTTAAATGCTAAACTTATCAGTCGCTGAAACAACTTTAGAAATAAAGGATGCTGACAAGAATATAATATAAAATCAGTGCTCTGAAACAGTAATTGCCAAGCTTTCGGTAACTGAGTATCTTCTTCAGGGCAAGCAAAATTGAATCTACTTGCCCTGAAGAAGATACTCAGTTACCGAAAGCTTGGCAATAAACATGTTTCAAAGCACTGATTTCAGATTATATTCTTATCATTATTCTGATTACGGTACTACACAGCCCTTCCATATTTCTTAGAAATAAAGGAGTTCGATTGCCCCCCTCAGGCCTTCAACTTTGACCTTTGGGTGGTGGTTGTTTTTATCGTTTTGAATGTTATGCCATTTCAGGACCACCTTTCCGATGCAGAGCGGACCAGTTCCACTGCCGTATGGACGACTCGTGCAGAGACTACAGAGAAATATGTGATGGTGTACACACCTGCTCGGGATTCGATCAGTCTTTCTGTGGTAATTAAGCCAAGGCCCCATTCTTGAAAGCTACAGTCTGAAGTATCAGATGTATCCTAAAATTTTCTGGTATGCTCAACGGATCCAGCGTCGTGATTTGGGGGGGTGGGGGAAACAGCATAGATTAAACTAGATTCTTTAATGACCAACTGAAAAGTATCCTTTCAGTGTCAGTTAGTAGGGTCAGCATGTTTGGTTTAGGTAGCATTTCTTCGTTTGGAATGGAAAGAACGTTTTCATTGCTAAACTGGTGGGCCGTTCTCTCTGATGCATGAGCGTTCCAGTGCAACTACTGCTCCAGTGGATGGGAGTAGGGCAAACGAAACTTGAACTTGTTCCCCGACTTCTCAGACGGACGCTCCGTTAGGAACGCGGTATCATGTCGAAACACCAGTTGTCAGGAAGTGTTCGTTTAATTAGTTTTTCCTCTCTCTTCTTCCAGATTCGGATTTTGTCTGCGATAGAACCGAATACGAGCTACACCCTCAGGAAAAAACTTTCTTTGAGCACGCGCCATCATATCTTCTCTACCCGGCTGGCTTTTACCGGTGTTCCTGGTTATTCACAAGCTATGAGACCGCCTATATATTTATTGAAATAGTGACGTTAAATGTTCCACCCCACGGGAAGTTCGTTGTGTCGGGTGGGGTTGGACAGGATCCGACGGTGGCTGAGAGTGTGATTTTTATCACTGATGTCCCCTCTGGGGGCGGAATAGTGTTCATAGGACGTCCAACTACTACGGCCTGGGTGACAGTGCGATCAAGCAGGTTCCTACTTTCATCACACGAATCGCCGGTATACTTTGAGCCTTCTTTTGCTATGGAAATCTACCAACAGGAAGAAAGTAAGTTTCTCCCACGCCAGTATCACATAATAATGAAATTGCTCACAGGGAATGTAATTTGTTTAATAATACTGTGCTTATATTTTTATCAAAGCTACAATGATCTTGGTATTTCCGATACAGTTTATTCGTCACAGTTTTATGGAAATGTTTTCTGCAGTAATGAAGAGTTTCATCAACGCCATAACTCATTAGAAATTGCTGCTTTCTAATTCTGATATAATACATATACCATAACTCCGTAAATGATTTTCCTTACTCGGCACAAGCCATGCTCTATGAAATCGACAAATTCAGGGATGTAGAAGAGATTTGGTATATCTCCACATAGGCCTATAGGCAAGCTTTTCCTCAGCCCTGTAATGGAAGTATGCATGTTTCTGATAAGTGGTTATGCCACTAATTGTCCTGCATATTCAACAGGGATTTGTCCTGATGGATTGATTAGCTGTGGAAATCAGTTGGAGTTAACTGTCTGCATCACCAGGTCTAGGTTGTGTGATGGCAAGTTTGACTGTCCAGATTACTGGGACGAAAGCCAGTGTAACAATAATTACTCAGGTAAACGCATCTGCTTTGAATACCTTCCAAGACAGTTTCTTATAGGGAAAATGACACCGTTAAATGCTTCCAAAACGTCGCCACTGTAGGCCCCTATATTCTTTTGTATTGGTAAACAGTATGAACAATTATGAACGATTAAATATGGTGGGTATAATTCGTTACTGAAATGCACAGATTTGCAACAACGTGTGCGGCAGTGCATCAATCAATTCAACCATTTATCTCCGTTGCGTTTTCATGCACCATTTGCGTGATACAAACATATCACATGCAATCACAAACAACAACGTGATGGCAGATCGAGAAACATGCTACGCACGTAAAGACCAAGCACTGTCAATACCGAGACTGTAAGTGGTTGAGAGGCATACCATTGTGGAAACCAGAACTGACATCCTAGGTCAAAGACAAGATTATGAGGGTACTACTGCAGTACATTGCAGACTATCACACGTCCTTCGTTCAACTGAGCTGATGATGTCAGTTAAGGTGACGTGTCACGGTCCACAACTTAGACCTCCCGCTACGTAGTACCTGCATAAATCGAGTGCGTGATCAAGAATTTCAGTTTAGATCATGACACAGAATTCTGAAGAACAAAAACGCAGTTTAAAACCGGGCATCGATCGCTTCTGAAAATGGAACGTGTTAATTGACATGGACTGAGACATGTTGAAATTCAGGCAAGCCACGCGTGTCCAGCGGCGTAGCAATCGGGGGGAGGGGGTGTTGGGGTGTTGACCCCCCCCCAATAATTTTGAGTTGGCAAATGAAGGGTCAGTCGGCAAATGAAACTGAAATTGACGTCATGAATTATTGACGTACATCGACCAGTCAGTCGGCAAATTGACCCTGGCACACACCCCCAAACAAAATGCCTTCGCTACGCCGCTGCTGGTGTCCCCCACTTGTCCAACAAGATACTCCCATAGTTTCAGATAAAAACTGCACGGGTTAGTAGGCCTATTTGAAAATGGTGGATAAGATCATACACGAACCACGAATATTAAAAACATCTCTAGTGGGATAACTCACTGTACAAAGGATACGAAATGCACGGTGCAATGAGCTATTAAGCCAGTTGAGTATTCCAATAGTGCTTGCCCAGAATGAAGCGCGTCTGAGCTCATTCGAACCCTCGTGTGAGATCTGCCCAATCAGTAAGCTCCTTTAATTGAAGACAAGTCGCGCCTGTGCTTTGCTCCCGAGTGACCCTGCCTTTTGAAATACCGAAAAGGCTCGTTGTTTGGATACCAAGACACCCTATAATTATAGTTATCAAAAAGCGCAGTTACGTTGTTAATTGTTCTTATTCACTAATGATACAGCAGTGTGTGGCTATCAACAGCACCAATCCTTGGATACTAAGGAGACGAGGGATTTTCAAGTCTTTTTTCCCCAGTTGGCCTTCGACTGTTTGTTTTTCGTCGCTACACCGCCTCAATCTCGTGTTGAGATCAAGGCTACGAGATTTCCTGCTGATGATGCAACCTTGACCTTTGGCACAATGAGCGACAATGGCACTCTTGATTTGTCAGCGTCATTTCTGACGCTCAGTAGTGCTAAATGGGTCGTGCCTTCGTCGTATTCACCAGCCGCTGGAATGTCACTATGGGTCACAGCAAGTTGGCATTCCTTCCAGACTACTACACTCGACGGCATTTCCTTCACCTTAAGGACATTCAACGAGACGGGTAAGCCATATAACGTACGAATAGCAACCTCGATCTCACCCTCAACATAAGCTGGTCCAAAAGGTAAAAACAATGCATGACACTACCCAAACTTGATATTTCCACGCAGAATGCAAGCCAGATGAGTATACATGCTACGGCTCCGAAGTTTGTCTCCCTATGAGCCAGCGATGTGACGGAATCCCACAATGCCCTGCGCTGGATGACGAGAGAGGATGCAGTAAGTAAAGGCAGTCATAAGTCCGTTATGTCAGAAACACCGTTTGCCACAATGATTTCGGTGCCGATTTTGACGTCAAAGATTGGTTTCTGACAGCTTATTGAACTTTCATCGGAATTCCACGATACGAGGTTTTGGAAAGTCGGGTTGCTGTGCACTTGCCAAACGTTCAACGGATTAGGTTTCTTTAGGACTTTTTTTAACGTGGGTGATTTTGTTTCTACAACGCCAGTAGTTAAAATTTTATTTTATGCACTGCAACAAATATTGAAGTTAATTTTTGTATGTTGTTGGAATCAGTTTTTTCAGTGTCGTGCTAAAATATGCTAACATGCTGTTTCATCACAGATGGGTGTAAAAATGATGTCTTTACCTGTGATGGCCAGAGATGTGTGGACGAAAGTCTGCTGTGTAATGGATTTGCGCAATGCCAAGACATGATGGACGAGTACCTTTGTGGTATGAATACACTGACTCACATCATTGGACGTGATAACATTGATGGTTCATGATATGGAAACTGATGGGACACTATTAGTTTATTGATATTAAATATATTTATCAATATAAAAGACATGCATCATTATGAAAGATTACTAGAATACGGGCGATTCACAATCTGGCGCGCCACCAGGTGTTTGCTACAGTCAGGCCATTTCTCAATTTTAATTACTGTCGACACGCCGCCGCGATTGGGCGCACTAGGTACGTAATTTGGAGGTGTTTGATTGATTGATGCGTTCCCTACACCACACAAAACCATCATTTAGACTACCTAGCACCCTTTTGCGTGTTGAATAAAAATTCAGAAAAATTCAAGTTTTCTGCGCACAGCGCAGTGAGCTAGGCCTAATGAGGCTTTGTCGACTATTTATCCCATAATGCACTGCGAAAAGGCCTCTTCATGACAACCTCTTGGCAACCTCTCAATTCGATTAAAACATATCTACTTGTAAATCTACAAACCTGTTTTTAAACTTGTTCTTTCACATGTATATAAAAACATTGCGAAATGTTTAGCATTATCCTGCCTTGGAATGCCGAGAACCTTGTATTACTTGAAACAGAGTTAATGTTTAGGTGTTGTAGGAATCGTTGATTGGTCCCCAGGTGATTAGCCATTAAAACCGTTTTTGATTGTTGGGTTGTTTGTTTGTTGGGGTGTTGGGTTGTTTGTTTTTTGTTTCTTTTTGTTGTTGTTTTTGGTAGGACACTGTGTAGACACGCCAGGGATAGACCTTTCCGATGGATCACGTCATCATATATCCTACAGCCCTTACAGCAGCCACCCAGGGGACTGCCTGTTTCTCCTGACGGCAAGAGCTGATCACCGGATAACTGTTCGACTACGGAGTATACCACAGTCACATCTTAAATATCCCAATCTGTATATCGCTATGGGTGAAGGTCATGACATCTTGAACCAGTCCACGATGGTACACAACATCGACTTCTCCCACTCTGACGTGATACCTTATCGGGAAGCTGTGACGTCAGTAGGATCCTTAATGTGGATCAAATACAAATTTGAAGCTCCACCAAATGATCAATTGAAAACCTTGGAATCGCAGACAATCCACTTGGAACTAATGCACACCAGGAGAGCAGGTAATTCATTATTTTGAACGTTTTGTGAAAGGTTATATTTTTCACGTTATCACATAAAGTGTGGAATGTGTTCAAACTTCCAAGTGGAACGAAAGTAATGGGAACTTTGCACAAAAAGTTTAAAACCCTCCAAGGTGAGAGCTTGTGGCCAAAAAACATCCGAAATCACGTGATCTAATTTTTAAGAATCTCCAAATGTCTTATTCTTTACTTTGTTAATACAGGATGTCCGGGTGGTGGACGCGCATGCAGTTCGGAAGAATGCATCAGCGAAGCGTATGCTTGTGATAGTTATATCGATTGCTTAGACTACAGTGACGAAATTGGATGTGGTAAATTGCTTCTGCGATGCTACGATAGCTTACAATTGAAAAAGTAAAACAAAAGACCACACCGTAAAAGTTCCTTTCAAAACGGCGTCCGATAAAACACGTGTTTCTCTTTCGTTGTGTATCGGCAGGTGCTTGCTCTGACAACGAATTCCTTTGTCTTTCTGAAAGTAAATGCATTCATGTGACGAGTTTATGTGACACAGTGTTGGACTGCTCAGACGGATCAGACGAGTCAATGTGTGGTAGGTGTCAGGAAACACCGTAGACCGCGTTTTTTTCTATTGCTCTTGAAATTGATCCCGTGTAATATAAGAAGCTATACTATCAGTGTCTAGTCGTGCCTGATCAACTGAAACATTATTTCAATGTATGTATGGGGAGTTAACAGTTTTCACGATTTGTTTCTCTTGCTTATGTCACTAGGTCCTTGCGGACGAAACTTGATTGACCTTTCAAAGCAGACGGCTCGTGAATCGGGACAATTCTACATCGTGTCTTCTCCATTTTACCCACGGCCACCCCCTGAAAACTTCGAGTGCTCTTGGAGGGTAATAGCGCCCCCAGGAACTCGGGCCTTGGCAAGAATCGAGACACTTCACCTGGGGACAAGTAGACTGAATTTTGGCTGGGGTATGAACCCGACCAGCGTGAACTCCTCGATTGGGCCTGAACTCAGTGGCCAAGACATCCCTTTAGTCCTAATTGCCTCTAGAAACAAACACCTGTGGATAAATTTCCTTTCCAAATGGGGAGAAACAAGCAACGGATTCTCCATTAGTATTACGCACAGGAGAACAGGTAGCGTAGTTTTGAATTTTTTCTTCATTTTCTCTCATATTATATGCAGGTGACAGTCTTATTCAACAAGAAAGTAATGTCTTACATAAAATTCCACTCAGTGCAACGTCTCCCATATACTGCCTTTTCCATCGGTGATATAATGATAACAAAAATATAACTTTCCAAAGTTAAATCTGTCTTTAATATTCTAGTTTAGGGCGACATTAGATTCGTTATCCACCTTGAGCAGAAGCACCGTCTCATCTGTGGAAAGGTCCATACTGGTCGGGAGTGTTCATTTTGTTGGTAGCGACCGGCACCGAATACATGCATCTCATAGTCGTTCGTGAACCGGCGAAGGGCAAAGAGAAGTTCCTATCAAAGGAGCCTCCGTTTCTAGGAAAATCGCGCCCTCTCTTGGTGCAGCTCGGGGGCATTATGTAGGGGCTATAAAGCAACAGGTCCGATCCTGTCATGGAAGTCACCATTGGCAATGTAGTCTGTGAAAGAGGGCAACAGCGCTTTCACCCTCCAGCACCACCATTCTGCGAAATTTAATATATTATGATGTATGAACATTTAAAATACTAAAAATGGACATATTTATTCCCGTTGATCACCTCTTTTGTTGCAGATAGTCAACAATAACTACACCACTCGTTTTCTTTCTTTAACAAGAACCATTCGTCGTGTTTTCATTAACTCCAGTTAGCTGTAACGAAGGCCAGACGATGTGTGGAGAGCCTGATACGATATGTCTAACACAAAGTGCAAGTGACTATCAACTGTCCTACCTGTGTGGATTGGGTAAGTGGATTAACATTTCAATGGTCAATATTCACCTGTACGATGATGACCATGGATGACCAGTCGTGTGCTTTTACAAGCGGTAATGAAGGCAAAGGTGCGATTTATTGTAAATTCTTTGTTTTCTTCACCATCCCCATCAGATGTCTGTGGTGAGCGGAATATCTACCTGGAGCCTGACCTTCCCTACACCCTCACATCTCCTAATTACCCTCAGAAATATCCTAATGATCTGAGGTGCCATTGGGAATTTCAAGCTTCTGGTGGATTCATTGTCATCCGCATCCTGGATTTCACGACTGAGAATTCATACGACGATGTGACCATTGCAGGTCCAGGCTTAGAGCTCGGGGATGTTGCTGAAAATCCGGGAAACCTATTGCGTATTACCGGAACAACAACTATTTCCACGGTATTTGCACTGCTTCCCATCATCAACGTAACATTGAAGACGGACACATCAATTGCAAAAAGGGGTTTCCAAATGGAGGTCGAGGTATTTGATATTTGTAAGTATTTGAGGAATTTTTGCATTCGTATAAACAACCTCTGTTCTGACAAAACCATCTGGCGGAGACTTCAGAAAAACCCTTAAATTTTCAGACTTCTTAAAAGCAGGATATTGATAACTCCGTATTGATACCTCTTGATTACAAGTGAAACACGTTCCAGGTTGAAGTTAATGTCAGCCATTTATTACAACCTATCATCAGAAAAGATAACGATTATTGCGCCATTCTGCCACAGGCCTGGAAATGTTGGTCTCCAAAATATAACTGTCTAACTTTTGTTCATCAACTTAGCAATTCTTCCAATAATGTCGAAATGCAATATCAGTCATTTCTGTGCAACATTTCCTAAACCCAGTATTTCAGTATTTTGTTCACTCGGATATTTCCTAGCATCACCGAGCGAGTGTTCAGGGGAACTTGATCTCCTATGTGAGAATTCAACCTTCTGCGTTACACCCGAAGCCGTTTGTAATGGCTTCAGGGACTGTCCCTACGGATTTGATGAACAACGATGCTGTAAGTATATTCTATAATTGGATTGAGTTCAACCTCTGCACGAGGTGTATAAACAGACCACATATTTTGATTTTGGACTTAGTGAACATTTTACGTAATTCTTTTGAATGTTTATTGCCATGCCTTAAGAAAATGTGAGCTTACAGATATAGAGCAGGTCTGATATCAGCTGGGCCTTTCGAAGATATCCCCCTTGACAGGTAGCAGCCCTGCAAAGAGCCATGTTGGTCGGGAGTATTCATTTTGCTGGTAGCGATGCGACTTTGACGCATGCATTTCATAGTCGTGTGTGAACCAGCGAAATGCAGTTCCGAAGGACCGTCCTTTGCAATGGAACATTGCGCCGTCCTTTCGTGGTCTAGATCGGGGCAGATAGGCAATGTTACAATGTTGTAGACTAATCGTTTGTTTTTCTGTGATTTTTTGTTTAGACACAGTTAGTTGTCCGGCATTTTTCCAGTGCAGTAGAAGCAAAGAGTGTATTTTGTGGGAGGAGGTCTGTGATGGCACCGCCCATTGCTTACTTGGAGATGATGAAATCAATTGTGGTAAGTGCCAGATGATCACGCATGGTCAGGATGGCGGAGCTTTATTTCCGACTAACATACATATGGACTGATCGCTTAACCTAACTTTCGTCCGGCAAACATAGAGTAGGCCCTGTGTTCATAGTAAGTCCAACGAAAACTCGGAAAGGCTAGAAATAGAGCTTGGTTGCTGTTGTCTCGTTACAGATGTGAACCGTTGCCCTGACGAGTGTAGCTGCTATTACAAAGGTGACGCCCTCTATGTCAGCTGTCGATCAGGATGGACAAGTGGTACACTAAATGAAATGGCTGCCACTACCGATGTGCTGTAAGTCTTTCGCATAACCTATGATTTGTTGGTAACACAGATTCAGCAGTAATTGGCCTAAAGGTATTTGTAGGTATACCTTACCCAGCTTTGAAGACGCCACTTGATTTTAACGTGTTTAGACATCATTAAGTAAATAATTAACCTAATTTCTTGGGCCGGTTACGCGTTTCCAAAGCACAATCCCTTACACGTATGACAAGCTTGTTTCAATTGAAAAAGGAAGACGTTTTCGCTTGTGTTCTTTCTTCAAGTTCCTTAATCGATTGCACACCCCAGTACATCACTCATTTCAAGCTTTGTTTGTTTATCCAAGGGAGCTAACTGGTGGATCTGTCAGCTCACTGGAATCAGGCCATTTTAAACGGTTTTTCAAGCTTCAAGCATTGTAAGTGAGGAAAATAGTTACAGACGTGTTCAAGAAACCACGACAAAGAAACTAAGTAGGGAAATATTTAGGTCCAAAAGGCATATCATCCTTATTAGAGCCATTGCATGATGTAATGGGTCTCCAAAGTATTACGCAATATCACTTTTAAGGGCAACATCTCTTTACAAATAATGTACGATTGAAATCTATCTTTGCCCACAAAGGCTACATTTGTCAAGGTAACAACCGAGGGCGTAATTCATCGTAAAAGTTACAACTGTTTCGAAATATTTCATTTCAGAGCTCATATCCTCGAGCGTAGATGCAGCCTATTTTTGGCTAAGACCAAGTCTGTGTACCATCGCAAAAAAAATCAGTTTTCATTGCAACGCATATAGGAATTTTGGAGTTTGTATTTATTATCCAAGAAACGAAAACTAAATGATTATACAGCAAAAGAGAATATGCGATGACTGTGCGTCACTGTCAAACGTAGTTTTTGTAAGATGATTGTCACTTTATGTCAAATGATATCATCGCAAGATTACTAACGAAACTAATGGTAACAATGCAACTGTCAGCATTCAAGTGCAAATCAATTCATATCTTGTCCGATTTTGCCCTGAGCAATTAATATTTCTTTTGTTTTCTTTTCTCATTTCACAGGTACCTTGCGGACAACCATATAGAAAATATACCACCGCTGTCTTTTGACGGATTACAGAAACTTCTTTGGTTGTAGGTTTCAGTCGTAAAATGGCAAACACCTTATATCTATCTTATACCCCTGGTTATATTTCCGATGTAAATTGTTATTGGGCATCTTACTTTCAAATCCCAGTCATTCTGTTGACTAAATGGTATTGCATTGGAGTCACGAGCGTTCTTGAACGCGACACGTCGTGCCTTTGGCAAACAACGAGATCTTATTGGTCGAGCAGGCATGTAATGCGCGCGTATGACCTGTCCACGAGCGTTGTGACACCTTAGTAATGGCTTCTCATTTCGCTCATTCGATCACAGATGGAAGAAACAAACGTATTTTACTGAACGAAATTAAATGTAGCCCTTAGTAATGTTTCAGAATTTCAGTAAAGTACAGTTGCATTAAATTACCGAACGAAGTTTATGATATCGACCAAAGTTTCTTGTTATGAGTATTAGTCGGTTTAAGAGACGTACCATCCTGGTGCACGCGTTATATCTATATCATTAGGATACATCTACATCAGTCCTCATTTACTGAATGCCCGCTGGTCTTGATTTTGTTCTTCCAATTGTCAGGAATATTTCACAGAATGACGTCACTTCGTTACAAGAAGATGCCTTCAAAGAGCTGGGAATGTTACAGGGACTGTAAGTGCCATCATTTATTGTATCCAGTCGATATGTAGCAAAGGGGGACCCCCAAATGTGATGCACAAGCCCTGCACATACCCTAAGGTTCTTTTGCCTGCTGCACCCCTCTGGAAATCTTAAAGAAATTCCAAAGATTCTATCAGGTGTCAACACAAAAGAAGACACATCATGCATTAAAATGTCGTTTATCACTCACCATGCTATTGTTTCCTGTAGTGGGCTAAAAGATGATCTTTGACAACGGAGGCCGATGAATAACTCAACGGTATTTTTCTTTTTGCGACGGCAACAATCCGAACGATACAATGGACACTTATAAATCCCACCAGAAGCAAACACAAACCGATTTGCGCCTTGCTTCCCAATTCTCCCAACTGACAGTCCTGGGTTCACTCTAATCAAAGGGCCAAATTTTTCCACCAGTCACGTGTAATTGCACCATTATTCAACTAATGGATTCGAGATCCCCACCATTTGTATGGTGTGTGAAACATCGATCGTCAAATAAGACTGGCTTTCCTTACGATTGCAGTGTCATATCAAACGTTCCGGTGGCAAGTATTGAGGAATCAGCATTCAGTGGACTAAAGGAACTCCAAACGTTGTGAGTAGTACCCATTGAAGGTGGTAATACAGCCACCGTTTCCCGCCATGGGGAATTGGTTTTTTAAAAGAGGCTAATCTTCATGCCTTGTCTTCCCCTGTTGAAATGTCGGATTTTACTTCGCTGTGAGAAAAAATTAGAAATTCTCCATAAAAAGATCCAGAGCCGCGATCATAGTCTTTATTAAAGTTGGGTTTCCCGAGTGTAGTGCCTAAGAAATTTGCTTCCTGGATACCAATGGTACACTTGCTAGTACTTGCTTCCTGCTGGGTAAGACATTATAGACATTTAATGCTTTGAATGTTAACGTGTAGTCCGTGTTAAACGTGCATCATCAGGTCTTAAGTCTTCATAAAAGTCGTACCAGCTTTATTGATGCGTCGTGTAAATTGCAAGAAGTTCCCAAAGAATGACTCGGACATATCTTGTGTTTCAAAAAAATTCCCCACAGTTGCATTAGTAAGCCCTTTTCATGCCGTTAGCGCTTATTTTCACCAAATCATTCACCGGTATTCACAATTTCAAAGTTGATGCAAAGTGTTCCATTGACTCCTGGTTCCTCTTTGTCCTAGGGTGCTGATTCGGGGAAAGCACCCGCAGGCACAGGATAAGCCAATTGATATCCACCCTAAAGCTGTCCTGGACCTAACCAAGCTTCAAACATTGTAAGAAATGGACTTTTTGGTGTCAAACGCAATGAAAAACCAATACCTTTGTATGTCTGAAATGTATTTTAACGGAGAAGTACGAAGTTTTACTTTGATAATGGATCACTTGTCTTGCATCTAATTAGATATCTGGATGACTACCGTTTGTGCTGCGAATTCAACAAATTGGAATCATTCGACCCAGCTAACTGTTTCATTACTGAACAGCAATCGCCTCTCTTCAACTGTGGAAGTCTCATGCAGAACACATTCCTCCGAGCCTCCATGTGGTTCCTTGGACTGAGCGCCCTGATTGGTAACTTTGGGGTGGTAATTTGGCGATATTGGACATCAATGAAGACGAACCTCGGTCGGGGCACCAAATACGTCCATAACTTTCTCGTCCTGAACTTGGCTGTCTCCGACTTTCTCATGGGGATCTACATGGTAATAATTGCCACAGCAGATGTCACCTTCGGGGAATTGTATTACACAGTCGCGTCAACCTGGAGGCTTAGTGCCATCTGTAAGATTGCTGGCATCATTTCGGTTTTATCCAGCGAGGCAAGTGTGTTCTTCATCACACTCATCAGTGTAGATCGGTTCTTGTGTGTTGTTTTTCCTCATGGTAGTGTTCGATTGGTCAGGCCAACTGCTCGAGGAGCTGCTGTAATAATTTGGTTTTTGGCTTTCATTCTCAGTAGCCTTCCTACCATTTTGATTGGCTCGGACGTAGATTCAGATGTTTATGGTCTGTCCGATGTCTGCATCGGCCTTCCACTCATCACCAAACCCGACAGCTACAAACTGAAGGAGGGCGACGTCAGCAACCCATTTGGTAGTCAAAGTTTCAAGATTCCTGTGGCGCAAGACCACAGGCCGGCTTGGGTGTACTCCATCGTTCTCTTTCTGGGCGTTAACTTGCTCTGTTTCCTTGTTGTTGCCCTCTGTTATCTTATCATCTTCATAAAGGTCAGGCAATCCTATCAACGAGTAAAGGGTTCGCGAATCCGGGGCTCGGGTACTCTTCATCAATCCAACAAAGAGGAGATGAACATGGCGCTCCGGATGGCTGTCATCGTGGGGACTGATTTCTGTTGTTGGATGCCTGTTATCATCATGGGTCTTCTCTCACAGACTGGTGCCGTCACTATTCAGCCTCACATGTACGCCTGGACTGTAGTCTTTGTTCTTCCCATCAACTCATCAATTAATCCATACCTCTACACAATCTTCAGTGTCATTTCGGCCCGAATCTCGACCAATGACAGCCATAGTTCCGCGAAAGCCACTAGGCTCAGCGAACCAACGCCGAAAACCAAGGATGACATCGTGACCTGCGCCTCTGCAGATTCCTGTCCTGAGAGTGACACACATTTGTGATTTCCCACTGAAAGATTACGCAAGAATCCTCTCCAGTGCTGATTTGCTTCCTCTATTGAAAATCAATTGCAGATCAAAATTACGTATTGCTTACCGTTGGCACAAACTCGCTCAGATGGTAGACTTACGTTGGAATTCAAAGACAACCCCGATCCTTTGAATAGATCTTCGGCTCCAGGATATGATCCTTATTCCTACTGTCCTTAATTACTGCTAATTAATGAGATGTCTCTCAACGTCTCCTTAATTAGCAGGGAAAAACTCTGCTGTTATTAGCAAGAGACTTAGGTTTTAGGTTTATTCTAAAAAGTTATTCAGATTTAGGTTTATTCTAAAACGTTACTGTAACTTGCCATTAGATTTCGTAATTTACTGGAGCAAACAAAATGGATTTACGTTGCTCATCCCAGTTCTGTGACAAAGGATACTTTTCAAAAGCCACCTGCGTTTCGTATTTGCCTCCTTTTCTCCAGTAATTCGTGTATTTCAATAAGCCTATCTAAGGGCTTTGCATGTCTCTTGTTTTTTTTGTATTCAAACTCCCGGGTTATTTACTCAGCGTTGCATATGTATAGTTCAATAGGCATCCACGTGGTTATTTTTATGTTGTACACATACGTAAAACCCTCGTATGAGTGGGGTCTGGTAGCTTCAATGGGTTGACTCGGGTTAGGTCGTAAATCCACAGTCTCGCCTCCCTTGTTTGACACGCAGCACTTAAAATTCAGCTTAGGTCTCGACTGCACCCAATAGTGGGCCTGTAGAGAAATGATTTACTTTGGCGTAGTTGGGGGCAGGTTTTGCGTCGCTGTGCATGTGTTACGTTCTTTATGGTGAAGTCACGCTACGGGTCAGTAATAAGCGAAACTCGCCTGATGTTGTATCATTCGTTTCCACCATCCGTCAGGTTCATACTTTTATTGTAAGTTATGTATTGCTTTTTCAGATTAGTTACATTTTTGACAAGCATTCTTGACTTTCCTTTTTGGCATTTGGTGTGGACCACAATTAAAGTGCATTAAATAGCATTTGTGCTACACGTTATGGTAGTGCTATTTGGAGAAAGTGCTGGAGTATTTCGTGATATTGTTGTAATATTTGTGCAACCGTTCCCGTACGAAAATTGGCAAACGTCCTGTGTTAGCTTGCGGTACAATTGAGATATTTTTCAGTACTTCTATGTGTTTTGCAACTAAGATGGATCATTGTACGGTATAGCCTAGTTGTATCCAGTAGTTCTTTTGGCTAATATAAATCTGAACCAGCAGGTGCTGTTTATCACGCAACTCCGAATGCGTTCCAACATATCTTATATAACCTGTTCTAGTTAATATTCCCGTGTCAGTGTTCGAGTATTATTTTACATTTACATATCCATTTTTGTCAATCCTTGCCTCGGGGTAAAATAGTACACAGTTGTTATTAGCGTTTATGAAGGTGTTTTCAAAGAGAAAATCTTATTTTAATTACGTCCAAGCAATACATTCGTGTTACATGCAAATACATTCCGGAGAAATTTAATCAGTGTTGAATTACCTTGAACACAAGACTGGATGATTCAATACAAATTAATAATGTATCAAGCATTGACAAAACGGCAGCGGGGTGGTTCGTGCACGCGACTAAATTCACGCTCCTGTAAATCTGACAGCCAAGCTCACATCAATTAAATGGATGAATTTAAAGTTAATGTACCTTTTATTTAGCTTTCTGTTGTCGCAAATAACCTACAGTTTCTGCTACCTACCCTGACCACACTGCTCGTGTGGGCGGGTATAAATGATGGGTGGGAGGTGATCTAAAACACCCCATCTCAGAACCGTGACACCTGTCACCGTCATTGCCACATCAAAATCAACTTCCTGAGCGACAAATATAAGCAAATGGATCACGTGATAACTACTGAAGCTGCGAATGAAATTTACCTTGGGGCGAAACAGAATGATTCTCAAACACAAGTTCACATCAGTCATATGTTTGTTTTCATCGTGTTCAGTGAATTGTTTACTGAGAGCTATTTGGTACAGTTGTTCGGTATTGTAGGGATTTTTCCTGGGACTGAGCCGGGCAAATCACTGTTTTAAAAGTTATTCTTTGGTTGTATTTTCTTATTCGAGTTTGTTTCCACACATTCCATACAAAACAGCTTCTCCTTTGGTGGAATGGGCGTACCCTTGCAAGCATTTGTCTGTCCTACGCCAAGACTTCAATTTGATGTAAAGACGGCTTGCCCACGCGCCCTTTTCAATGCTCCGTATCTTCACACACGCCCTCTATAGTCCAGTTGGGTACCGTCCCGCGGATCATGGATGTGGGCAGACTAGACAACGTGCACCGACAGGGCCCAGGAAATTGTCAACGTAGAGCCAAGGTGATTTCTTTAACTAAGGGCTACTTTTCTTAGCCATTTACCAAGTATTTTTGTCTGCACTAATTTGTATTTAGTCTGAAGTGTGAGTTTGGCGGCATTGTTTACTCTGAGGACCCAGTAATTTACTTTGGTCTTACTCGACCTCTTGGCATCTTTTTCAAACTTGCAACTCTTGCAATGCAAGACGTTACCTACAGAGGGCGCGGTTTCCCCGATTGCCGGGCCCCAAGCAAGGGTCCTCGGTCCTCAATTTTCGTCTGCCATTTCAAGATTTCCTTTATCATATCCACACATTTACTCATATAAATAACTACCATAATAAAGTCTTGTGTGCGTCAAAACTTCAAACACAGGAACGTTCAACATCAGGGCTTTTTATCAGGGAAAATAATTATATTCCACCTCTCTGAGTGTGGTTGGGGACATGACTGACAACTGATGCAGGGATGGCACAACGATTGTCATGTCATCAACTGACGCACTTGACTGGTCAACTATTTGGTTTCTTTTTTAATTTCTGGCCAGATCATGCAACTCCACAACCTGGCTGAGTTGAGTCACCATGGCAGCTCTAAGGATCATGGTAAAAACAATTCTAACCAGAGGGGCACTTACTTCATACCAAACAGCTGTCACAAATTACCAAGTTCTTCCAAGGGCCTTCCGTCATACTTGTCAAGGTAGAACTTATGTTTCTTTGAGACCCAACAGAACAGGTGGAAGGTTCCATTCTCGCACATCAGCAACAGTTCAGTTCTTGCATGTGAAACTTACACAAACATTGTTCCCAAGGTCATCGTATCAAACGGCTCATTGCCTCTACCGCAAGCACAAAAAAGCAAAAGGGCACCAGACTACTGAGAGCTCAGGTTCAAATGAAGTAATTGTTGAGGATGGCTTGGATGAGTCAGAATGGGATGTGATCTTCCTGCAAGAGGACCGCATCGCCGAGGAGGTTGACCCACCTCCTCTAGGAGGTCACCGCTTCTTAGTTCTCCAGCCCGACCTGAAGGTTAAAGGTACCAAACATGGGCCGGATACTAGCCCCCAGCTACAACTCGAGGAGTCCATCGCCTTGATCGAGACCATCCCGGGCTGGAAAGTCGTGGAGGGATTAGTGCAAGGGGTAAAGGAACCCAGCAAAAAGTTGGTCTTTGGGAAGGGGACTCACACCCAACTGACAGAGATAATCCAATCCAGGCCGGAGATCACTGCCGTCTTCCTGAGCATGGAGAAATTGAGTGCCTTACAGCAGAAGGAGCTTGAAGAGACATGGGGAGTCCGGGTGTATGACCGGTGAGAATCACGTTGTGAAGAGAACATTGTAAGAGAGGACCATAGCTACATGTACAACAGGGCAATATTAGAGAAATTCAGAGATACTTTGTACACTTTGGAGATTCTGAAGCTTTGCAATTCCTAACGTAGTCTGTTTGATAAAACAAAGGTTTTTAAGCCAATCCATTTACGTGTTTAACTCTCCCAAATTGTTGGTTGTACCATTTTTTTCATCACTGTGTTGTTGCCAATGTACGTCCAGATTTCTGAAATCATCCATAATTGTTTTGTTTTGTGTTTGAATTTTTTCTTGTCAACATAAAATGTTTTGACCTCAATAGATACGCTGTGGTGCTTAAGATCTTCAAAGAGCATGCTCACACTAGAGAGGCCAAAATGCAAATTGCCTTGGCTGAGATCCCATACCTGAGGTCAGTCTTTTGCTGTATGATTTTAGTCGAGTTCTTAAGTAGTACTCCAGTGATGCGGTCAAGTACTTGACTTTATTAGCACTGTCATTGCAGAAGGCTTGAATGGAGACTATGTTACTTAAGATGTACTTGTGAAGCTAAGCTTATTTGAGAATTTGCAATTGTGCATCATTCATAATTATCAATAATGATAAAGGGTAGATCTAATTCCAGAATTTCGGGGGAGGGCAAATTTGTTTTGGTTGTGCCAAAAACATTGGAGATTTTTTCACGTCACGTCCATTTAGGGCCTTTCTGAGGGGTGAGCCTATTTGGGTGCTTTTATCCGCTTTATGAAGGAAGGAAAATGAAAAAGACAAAAAAAATTCACCTTTGTCATTTAAAAATAAAAATTGGCTCCCAAAATCTGCTTTAGTTCAATTTCAACACTTTTGTTTTCAAGCAAGAAATTAATTGCAAGAATAAGACTTTCGCCATTGATGAATTAGACACTGGTACATCACTTGCGTATTGCATGACCAGAGACCCTCACAACTTATCCAAATCATGTCAAAATGTGTATCACTATTTTATTTCAATTTTTTTTTATCAGATCCCGTCTGCGAAATGAGTCTAGCAGCATGGATCAGCAGAGGGGCGGGCATTCCTTCATCAGTGGGGGAGGCGAGACCTTCCTGACTGTACAGCAGCGTGTCTTGAAGGAACGGGAACAGAAAGTGCGAAAAGCCCTGGAGCAGCTGAAGAAGAAACGAGGCCTTCTCCGCAGTAGCAGAACCAAGAAGAACTATCCAGTGGTGTCAGTGGTGGGATACACAAATGCAGGTAACTCGAGCAGGTGAAGAATGCAGACCTCATCCAGGGTTGTGTTCGAGACGTTCTTAAATAACCACCACAAGACCATTCTGAAGTCACACACTGTTGAAATGAGCTGCAACAAAACTGTTCCTTTGTCATCGTTACTTGTGACTAGTCTTGTGGCTGGTCTGTTGTCTGGTCTCACATCCTAGTGGATCTGCCACAGCCTACATGCCTGCCATCATGCTTCAATAGTCTTAATGATAATATTCCTTTTTTTGTACTTGTGTGGTTTCTGTGGAGCCGGTGGGTTGGGTTGTAGCAACCGAGGGGTGTGTAGGGGAGGTGTGTGGGGGATGCACCATCCTCCCACCCAATAATCAATTCCAAGCATCAGCAAGTAGAGCTTTGGTCTGCAAATGACTCCAAATTTAGTACATAAATGATATACATAATTCCCCTGAAGCATGGAATGTAGCGTACCATGGATAACTTTGTGAATTTTAGACAACATGAGGTTGTGAACAAGTTAGAAGACGGCAAATTGACTATGGCACACACCCCAAAAAAATGCCTTCACTACGGTACTGCCAGTGGGGGCCTGTAGTTCACTGAGCACCTTAGAAAAACACCTGTAAGGTGTGGCATCATCAGAGGTCTACAGAGGTCTAATAGTCCATAGCTTTATGTTTGTCTTCTTTGTATCACTCGAAAATCGGCCTACCCATCTCCATCAGGTAAGACAACCCTCATCAAAGCACTGACCGGCGACGTCTCCATGCATCCCAAAGATCAGCTCTTTGCAACATTGGACGTGACTGCTCACGCCGGTACCCTCCCCAACAGGATGCCTGTTATCTACATGGACACAGTCGGCTTCATCTCAGCCTTGCCTCATAATCTGGTGGCATCTTTTTCCGCCACTCTCGAAGATGTTCTGCTTTCCGTAAGTCAACTTGATTTTGTTAAGAACTCTTCCATATGTACAAGGCGCAGTATCTCTTTAACCCAGTTTAAGTTTAGGCCTGTCAGGATTTATTTATCAAAGTGCATGTGATTTCTATACAATTAGGAATGTTCAGAGTTTTAGATTTAGAGAGTTAGTTGATTGCTTTCCTGTGATTGACGTGTTGTGGTTTAATCGACACCAGGACATCATCGTACATGTTCGAGATATAAGCCACCCAGACACAGTAGCCCAGAAGGAGAAAGTTCTTCAGGTTTTGTCGGAACTTGGCGTATCTGATTCACTTATGGATAACATGGTGGAAGCCTGCAACAAGGCAGATAAAATTCAAGAGTAAGTTGAAGTACTTTTTTAAACTTCACCTAGGAGAGGTGAATAAGTGAATTGGTCTGTTGAAGTAGACTTATGTCGTCTTCCACTCTAGGTGTGCGCATTAGTTTTAGTTGTCGTTCAAACAGCATTTTGTAAAATGTACCTCAAATCTCAATTACATGTCGAATGCATCACAAAATTTAGATACTTTTTAAAGCCATTCTGCTATTTTATCATCATTACTATTTGGTTTTGTGAAAATCCAACGTTTAATGCTTATTCTATTCTGTCTGTATCTAAATAGACCTGCTGGAGCAGAGCATGAAACTTCCGGCATTGTGATCTCGGCAGAGACGGGGTTGGGTCTGGACAAACTCAGAGACTGTATTGAAGCCAGACTGTTGGAGGTGACCGACATCATTCCTTGCCGACTGGAGATACCAATGAGTGGCCCACATCTGAGGTAATGCGGTGAATGCTTTGAGCTGGTTTCTTGTCTTTGCCAAGACTCACACCAGGATTTTCTTGAGCGTTTAAAACTGATAATGTGTCATGGATTGCCTGATCAGTTAGGTACATTGTATTACAAATTGCCATGAAATTCCTTGACATACCGGTTTTAATCAAGTACACCGCAAGTACTCCACATGTATTCAAGTCCTCGACTGCTACCCCACAAACACATGTTGAACACTTGAGAACCCCAAAAGTTCTCTATGACTACTTTTTCTTTTAATTAGTCTGAAATTCCATCCAATATTCCACAGTGACAAAAATCCCATGAACCCTTGCGGAATAGCAACTACTCAAGCTGTTTTTTTCTAATTTTCCTACATTTTTGTTTTGCCCAACTCCAGTTGGTTGTACAAGGAAGCCACAGTCACATCAACAGAGGCTGTTGGCACCGACAACGATGCACAAACCATGATAGTCAATGTCATCCTAAGAGCTGCTACCTTTTCCAAGTTCCGGTCGAAGTTTGGAGATTTGCGAAAATCAAGCCCAGGCTGATATTTTAGTCCAACTTTGATCATGCATAAGATAAGACCTGGATGATATTCCATCTTCTACAAGTACATGTATTCCTGTTACATCCAGTGTGTATCAATTATTGTACAGATGGGGATTAGTACCTGCTAATGTTGATTACTTGAATGAGTACTTCAAAATGTGGATGCATGAAAGTACTTGAATTAGTACCTCATGAAAGTACTTGAATTAGTACCTCATGAAAGTACTTGAATTAGTACCTCATGAAAGTACTTGAATTAGTACCTCATGGAAGTACCTCAAAGTGAATTTATTAGTTCCTGAAAAACACTCAACAGTTGTTACTTCTGCTCTACATCTTTCCTGTTAGTAAATACATGTACGTGCACTTCTTGCTTCCGGGGAATAATGAGCAAACGTTTGACTTCTAAGACTTCCATTTCGATGTCAATTATGAAGTTGCCAGAGTTTTTCTCTATTTTTGTATATTAAATGTATTCAGAGCAGTTGTACCACAGTAGGAATGCATGCAGAATTAAGTTGCATAAGATTATATTTTTGCTTATTTTTTTGTCAAGTTGGAAAAATTGTCAAATCATTTGCACTGTTAATGTAATAAAGTCTCACAGTGATGCTTAAACAGTGATTGTGTCCACTCTAGTTTTTGTTTGTTTGTTTGTTTATTTTTTGGTCTTTGATTGGTTTCCTTGTTTTTTTTAGCCGAAAGATTCAATTTCCTGTAAAACTCACTGATGGCCAAATTCGGTTTGCTCAGAGCAACTCTGAGAGAAAGAAACACGAATTTAACTGGTAAGAAACATTGAAAAGGGGACAAAATTGTCTTTCATCAAAAGTCGGTAGGCGTGTACCTAGGAGAATTTAGGAGGTCTAACCCTCCCGCATCGGACAAAAAAAGATAAAAAAAATAAGAACTAAAGTGCACCAATATCATTGTAAACAATGTATGGCATGTAAAATATTTCAGCATTGTTTGCCCTTGTCCGCAAAAAGAGACATTAAAAAAGCTCTGCCCCCCCCCCTCAAAAATTCCTGGATCCGGCCCTGGTCGGGTTGGTTTATCCTGTGGTTTATCCAACGGTGCAAAGAAATTCTTATATTCAGGTATAGCGCCCTCTGTTGAAATTTTTCTGCGCCCACGAATTTACGTCACTTTTTAGAGGGGTCATAAATAATGAAGTTAGTCTTTTTTGCAGTCGATTCGTGATATTTCAGATCATTCACTTGTGACGACGAGATTATCGCGCACCGATGAAGAAGAATTGCTATATTTTTAAATATCATATTCCACTTAAAGGGCTGTTAACATGTTTCATTGATATTTCATATTTCTCGTTTTCGAGGACAAACCATGAACAAACTTGTGATGATCTGTGAAGTCTAAACCTGCTCGTAATACGTCTATAAGTGTTTCATTCGTTCGTCTCCTGCCTCGACCAGTGGTCCCATATTTTTCTAGTTTTCTCCCCTTTTCACGTATTAAAGATTTGTAACTCGTGACAGGTGAAAGGATGAGGCTCTTCTGAAGGCAGAGGTAAGAGCTTATTTCAAAATCGGTTTCCAGACGCTAACAGATCTATGATACATAAAAATGATGTTTGTTTGCTTAGACATGCAAGAGCTGAGCATGCCCAAGCGGCCAGCCCACACCGCACCACATGTACATTAGGACAACATGGTAATCCAGCCTCTTTGATGCGTATGATCACGGAGGTCATCGTGACGGGTGTCGTAAAGAAATATTTTTCAATGCCATCCACTTGTTCCTTTCAAAGTTTCATTCAACTGAATGCATTTCATTCTCTGTTTGCATGGTTTGTGGCCCACATTCATGACATTTACATGAGTACATTGTATGCTCATAATACATGTATGTATAGCGCAGTGGCTGTTGTTATGGCAGCCGTAACGCATCTCCCATTTTCTATCGTTACGGCAACTGTGCAAGCGCGTCAACTTAAGCGCAGATTTCAGACTTTATTTCCAAATAATATTGCCAAACCTCTCTTGAAATATTCAGTTTCAGTCAGTTGTGACTTTTGACATGTTCATGCTGTTGAACCTTTGTGAAGAATGTCAGTGTAATTAAAGTTTTTAGTTCTAATTCCAAAAACTTGGACGTCCAGAAATTAGATGCAAATTTTGCTGAGTGTATCCTAGCGTGTGGAATTTGAATAAACCTCAGAAAACTCCACATTAACATTTAGGAATTTCTTCAAAGTTGATCAATTCTAATAAATCATTAATACCCCCACTAGCGTACCCAACCACAAGTTGGTGAGAAAACTATTGCATGGTTTTGGGCTGCATTGAAAAAGATTTCATTTTGCATTTTAAAAAAGGGGGAGGGAATCAAGCTGAAATACAATTTCATTGGAACTTTGTAACAGGTTCATAAACCTGAGATACATGTATGAACAGGAGTCTTTAGAGAGCTTGGTGAAATTTCTCGTATTGTAAAATTTGAGGTAAAAATATTGCTTTTTAAGGCACTAGAAGCCAAAAATCAAAGTGCGTTAGGTTTGTTACGCCATGCTACATGTAGGTATCAAAAACACATGCATTATTGAACCGCACCAAGTGAGGGCGGTCTCATCCTTCTAATGCTTAGGCATATCATGGAGATAAGTACATGTAACATGTAAGAATGTCGGGGCACATTTTGACAACTGTTATAATTTGTATGGTATATTGTCGCACTGTAGTGCAGTGTCCGTTTGACCGTGCTTACTTGTGGTTTTTTACTTCAGACACCCTGTCATTGTATCATCTCATACAGTGCTATTCTGTTATTATATTTGCACTGACCTTTATTTGGGAATATGTCATTGTTTAAGAGATAAATGTCATTTGCTGCAGGCCTGTATATCTTTTTCCTGGATAATGAAAGGTTTTCGTCCGCTTTAATTAGGGGACCGTTCCTCCCGCTTCTGACATGTGACTGGTCCGCTACGTTAGTTTATTTTCAAGAGGGAAGTTTTTAGTCATTAATCTCTTGTGACTGCTGAAGAAAGGCCTTTATTTTCACAAATGTACATGAAAGTGAAGTGATTTACTGGACAGAAGATGCAATGGAATGATCCTGGATATGTAACCACGCATGTTGCTTTCTGTCTGCAGGTGTAACCTACGGCAGTATTAGACTAGATCAGGATGATGGAAGAAACGGTTCTGACCGATGATTCTATGGACGACCAGTATGACCGACCCAAGACGCGCTGGGGACCAGTCGGAGCAGTAGCCAGTCCTCCTGCCTCAGTCATCTCAGCAGAAGACGGGTAATGTGCTTTTACAGTCTTAGCCCCTGGCATGTTTAACCCTAACACTCCTCAATCCTTCACCTGTTGGAGGACTGAGGAGTGTGAGGGTTAAATGACTTGGCTGTGGCTTACAATAATGTACAAGTCTGTGGGAAATGGCTGCAGCCACTAGCTTGTGGCTGTCAATAGTTATACATGCTTTTCTAGTCATAGCCAAGTAATTTGGACATGTCTTAGGCTAGCTGAGCAAATCAGTGAATCTTTTTATGCACACACAATTCCCTACCATTGCATGTAGTCATTCAACCAGCTGATCGGAAGCACCTACATGTACGGCCAGTGGGAGTTGCCACGCCCACCTCCAGAGATCTGCCCTTGGGGCTTCTGTCAATTGGAAAGGGTGCTGAAGAAAATAATCTTTTTGTCTGAATTTTCGTAAGGTAATTGTCTGACAGAGGCTACCATACCAGAACGAAGGGTTCAACTTGAAAATCATGCAATTTTTCCACAATTATAAATTTTTAACAGTGTTTAACAGAGTTTTAACAGTGTACATGCCCCATTTGACCTTTTTTTTCACAATGTCGATTTATTAAAGTTTTGTTTAGCTGTCTTAAAGCTGTAGAGACTGATTTCAGGCAACAGAGAGATGGTAGGATTCTGAAAGGTATCAAAATGGCGCTGATTGCATTTGGAAATGAACTCTTCGTATATTCAAGCAGTGATGTCAGCTTCGTGATGCCTAGGCCCAAAATAACTGCCCAGGCACCCAGTAATATTGAACAGCTTTTGTTTGCAATAGTCAAAACCTTTGTCAACTCCCCAAATTTGTGCAGTTTCTCAAAATTGACAGGTTGACTGAATAATTGATCACAGGCGGCTGATGGACATGTGCATATATTTAAACTGTAATTTTTATGGACAGTTTTATGACTTCAATGTCAAAGTCTCCATGAATTTCAAAATAATACTGATCTCTTCTTTGGCAGTAAGCATGGTCTACATGTACATGTGCATAGTATTTCAAAATATGTAACTTATTCTGCGTTTTCTTTCACCTTTGTCTAAGTGTAAGGAGGTAAAATTCAACAGAAATGCCTGAGGTGATCACTCAAATCAGTGAGGTGAGCTGCCTCATAGTTGAATAGACAGGAGAAACCCGGATGTACACGTACATGTGTATAGCTTTTCAGCAGGTGCAATGAATTGAAAGTGTAATTAGTGCTTTGTGCTGGAAAAATTAGGTTCTCCTATATGTACATTGCATTTTAGTGTAGTTTACGGAGTAATTAAAAAATTGTTTACGCTGATGGAAGTAATTAATGGTAATAGGCCCACAATAACCCAGGTCTTTGTTGAAGAAAAGAATTTAATTAGCCAGGGAAACTTCTTGTGATTGTACGTAATACACCTTTGAAAAGTCAGCGGAAATTGTGTTTAGGTTGTAAGTACATGTACATGTACTTAAATGTGAATATTGTATAGCGTTCTGGCACACAGTTCACCAGTGCATGGATCATGTACATCCACAGTGTATTGGGATGTATCAAAACACAGGACCACTCTTGGCGTTCAGAGCTAAAATGCATAATATGTGCATTGAACCTTGACCACATGAAATGCAACCGTTTATTTATGCAGGCTGGAGAAGCCATATGGTTGAGATCCAAAGACCATAGTCTCTATTTATGGGGTCCGTGCGTGTCCGTCAGGATGTAATCTGTGGCTCCGACTTTATCGAAAAGGAAATATTGGACGTCTCTACAAAGAACATTGTACAGTCTGGACATTAAATGTACCGGTAAAGATGTGTAGTGTTGTGTTAATGTGCCCACCTGTACGTGAAGGTACCAGTGTATATTACTGACTGTGTTGGGAAAAACCATATGTCGTTATCTTGTTTGATGCAAGGAGGAGACACTGGACAGCAGAACTCGAACTGTGGAACTGGTTTCATGCGTGTGTTCATGTATGCCTTCTAGATGAGCTATTTCTGATCATACATAGTACATGTAGCTGGCAGATTGGATTCATCTGAAATGGCACCTGTATGTTAACATCTGCCAGACTAAAATCTGGGAGTGGAGTTGCAGGTGAAACATCAGCGTGTTACCCTAAGGAAGCCCTGAGGACCAAGGCTTTAGCGGGAAGGGTATCAAGGTAGCAGTTAGACACCCAGTTGCCCGCTTTGGACGTCCATCTTGTACATGTACCAGCACATGAATGTCCACATGTTGTAAAAGTTAAATGTACATGTATGTATGTGCACAGCAACTTGGACCCCGGTTTCAAATTTCAGCCAAATTATGGTTTCCCAGTTTTCAAATTCTGCTAAACTTGTGCTGAGGACACAGAAGATGGAGTTCAGCTGCACACGCAGCGTACCCTTGGATCGTCCAAACGAGAAAGCATGTCTCACAATGTGATATTAACTGGACAGCATCAAACCGCACATGAACTGGTACAAAACAAAGCTTGTGGCTGTTGCAGACCCATGCAATACACTCATACCTGCCACGGTACAGGTGCACATCTGCAACTTGGTGTTGGTAAAGGGATAGCTCTGATACATCCTGTCCGCAGCTTAAAGTTTTCAATGCATTTGAGAGAAGTATTGCAGGAAAATAAAGAACTCTTCTGTCGTGAAAGCAGAGAAATCAAACTGTGATAATTAACTCTCGGTCACACACCAAACTTAAGATGAGGCAACTGAGAAATACAGAGGTGAGATACTGGTAACCATGGCAACTCTGAATCAGCATACTGGAGGCATCAGTGAACTGGACAATTAGTCTTTTGAGTATCATGCCCAGGATAGCTATATCGCAATGCTGAGAACCATACCAGATGTCATACAGACCCAGCCCTGTGCTGGCAGGCTGGATGCCAGACCTTTTCAGGTTTGCCGGCTATACCTGACCAGCCAGTGGAGTAAGCAGGCATTCTCTAGTGACGTGTGAGTACATGGTACCGATAGTAAGCAGAAGATACCTGTGCCTACATGAATTACAGGTGACAAATGTACGTTACATTGTTGCACGAAATGTAACCATAGGAGAATTAGCTTTCAGATTTCAGCTACACACCGGTACATACATGTATAGAACTCCCTAATATGACAAATACATGTATTTAAAATTTATACATGTGTTAATTCCAGAAGTTAGGGGTCCATTTTTTGTGTAAGTCATTGTCACATCTGACATACATGTGTGATTGTGTAAGGTCAGAACACATTTTGTAATTTCCAAGAGTGATGAATCAATGCAAATTACATGTACCTGCCAAACAAATAGTAATAGTTTGAAATCAATTCCGGTGATATTTCCCTGTCAAATAACAAAGGTCAGATATAACAGAGACACAAAAATGTCACACTTTTGGACCCTTAATCTCTGGAATTACCCATATACCGGGTATACAGATATATAACAATTCATGTATTTTACAATTCATTTCTGTGCACAGCTACCATTATGGGTATACCCGGCTCCCCTGTTTGTGGTGTCCAAGCTACGTGTATGAACACCATTTGAAAAAAAACGGATCTGCATTGTAAATCTGCGTTAAAATGTGCACACAAATCACCCAGCCAGCTTTTTGCCAACAAAGAATAATTTTGCAAAGAGTTTTTCCACATTGCTCCTTTCATAGCAGTGTCTTTGTATGAACCAACAGTTGATCCATTGTTGTAGCTGTGATCTTACGGTATTTCACATGTACAGGTATTTTATCATAACTGGTAACAGTTTTCGACACATGTGCCCTCTGCCTTCTTTTTCAATGCATCGCTTGCCTGTCCGGCAATATGTGAAAGGACATGTGGTGAAGGAAAGTTACACATTGACAGCCAAGAGGAAACGGGCCTGGTAATCTGGAGATTAAAATCTGAATTGAGTTACTGGATCCCAGGCCATTTAAATAAAACTAGGAACAGCTGTCAAGATTCACAGGGCCTTCTTGCCTGGGCTTTGTTTTAAACCGGAGATGAGTGTGTTTAGGCTCCCAGCTATTGATTGAGGCCAGTGATATTTGTGTTCATGTGCACTTCACAATATCTCTCCCATCCCCATTTTCTTTTTTTGTTTTCTTTTTTAAATGCATTACCGTCTAGTCTTCATTTTCATATTTTTATTTTTGTAATTACTTGTATGGTTCGGTAGAAAAATTTACACTGTTGTTGACATTGCATGTCAGCAGAATGTAAATGAGGTGTTTTTTATCAATTTCTTACTGCTATTATATTTTTTTCATCACCTGAGTAATTCATTCAGGGATAAGCGTGAACCGTACCCGCACTTTCTGTTCACTACAGTATCATATTCACCACGTACGTGTACATGAACACCTGTGATGCAATTACATACGGGCGCATACATGTATTTGTGTTTTGTCAGCTACGGTATATTATATACACATATAGTAACTTGATCAGAGGTGTCGTTTGAGATTGATACACGGCTGCTGTTACCACACTTCATGGTAGGTGGTCACAGACAGTGTTATACAATGTATGAAGAGAAAGTAGCGCCAACTTTAGACTTTCGAACCAAAATACAGTGTACATTGTAGCTGTTCATTACATGTGCAGCAGAGCGTGCAGCTATTGCGTGCTAATTGTCCATGAGCACTGATGCATTTCACCATTTTGGTTCCAACAATTGAGACACTTACATGTACAGTGTATGTTGCAACTCTCTCTCTATAAACAGTTCTGGTTACAGCTTCAGACAGCTTACCAAATACAGTACCGGTACATACATGTACCTGGTAAGAACATGCTTGAATACAAAACTGGTCTGTTATTACGATCACGGGCCAATTTTATAGAGCTGCTTACATGTAATCACAAAATTTTCTTAAATGTAAAAACTTTGCTTTATAAACAAAGGTTACCAGCTCAAACTCTGTGTGATTGTCATGTTAACCAAAAGAAACTTAATTACCATTCCAAATCAGTATGTATCACATGAGATTTTGGCCAGTATCCTGATTTGTCAAGCAAGATTTGTTCACACAATAGACAAATTTTTTATGCTTAAAAGCAGCTCCAGTTTCCAACCGGTACCTCTGATTATGAAGCATTTTATGGTTTACATAAAATACCAATGCATGTGTCCCATGTATCCTCTGTCATGGGGCAGCCATCTTGCTCTTGTACCATTCAAAGCAATGTAACCAAACTGAAGCTGGAAAGAAAAATAGTCTGTTTTCTTTTATAAATATGTGAACTTGTATTACTATTGCTGATAGATCTACAGGGAACAAGACAAACATGGCATCATCACAATAAAGGTCTATGCCAGTACACAAATGTCTCTCTGAATTTCTGAAATGAATTCTGGGATATGACTGGATTTAACAAATGAATCATTTATTTCAGAACTTGAATCTCCAAACCCATGGGGTAGCTTAATTGACACTCGAGATGATGTCACACAAACTGACCCATATGTTGTGGTAATCACTCATCCTTTATAGGATGTGTTTTTTTGCAGTCATGTGACCATGGTAGAGCAGCTGCAACATCTAGAAGAAGAACAGGAGCAGCTGAACTCGTCGCTGCTCGCCTTGACGACACACTTTGCCCAGGTTCAGTTCCGACTCAAGCAGATCGTCAATGCGCCCATCGATGAAAAAGAGGTAAGCCACTCATTGTCTGTTCAAGCAGAGAGACAAATAAAGACCTTTTGACTTTGCTGAGTTTCTCCCAGGCGATCGACCACCTCATGCCAGAGGATGTCGAAACAAGATCTGGCAGTTTGTGTTCGCCTCGAGCAGGAGCACCCCCTCATCAGTTGAAAAAAGTCATGCTGGTAGGGAGTGGTCATTTTGTTCATAGCAACTAGCGACGGGCACGCAGTACATGTTTTTCGTAGTCGTTTGTGAACCAGCGCATTTCAGTTTCCACCAAAGGAGAGTCCGTCGCTAGGAAAATAGCACCCTGTATTTGTCCCACTCAGGGCCTATACACACAACTCACCACACCATTACAGGCTAACTCCCCCGGGATTGTGCGCTGGAGTGTTGAAAAGTGCAAGGCTGCAGTAAGAAATGTGATACAAATACTGTTCAAATAACTCTTAGAAATCAGTATTGGTGGTGTCTGGTTGTATGGAAAGTTGGCAAGCAGTTAAGTACACATTTTAAAGGGCTGACAAGGCCATTGAACATTTTGTACATGTACCGGTATATAGCAATGACTATACCGTCACTATTGTTGCATCAGCTGCATTATATTGCATAGCATATTGACCAAAACACGGAGATACATGTAGACCTACCCAAGTTGACTCACATTAGGATCGGTGAATGCAGACTTGTATTATCTAAATGAGTCAGTTTGGCCTTCCAACAGCGCATGCTTAGAATGAAGTGCATTGGAAGGCATCAGGAACAGCGATACTCACATGAGTTCATCCTAATCAGCACAGCTGTATTCGAGTTTCCGACTCGCGCGTCCTGAACATGGTCACGTTCGTGTGCTGTGTTCTCCAGTGAAGTTCTGTCTTTTTGAATCACTGAAGTGGGTCATTGTAGAGATTTGTAGCCGTAATCCACCTGCGTTTCCATAGTTACAGTACTGTGTTCTGTCTTATTCTGTTCAGAATCTACTGAAGGATCTTGAGGAGTTTGCATTCAAAGGCTGTCCAGACGTCAGAGGATGTCGCTCACAAGATGCTCAGATGTTGGAAGATGCAGTAAGTCTCTTATTGGGTTTTACTCTAAACACCTCAGCCACGGATTCTAATCTTGATTGGCCAGGAGCATGCCATGTGGAGTGTGCTGCTATATACATTTGTTGTCATGCAGAAAAAGTGCTTCCCAAAAGTACTGTAGGGTAGCCTGAGTTGACATTCGAGCTGAGCCATTGACCTTTGACCTGGGGTGTTGACCTAAGTCGTTGATCTTTGGCCATAGTTTTTTATCTTTGGCCTTAGTTGTTGGCACTCCGGCTTGAGTTGTTGACCTTTGACCTGAGTTGTTGACCTTTGGCCTGAGTTGTTGACCTTTGACCCCACCTAACAGAGTGAGAAGGAGCATGAGAGTCGTATCAGCCAGCAGCGAGAGAAGCAAATGGAGTTGATCAGTCAGCTTAAAAGTCAGCTGGATGACCTGGAGCAGTTTGCTTATGAGGTAGGCTTTGTAGTAAACTAATTCTGAATGGGTCTAACAAAGTGAGTCATAATCTACCGGTATTTTGTACTCATGGGACATTCATGCATCAACAGGAACGTTTCACTTTGTGTGTCGACTGTTGTGAGGTAGCATACTCTAGCAAAAACAGTAAATTTGCTTTTTCTCAAATGTGTTTGAAAGAATATATATCAAGCTCTTTCTTTTGAAATATGACTCAATTTGGTGTCCTGTCATAGATACAGACATTATGTTGGATAAAGAAATAAAACTTACTGTTTCTTTCTGCACTGCAAGATTTGACAGAAGACTTGAAATCCCTAAAGTAATTCTAGCAACTAATGTCTTATTTTGTTGGGTTGAGCCACAGGTAGCTGCTCTCTGATGCCATGCTATGACAAGGAGAAATATTTATTTACAGGGCAGAAACTGTGTTCTTGAAAGGAATAAGGCAATATATCCTTAAAGGGCACTTGTATTAGAAAATCAACTTGTCTGTGGGGACAATTCAATTGGCATTGAGGCAAAGACCAGGGCCATCAAGGCAATTGCCTCTGATGCCTCCTGTGAAGTTCTTGCCGTGCATATGTCTTTTTTGGACACCTGATTGCAGCGTTTATCTCGCCAACCAATTTCTAGGAGGGAAGTGGAGAGTTGCCTCAGAACATGGTCCTGGAGAAACAAAACGTCATCATCGAAGAGCTGAAGAAAAAACTAGACTTGAACATCGGCGATATGGACAAACTGACGACAGACGACTTGAGGCAACTCGTTGACAGTGCAATCGGCAGGGTATGTAGTTTTCTTTGGTTCGTCATCATTTGTCCTGTATCTTTTTATCAAATTTTTGTTCCATCAGCACACAGACTTTTTTAGGATCTCCGTTCAGATCTTTTATGTGATTATACCACGATGTTGACATGAGAATCGTAATGTTTTCCTAACCAAAACTTACCTGAACAACAGTGAGCAAAGGCAAAGACAGCAGATTAGATCATTGTTTACCCTAGATGTTTTATTTAGCCGGAGTTGCTCCATACAAATTAAGAACACCGAGATCAGTTTTCCTCTAATGTTTGTTGCCGATAGATCGTGAATCCCGCCAAGGTAAAGGAGACGGTCATCAATCAGCTCAAGAATCAAATCGGTGATCTAGAGAGATTCATCTCCTTTCTCCAGGGAGAGCCGTCCACGCCAGGCACGACCGCCCCCGACAGCTGCTCCTGCCCCGTCCATGCCAAGGTCAGTCCACCTGTTCCATTCACTGATGCTTTGTTTACCCCTGTTTTTCGTGTGGCCTGTATTACCAACAGGGGGTCATGCCCCCTTCTCCGCCCCCCCCCCAAAAAAGGGAAAGGAGCGCCATTTTTTTGACATACCGAAAAACCACATTTTTTGGTGTGTTTCATTTCCTTTTCAAAAAGTGTGTAAAATGCCCCTAAATATAGACTCACCCCTTGAAAAGGCCTCTAAAGGTCACATGGACAAAGTCCCATTTTTTGCCCCCCTCAAAAAAATAAATTAGGTTCTGGCTCTGTCCTTACTATTACAAGGTGTAAAAAGGCCAAACAAGGTTACGCTAAGGAGAAATTGAGAGACAAAAAAAGGGAACAAGCCCACAAAATAAAATCAGTATTAATCTCTGTGTTGTTTGATTATTTAAAGCTGTCTTTGGCAATGCAACTTCATTGTGAAAGCTGCATGTTTACATTACGCTCAATCTAGGATGGGTTGCAGGTGCATGAGATAACTGGACGGAGCCTTGAAATTCCAAAGTAATGCAGTACAGTGTATGCCAGAAGAAACTTGGAGTGTACATCTTGAAAGTAACTTTGGCATTGTTCATCCAGTGGTACCCGTGGGTTTTACCCAGAATATTCCTCTGGGGTTTTCCTCCCACCTCTAAAACTGTAACTGCTTCTTACTGTCTCCCCTTTACTGATGTTGGTGAATGTGGGTCGTTTGGCGGCTGCCTGAGGCGCCCTTGTATGCCATCAGCTCAACCATGTTTAAATGTATTCATTGTTCCACACTTAATGTCTTCATTGTACAGTGCATTTGAACATATCTATATGAAATTTGCACTTTATAAATGAATAAATTATTATTATTATTATTACCTGATATGATTATGGGAAACGACCAATGAAATACCTGTACCTGAGTAGTTAAGTTTGCGCAGTGAGTTAGTAGTGTTAAAAGACATTGACGACTGTCTGGTGCAGGACGATACCATTTCTGAGGCAGACTCAGAGACTCCAGATTGCTGTGTCCATCCCAAGGCAGACAAGATTGGAAGTAAACAGAGCACAGCTGAGAGAATTAAGGTCAGTACACACTCCGGGTCATGCTGCGTAGAACCAGTGATTCATGGCTTGTAGCCTCAAGTCAAGAAGAGATCGGTAGACCTTCTGTGTCATGCCACATAGAACCAACGATTCATAGTTTGCAGCCGCAAGTAGACTGGATTTAGTTTGGGACATCCTCAAAGATAGATCGCAAATTTCTGTACAAAGTATTTTAATAATCCCTTGCGATTTTGCACGTTGTTCCATGAGCTCTTTGGGTCTACACCTTCCCACTGTAAAATCTTCATCAGTTCAACAGCTCCATCCAAATAACTTCCATCATATCCCATCTCATCTTGTCAGAACATGCGTGAGAACCATATCTCCTCCATGAGGAAAGCCTTGGCCTTGCTGCAGTACATGGCAATCACGCAGCTGGGATGTGGCACCGACAAGCTCAAAGAGAAGAAAGCCGCCAAGCCAGACCCCACAGAGGATTATCGGTAAGGAATTAGTCTTCACACCTAACCACCTTGGCTTGCTTGCTGGGCACCATCCTCAATCCTTCAAAATCCTCCAATATTTCTTGAATAGGCGCCTTTGAAGGGTGCTGTCTGCCTCAATCCTTCAGAACCCTCCAGCAATTCCTGTCATTATGTTGATGCAGTGCAAATGGTGCCTTGGAGCAGTTTGGAGGATTTCATGTAAATTGCGGGCCTGAAAGTATGCATGACTGAGCATAAACAACGCAAGGTCTAACCCACAACCTTGAGACAATGCATCCTTCACAGTCAGCAGTGCAATTTTGCCATGCAGCCTCAATCCTCCAAACTCCACCAAAACCACCCAGAGCATTTTGGAGGATTTTGGAGGACTGGCGGGGGTTAGGGTTACCAGAATACTCACTGGAAAGAATTTAAGAAAAAGGATTCGTGACCTGCCACCTCACTGGTACCTGTATATGAGCTAAACAGATCCAAAACCCACTTTACATCGTAGATCTACGTAAAAACAGTCAACAGTGTATGCAGTGTTGGAATAGAGCAGATTTCCCAATGCAGATTTTGTCTTTTTCTTGAAGAAGTCAGTGCAGTTTCTATTGATTCTTCATTTTTTTTTATTCAGAGAGCTGCTGAAGGTCCTAGATGCTGCTGTCAATCATGTGATCATGTTGGCACGGCAACAGCAAGAAATGCCTGCCGAGGATAGCGACTACACTAGCGATTCATCAGATGTAAGTAGACATTGGGCATTGTCTTTCAACGCGCAAGAACGAACCAAGAATTGGATTGGTAACCAGAAATTCAAATCAGCTTTCTTCCAACTTGAATATATTTCAGTGTAACGTCATTCTGCCAACGGTAACTTATTCTCCTTGACCTCTGGAACTGTCATAAAAAAAATGCAACGACTAATTACCAAAAGGACCCAAATACTGTCAGGTACATGAGTATTTACCCAAGTAAGACAATTCTCAGGAAGCAATTATTAATAGTCATAAGACAAACATTGACCCTTTTATGGTTTAACAGCACAGCTGTGCACAAATGTCCGCGGCCACTCCTGTGCATGTGTTCTCTATGTGGAACACAAACATGCACGGGTTCAGCGTGTATACAGTTGGCTGTTGGTAGCACGCACAAAATGACCCAGGGTCTTTTGTGCAGTCTTCTTCGCTGCATTTGGTTTACCGCACAATGATGCACATGAAACAGTGAGGCACAGTTGTTGGGCAGCACAAAAGTGCAGCCTGATATTCCTGTGAGGGCTACTGATATGACCTCTGACCTTAAATTTGACAGAGTCCCGTCAGTAGACCCTTGGACGATGTCAACGTTGCGGTACGGAGAGAACTTGCCCCTGCACTTCGAAATCTCTTTGAACATGGGATGTTTAAAGTAAGTCATTGAATTCTTGGTTCACCCCATGGTAGCACCACGTACAGGTGCATTTTACTTACCCATGTTGGACACATTGGTGTATTTCTGTTTGTTTTGGTTTCTTGGGTGTAAGTTTGAAATCTACCAACAGTCATTTATCTTGCTACTTGGGTAGACTTCTGAGACTATTTACATCTTATGTGTTCTTGAATGAAATCACAGTTAAAACTAATGAAAAATGCTAAAACTGAAATGGAATCAAGACAAATGAATTTTTAAAAAGAAGGGATTTTATAATTATGCATTAAGCTGAGGTTTAGATTGCTGCTATGAACAATGCAGAGTTTACAACAATGCTATCAACATCTAACTTTTGTTGGATCGTAAGTTTTAAAGTCCTTGAAAAAAACTCTGTTGTCAATTTAGATTTATCACCATTTCAAATCGAATCTTTTCTCTCGCTGTAGCATTCAAGTTCCAGCGATGCATTGATGACTCCAATCACAGCCTGCCTTGCCACCCACCGAAACACTTCCAGCCAGAAAGGCCATGCCTGGGACCTTTTCACCAAGTACTATGATATCAAGGTGAGATGGACCACTATTTTTGAAAGAGTGTACAGATTAATCTAAAGAGATGCCACGGCACAGCTTTAACAGGTCCGCTCTTAAGATTCACACACACCTGTAGTCGGCAATTCACAGCATCGTATTGGTTGAAGAGGCATTTAAGGCAGGTGTACCACCTGTCCACGAGTTATGCGCCACCGCGGTAATGGCTTCTAGTATTAAATATCAAATTCTGCGATATCTTTAACTTCCATGAGCGGAGTTTTGTCCCTGACTGACTTCTCTGGTGCTTCTTAAAGCTTATGGGAAAAATGTACCAGCTTGCTTGGGAGGAACTTGAACCAGTGACCTCCAGCTTACTAGTGCAGACAACCTTAACATTCCAACCACTATTTGATGTAAGAAGGTTATCACAATACGGATACATATATTCACGCATATTCTCATCAGAGAAAAGCTAGACTGGAATTAAAATCACACCACCATTAGAAACCCGATGAAAGAACACGGACTAAGACAGTTTGATTTTTGGTATTGTTACTAAAATCTTCTCCTCTTGCCTTCTTACACATGCAGGTTCCCGAAAGATTCAGTGCCTGTTTTAGATTTTTTTCTTTTACACCCAAATGCATTTTGCTTGTCTTTGGTTTTCAGAAGGGGAAAGCCTTTGCAATGTCCCCAGCCAGGAAGCTCTCGCAAGCTTTTGATATTGACATCGTTGGAGGTACAGCCATCACAGCCAAGCAGACACTCCTAGCAGCCGTAGACTATGTCAGTGGGTCTCACGAACCACTCAAGAGAAGCAAGGAAGCGCAGTTCAAGGCATTTGTCTCTGAAGCACTCAAGTATGTTAATATCTCTGTATGCACTACCCATTCACAGAAGGTTGGGCAGTAGTCAAGTCCGTCACTAGTCCTCACATGGCTATCACAAGTCCTCACTTGCCCATCATAAGTCCTCACATGTCCACCACAAGTCCTCACATGTCCGTCGCAAGTCCTCACATGCAAGTCTTCTCAATTCCACCACAAGCCCTCATATGCTTCTGGTCTTCAGCCAAGTCCTCAGCTGTGCAAATTGACTGCGACGAGCATTTTGTCTTCAAGGACTGTTCCTGAATTTAAAGCATAACAAGAGTCATATAATGACGATTGCTAATGCACACTGTACGTATGCATGCTGTTACTTGGGTTGTGATCAGTAGCATTGATTCACCTCTTGTTTACTTATTAACCTTGATTAACTTTGATTAAACCCTTCACGGCCGGATTATTTTGACCGCGACTGCTGGGCTGTGGTATGCCCTGATTGGAGGGCTTTGTCCAGCAGCAGGCCCCATTGAACCACCAGCTGCATGGTGAATAGACTGTATGTGTGGTATGCACTAATCCTCACACAAAGGTGCTGAAGTAGCAAGTCCTCCATGCCGAAGGGGTTAAACTGGATTGGCAATAGTGATAAGTTCTTTTTCTCAGCTCCTGCCGTCTTGTTCTCTTTGTGTATTTTTGTGTTGTGATGAGAACAAATGAAATAATAATAATAATCTTTATGAATTTGAATAATCTTGGTAAAGCTTGATTAGCCTTGATTAATCCTAACAGTCCTCAATCCTTCACCTGTTGGAGGACTGAGGATTGTTAGGGTTAACCCTGATTAATGTTGATTATCCTTGCTTAAACTTGAATATCCCTGATTAAACTTAGTAGCCCAGATAAACCGTGATTACCTTTGATTGATTAACTGTGTTAACAGTGAGCAGAAGCTGGCTATATGGTGTCGTCTGATCAGTCGAACCTCCTCCCTGATTGATTACTACTATTATCCCTGGAGCTTCATGATCAAGAATGGTAGGTGACTTTTTAAAACAAATTTTAGGGATAAACGTGATGAATCACCAAGCAGTGTCCACGTCGGAGGCATAGAATCACATCTCTCTCACAGGAGTACAGTCAAACCTTGTTACTAAGAGCTCTGATTCTGAGCAAGGAAATGTTTAGTTCCCAATCCTATGTTTTTCATTGCTTTCATTCTCGATAATACAAGGTTCCTGGTAAGGTACCTTGCCAAGTCCGAAGGATCTCTTGTTAATGAGGTTGGATTGTGATGTAAAACGAGACATGGAAAGTACTGAAGTGAACAAAGACTGTGATAAGAATGAACATGATACATAAAACGGAGCTCAACAGGTGCATGGGCTGTCGGACTTGAGTAGGTAAATTAGGAAGCAAATTACAAAGTCTAGTATCCTGTCTCACAAACTATATGCTACACTGACTCGCATGCATTGAACATGATCAACTTGGTATGCTTTTTGGAATATTCTTGTTTACTTGAAATATCCAATGGGCTCATTACTTTGCATGTTAGCATACTTTCTCCGCAGACGAAAGTGATTTTTGTTTTAATGTGCTCTCAGGTTTTGACGGTGCACTCCAGATTCTGGACAAGCTGAGCGAGATCCAATTCAGACTGAATGTGGACATAGCCGTGCGACAGTTCTACAACATTAGAGATGCCTTCTGATTGGTCAGTTGCATCGGTTTGTTGCATCGACCTTTGCCTTTGATTGGCCAATAGTTTCACACCTTGTTTTAGATCTCAAATCTAGATGCCCAATCTAGTTTGAGATATTCTCACTTGATGTCCAGGACTTTGCCTGATTGGTCACCGAACATCTGTAAGTTTTCAGACAGCTGTATAGAATCAATTTCTGATCAGTCAAAACCCATCTTGATATCAGATACCACTTGACATGACTACTTCTCTAATTGTACAAAATTTCAGTGTTGGTGTCAGGTCGAAATTAATAGAAATGTTTAGTTATTGTAATGCCCTAATCAATACACTAGAAATTAACATAGGATAAAGAAGAACATTGACTGCCAAATATTCGAGATAATTTTTCCAGTGTATATTATGGCATTCAGCGCAGTTATTCTCAAAATTGGAATTCTATTTTTAATGAAATGAGCAAAGAGTGAATGAATCTGCTATTGATGAGCGTTTTTCATTTGAGCACAAAGCGTTCAAGTTAAAATTGGATCTATTTATTCTGCCGGTTGTTCTGCCTGTCAGCTTGCGTTTTGAAGTGTTTCACTTTGGATTTGAACTTCAAGCCTCTGTAAGGAAGACGTGATTCAAGTTTAATGTGTTTCAGTTTCAAATAATTGTTTTTAAAATTACCTTGGTCACTGCCTTGATATCGCAGGTTTAACATTCTGTGTTGTTTGACGGATCCTTTTCGGTCTTGATTGCTTCCCTGTTTTGCTTGATAAAAAGGGAAATTCATGGATCACCTCAACAGCAAGTCAACATTGTCTTAAGAAAGCCTCAAACACCGCAATTTAATGAATTCTCTATTTTTACTTCAAAGACTGAAGACAAAATAATTTATTTAATGGAAGGCTAATGCCAAATGGTTTATGTTCTTGTAAATAGTATGAACATGTATATGTATAAATTGGTGGTAATTTACACAAGTATGATATAAAACTTTAACCCTAACAGTCCTCAATCCTTCACCTGTTGGAGGATTGAGGACTGTTAGGGTTAAAGTGTAATTTATTAATTGGAAAACCATATCAAACATGATTCAACATTCATTGCTGAAGACATTCCCCTAATGACATCACGTAGAAGCCGTAGGTCATTGGCAGGAGCTTATTCGTCTTGACACTTTTTAAAGACCAGAATGCACCACAACTTGGTCAATAGAGTATGAAGTGGTACTTAAGTTTATGGGGTTTATTTGTTGCAATTACCTGTATGACTTGACACATTTGCTTGCAAATGTGCCTGCGCAGCTGCAAGTTTTCATTTTCCATGACAGAGGATGGTATGCAATGTCTTCTGTCAGATTTCCACATGCAGTGGCAGCAAACCAAGTTTTCACATGTGACAACAGATAACATTGACCATTCCGCTGTTGCATTGGAAGCTTGTAGGCTTAGTAACCTATGGCTTGTTTCATTTCGACTGCGCTCACTATTTCACTGTAACAATTACCCAGATAAATCTCACTGCAATCCAAAATATCAATGCTAATTTTTAGGGTTTTATTCCTTTCAGCTGTGTTATTTGTACCATAGTTATTTATTTGCTTTTCATGTCAACAGGTTTCATTTTGTGGTCCATAAATATGGACGTCTAGCGACAGCTGATTTCTTTTGTTCGTACATCTTTGAGCCGATGTGATCTACCTGTAATTAACCTACAAGAAGGCACCAAAAATCAATACAACACGTGTACATCTTGAATGCAAGTTGTTTGCATTTCAGCACTTCACATCGGGGAGGACCTGCACTAACAGGGGGGCAACAGGCTCTCCCACCCCACGCCGGTGGTTACAAGGGGTCCTCTAAACAGAGCTCAAATTGTGTTCGCTGGAAACCATTTTTGACAGTACTTATAGTCACTTGGGATGAAGTCGAACTGTGTTACACAGTTCTGAGGTGAATGTGTCATGTGGACAATTATTTGTGTACAAGGCATGAGTGCAAGAACCAGCACATTAACCCACACTCGCACGTACTCCATTTGTTTACTCTTTTTGGTTTAATGATGTCACGTTTCGGTATTCTTTCCCACAAGTTGTCATTCAACTTCCAGGAAAGGAAATAAGCTACCTGTATAATGTCGCAGTTGAATACACTGTCATAGCAAGTAACAAAATGGGTCAAGAGTTGAAGAGGTGGAAAAAAAATCATTTCCTTTAAACAATATTCAGAGATACAGAGAAGTACTGTAGTGTTAGCATAAATGTGAAGACCTGTAAATTGACTGAATTACAGGGGTTTGTGCAAGTGTAGGTAACACGTTATTCTTCCAGAATAATTATTTTAACACTCTGTGCAATATTCAAAGTACTAGTTAATTTACTTTAGGGGACTTAGGGTAGAAATGTGTATAAACCTGTATTTTTCTGTGCAAATTAAAGTTGTGTTGGATTCTTGAAAACAGAGTTTTTTGCAGAATATTTCATTTCTTTCAGTAGACTGTTCCAATTTGTGCAGATTTTAGACCTCTGTTGCATCTGTTTTCAGATTCAATCATCTACATGTGCCCCATGGAGTTGAGGTGATATCTGAATGTATATTGGTCCATTCATGGGTGCAAATCCCTTGGAATGGGGGTATATATTCCCCCCTCCCAACCTTTTGAGGGGGATGGGCTATTGAATCATCCCCCCACTTTTTTGTGGTGTGCAAAACTTGAAGTGGATTGTGAATGATTCTTCAGATTCTAACAACCAAAATGCATTCATTATCACTCAAAAATGGGGAACAGTTCCCCAAACCCATAGCTATGTCATTCTGAAACATATTACAGACGTACATAAATATCATAGACATCGACCTGTACATGTCACCGGGTGTCAACCCCCCCCCTCCAAATTTCCACGGCCAGGCAAGTCACCCCCCTTACCTTTCCCCCATCCCCCTCCCTCAATTTTTGGTCCCAATTTACGCCACTGGGTCCTTTGAGCAGGGATGAAACAATGCACGGTGCCGTGGTAGGAATTTGGATATGTGCGTTATTACGCTGAAATGTCCTCTCTCTTAAAGGCACATGTATAGGGTTAGATTTTGAGGGTGCCCCCTCCCACCAAAATGGTGACTTCATCTCTTTATTTTCTCAGTGTTTTTTTTTCTTGGCCTTTTGCCTCAGTTACTCTTCTTTGGTTTTTTTCATTCTTTCTTTTTTAGGAGGAGACAAGCCCCCCCCCGCGATGAAGCCGCCGTGGTAATCGAATCGTACTTTAATGGAGCTTGAATTGGTTTAGTGCACCCATAAGCCAGGCACTCCGTGCATGACGTCACCACGCTAAACTCACGCTGCATCCAAAACCCATTCCAGAACCGACACACTGCAACCTCCTGCCTCTAAAACTGGACCTTCTTCCTAACTCCGTAACGTGATGCCGATTAATAAAATGTATGAATAAACATACAGTTATTGGCGAAAATAGCCAGAGTTGCTGAAAGCGCCATTAAAACAAAAACCAACACCACACTGCAAACAACACGTGGGTGCGGTGGCACATGTGGGTAGGGCCTACTCAGCCATGTCAGCACTCGGTGGTCGCTTTAAATCCGTTTATTTTTGTGACTTTGTGTATCATCAAGACAATACGTGAGAAATTACTCTCTGGGTAATCGCTGGCACACCTAAGGAGTAAGTACAATGTATGTTGCTTTTATAATTGCGCACTTACACTTTACAGGAATAAAATTCATAGGCCTTGTCCAGTAGCCTACCCCCAGAACTGTGGGGCTGACGTCGTGGAAGCGCGCGGGGTAGTCCTTGAGACCATGGAGAAAGGGAACGGCCATGTTGAGACTAATCCTAGGAGTTGGACTGGGATCAACACTAGGTATTTATGGCCCATTTCTGTGAAAAAGACATGAGTAACTTCATTCAGTAGGCCTATATGCCCACTTAGATTTTGCATGCATCTTGCAAATTGTTTTAAAGGTTATAATATTATTTAATGTAACTGAATGAATTCAATTTTTTGGTTTGGCAGTGATGCATGAGGAGAGTCGAGGAAACATCGAAGAGTGGCACGTTAGAGACTCAACTTCATTAGGGCCAGACTAGTGGACTATACCTCTGAACACATTCCCCTACTCCTAAACTAGAAACAAGTGGAGGAAGGCTTAAACTTTGGGATAAAGCTCCCCGGCCGCTAACGGTATCAGCCACATACAGGTACTTCTCCGTTGCCTCTTTAATTCACCCAGCAGTTTATCTTGTTCAATTTGCCCAAATGGCGAATTCCTGACCATCATGCCTGTTAGTGAATTATTTGTGATCTCGATAACCATGATTTTGTTACAAGTGTGATTTGCTCGAGATCTTCACTGGCAGTGAACATGTACAGCTCCAGACACCAGCAGTTGTGGTAATCTCTGACAACGTTAATTACTGCACACTACATGAGTTGTGGTAATCTCTGACAACGTTAATTACTGCACACTACATGAGTTGTGGTAATCTCTGACAACGTTAATTACTGCACACTACATGAGTTGTGGTAATCTCTCTCATGTAGTGTGGCCATGATACTCAGTGAAGCAGATCAGCAGAGACAAGTCAACTTACATGTCATGTATTGTTCCACATAATGAAGTGTAGTTTTCTGCTTGATGTAGAATTGGTGTTTGAGTTCCTAGTGATTCACTTCCCTGCAACTTTGCTGTTGAACATTCTTCAGTTAGTTTAAGTTTCTCTTCTTGTGATAGCTTGCTATTTTTCCAGGTCTGCCTTGTTATCGGATGCACCTCTGCACCTGCATTGCATTGGCACACTTCGATGCCAGACCCCACACCAGTGACTCAGCCGATCCTTGCTTCATTTTGTAAAAATTAGGTGAGCTCAATCCAACATGTTGTTTTGTTATGATGGTCATTTGAAGTTCCAAGACCGCACACACTGTATGTGGCGGACCGCCTATATGTACATTGAGCACCTGTGTATAAACCTGGCAGCTGGCATTCAGGTAAGAGATGACTGGACGATGGAGACATATAAGTCTGCATATGACATCATGCACAGGTACATGTATGTAATTGACACCTGCTAACCCTTCTGATTTGATCGCAATTAGGCAGCTGTGGTGGCTTCACCCTCCACCCATGAAAGGAGAAAAAAAGAGGTGAAGACATTTTTGAAGGGGGAGGGGTGCTGTGTGGGGAGGAAAGCAATGGAAGGTGTTTGTGTGGGAGGGGGAGATAACCTTTCACCTCCCCTGTAGGGTTAGGAAGATCAGGCAGAAATCAAATAATGTATCTGCCTCAGCTGAAAATCTGTCCTTATTTAAAATAAAGTTGAAGTTGCTACTTTGTGCAGCCATCAAAAAAATGTACAGCTCTGTGTTAATTTCTGTTGTCTTAGCGAACTAAATTAAAAACTAAAGAGACTGCACAGTGCCGGATGTTACACACTTTGTAGACATGATGACAAATGTTTTCTGGCTGAGAACATAACCGACGCTAAACCTGTCTTGGGGTATAATTTCCCCCCAAATTTACTGATGAAGGCCACAATTTGGAATCTTTGAATGGTCTTTTGAAGCTCCTTAAAAATAACAACACGAAAATGAATATTGGTCTTGTAAAAAGAAAGTTGTTAATTATATATGGGTGAATGATTTAAATCATTTTATGATTATTTTAATTTCACAGATCAAGCCCCTTATTGTGACACTATCTGCTCTTGGAACATTGATGGAGGTCTATAGTTTTGCATCCCAATCGCGGTAAGTTGACTGGGACGTTAGTTTACGGTCTGTTCCCATTGGATTTAATTTTGTAATTCTACAGGAAATTCGAGGTAAGATAACCAAAAAAACGTCCAGTGGGAACTTGCCTTTTGATGCACCGGGCAATCAACAGCAGCCAAACAGACTGGTCATGTTGAGACAATGGGAGCTAGTCTCATTGAACAATGCCACTGCTGGATCTTGTGGTGACTGGCAACCACAGACGCCCAGGCTGTTTGGCATTGAGGAGAGTTGACCTGTTGGATCCTTTTACACTGGGCAAGCAAATTATTTTGACAAATGATGCAGACTGATGTGTCTGGCAGGGTTTCTAACCAAACAACCCCGAACAGTCTGGGTTATATATTGTGCTTGTTTTAATTATGAAAACGGCTTTGGAATCATTCCTATTAAATGACAGAAATGAGGCCTTTCTATTTCTCCAGTCCAGTTAACTTTTTCTTTATTGTTAGGGAACTTGTTGGCAAGTGGATAGAAGCAGAGATGGTAGTGAGAGTGGAAGAAACATGCTGTCCATCCAGGAGAAGTCTGTCTTCTGCAGTGACTGTAAGTTGTCTTTATAAGTATTGAAGATGATGTTGAGGCCATACATTGATGTCACAGACACATGCACAAAGTAACATCAAGGCAATATTGAAAATTTCAAATATAGACATTCAAGCCAGTAGGGGTCCTAACACATTACCTGAACCAAATCACTTTCAGGTTTGACAACTTAACAATCAACATTTTGCAGTTAGCTGTGTGTGTTCCTTTGACCCTGAAAGAACCAGTGAGTAGATAGAATCTGCCCCTCAGGATTTTTTCTGATAATGCCACAGTACAGTAGTCAAGCCTTCAGGAGTTTTTCAGTAAGTCTTTTGTGGTCTTTTGACACCAATTCTGTGAAAGTTGCACATACATGAATCCTTCTTGTTAAAACCACCACTTTCTCTGAAAGAAAAGGGGTGCAGCAGTTCTGTGAAATGACACGTACTGTTCTCATGCACCCACTTTCCCAAACAGGTCAACCAAAAAAAGTGCACACAGTGGCTGGTACGCTTGTAACCTTCAACATCAAATGACCGTATCAACTATAAGTTGTATGTCAGATTGATTTGAGACTCCGCATTTGTATTGATAAGGAATGTTTTACATGCACGCCGAGTGTTGAAAAAATCAGTTGAAAAGCTCTCGGTTGTGAGATGGTACAAAATAACCCAGCAACTTCAGGGTTAACACTGGAAGGACTTGTTGACTTTGATTGGTTTCTCCTAGGAATCCTGGCCAGAGGAATGTCCGTTGTGCTTGCTACGTCAGAGGCTCTGCTATAAAATGCTGACCAACCATACAGGGCGCTATTACCATTCCATGAAGCCACTACATCACACAATGGTAATGGAAAGATTTAAGGGAAATAGAAATGAACACTGCCTTAATCGCCTAATGGTAATGGAAAGAGGGAAAAAAAGAACTGAATGCTGCCTGAATTCCCTGATTAACATCACAGCAGGAGCGCCCCCGCTCATCCAGAAAAGCTGACAAATTTTAATGTTTTTAGCAAGATACCGAAAAATGTGACATTCTCTAAACTTAAAAAATTCAGGGGACCTGATGTTTCAATTCTAGGAAAATCTTTCTCTAAGTTATGTATTCAAATTCCAACCACGTCAGTTGAATTAAACGACATACATGATATAAAACTGCACATTTGGAAGTGTAAATATAGAAAGGTTTGCGGCAAATAAATGTTTGACCTGAAATATATGCAAGGTCTGAATATTGTTTTGTTTCCTGTCTTTTAATATTCAAATTTCTGCTTTTGTTATTTAAATACATGCTAATGTGCCCTCTGACCTTTTTTGAAATTGCGCAATCCTAACCTTTAAATATAAGTTCCGAATTATTATCTATCAAGAAGCAATTGGCCTAGTGGTTAGCTAGCTGGCTGCCAGGCCAGGGGATCCCGGTTCAAATCCCGGGGATCCCCGGAAAAGGAGGTTTTTTTTTTTTTTTTTTTTATATACTAAGTTTTTTAACAAAATTGTGCATGCCCACCTGGAATTGAACCCAGGTCCTTGTGCATTGCGGTTAGTGTCCTTAACCGCTATGCCACGGCACTTTCTTGAAGAAATGTGCTCGTTTCTAAATGTTAAACCTTCCATTGTTTGGACTTAGAATATTTTTCAGCCAAACTGTGTACTGGAGATAGGCAAGGGTGGAAGTCCTAGGGGCTGGGAGTCTGAGAGCTGATAGGAAGGGTAGAGTGGATGGCTGAGGGCTTGGGACTATCAGTATTAGAGCTCTGAGGATCCCATGGGGTTGAAGGACATAGCTTCTTAATGTTCCATATTGCTATTGGGTTTATTGTAGCCCTTATAAGATTTAGACTAAAAGGCTCCAAGAGGGAACTTTATATAAGGAGCTTGGAAAGATGTTTAAGACTGGCAGGGCTTCCAAGTAGGATGAGGCTGTAATGTTAAATCTACATGTACCTTGAACTCTGGCAGTGTAAAATGGTCCAAATTAGGAGAAGGGATAAATGGCAAAGTACTACAGTTTTACAAACAGATATACATGTACAAACAAGTTGTTCTGCTGGTTTAAATAAACGAGCATTTATTTCACTTGCAAACAAAAGTTAACTGGTTATAGCAATTAATGGTGGTTGTGTTACATACACATAAAGCATTTTTGCAAGGTAATTTTTTCAAATGAAATAAATTTCATGTCAGTGCTAAAAGGTCTTTAGAATGCACTAAAAGGTGTTTGGTGAAAAATAACGTTTTTAGACATTAATTTGGGAAATAGAAGTGGTTAAAATTTAAACGTGTTGGCCGCAAAAAAATAGTTTTATGACTAAAAAAAACTGTTTAAATCAAATATTTCTTTCGTGCACAGAGTAAGGCCCTTAGAGTGTTTTTCAAAATTTACATTTTTACAACATTTTCACAATAATGACCTTTCAGCACTGAGCCAACAATTGACAACTTGCAGTTTTCTGATAATTTTAAGTGAAAGACTTTTGTCTAATTCTCTGGCAATGTCGATGTAAAACTTGGAAAATACAAAATGCACATAGAATTTGTCCATGGAAAAACTTAAAAAAAGATGAAGAAAGAAATTGACTGGAGCAGGATTTGAACCTGTGACCTCTGGAACACCGTACCAGTGCTCTACCAACTGAGCTATTCAGCCCTATGTCGGTGGTTCCGACCATTTGTCAATATCTCTGTTCGGGGGGAGGGCGAACTTGTTAAAAGTGAGGTTCAGAACAGCTGCTTGGTTGACCAAACAGTGCTGGTAGTTTGGCTGCCTGAATGGAAGCACCATTCAATTGTTGAAAGCATGCAATAGAGTTATAAGCTTTTAGTTGATCCTCAAAGAAGTAGTATCAATGTGCCTGGAGTCTTTCCAAATGGTAATTATTTGACAAATTTTGAAGTATATGTATAGCATCTTGATAACTTAAATGTAAATATGAATGTTTTAAATGTGCATTAATAAGAATCAATGCGTTACGATGAAAAGAAACAAATTAAAGGTGAACGGTCTTCCTTCAAAAGCAAACTGACCAATTGTCGATTCAATTTACAAAGTACCTCTTAAGTCATGAATACTTGGATGTAAGTACAGTACAACGTCACTATACTGAACAATTCGGTGTACGGAACGTACCTCTTGGCTCCCAAATTTTTTGCACACTTTTACTGAACATCACAAATTTGCTTTAAATTAAAGAAAAAAATTTAGGACTGATGACAGCGACTCAAAAGTTAAGATGTCAATAAACTCCGAAGTTGGAACATAGCAAAACAAGCAGTGGCACAAGGGAATATGTTCTACACGAACAAGAAAACACACGTATGTATGTGTAACAACTGACATTTCAACATAGGAAGCGGCACACTCTTTTTTCTGCAAATGGAACCCTCTCTGTTTTGGCAAGTAGCGCCCTCTTTTGCCAGAACTTTTTCCCCCTTTTTTATGGAAATCGGAACATCTAGATTTTTAGGCCTATGAAAATGCGACGATTGGAAGAGTACCAATGAAATCGCAATAGTTGGGGAGGTGTGCGACACCAAGCATTGTGTATGGACCCTGCCCTGTTCATTATAGCAGCATTGTACTGTATACTGATATACACTACTCAAAAAAAATCAAAGGATCAGACGTAAATTTGTCTTTGAAAATTTCAGCCAGGTGTGTACCTCATTGACTTTACTTCTTGTACACTGAAGCTCATGTTCATGCTTGGTTGAGCACCATAGAATGTGAGACAAGGCAATTGGTTAGTTGTATTTCAGAGCCGAATTAGCTGGAAAGGTCAAAAGCATTGGGCAATGTGTATTGCTCGGGTATTGCACAACTTCAAAATGGCCACCTTCACTCTCTTTGCACATGAATTACATGTGAGGAGGGGATGACTCTGAGGCAAGAGGAGAGAGTGCTTCATTTCTGAGATTCAGAATCCCAAATAATAGTGCCCTCATATTACTAGAATATACTCATAAAAAGCGCCCTCAAATTACTGCGATATCATTGTAACTCATAAACAGCGCTCTCATATTACTGAGAAATCATATTAACTCATAAACAGCGCCCTCACATTACTGTGATATTCTTACTCAATAAGTGCCCTGATATTACGGTGATATACTAACTCATAAACAGCGCCCTCATTGTAATGTGATATCATTCTAACTCATAAACAGCGCCCTCATATTACTCTGATATCATTCTAACTCATAAACAGCGCCCTCTTTGTACGGGTGACATCATTCTAACTAAACAGCGCCCTCATTGTAGTGATATCATTCCAACTCATAAACAGCGCCCTCATATTACTCTGATATCATTCAAACTCATAAACAGCGCCCTCTTTGTACGGGTGACATCATTTCTTACTAAACAGCGCCCTCATTGTACTGTGATATTCTAACTCATAAACAGCACCCTCATATTACTCTGATATTCTAACTCATAAACAGTGTCCTCATTGTGCTGTGATCATTCTAACTCGTAAACAGCGCCCTCATTGTACTATATCATTCTAAATCATAAACAGCGCCCTCATATTGCTCTGATATCATTCTAACTCATAAACAGCGCCCTCATATTACTCTGATATTCTAACTCATAAACAGCGCCCTCGTATTGTGATATCATTCTAAGTCATAAACAGCGCCCTCATTGTATGGGTGATACCATTCTAACTAAACAGCACCCTCATTGTATTGTGATATCGTGCTAACTCATAAACAGCTCCCTCATTGTACTGTGATATCATTCTAACTCATAAACAGCGCCCTCATTTTACTTTGATATCATTCTAACTCATAACCAGCGCCCTCATATTACTTGGTTAAAACGCAATATTTTATACATCATTTTCAGGGCTGTAAAAGACCTGGACAAGGTGCCGACCTTTTTTCACTGTCATGAGACTTCAGTACTCTGTAGGGAAAATTTCTTGTTTTGATGCCATGAATATCATTTATTTAAATTATTAAACACTACGTATGATCCTTTGATCCTTTGAGTAGTGTACAAATGCAGATAGACTTGCTCCATCCCTAAGGTGGAAGCAAGCAACTGCATCTCAGAGAAGATTGAGTCTTTTCCTTGCCTTTTTGTGACTCAATGCCTAAAGATTCTGATGAGGTTCCCTCATGCAATCTTGGAAACTGTTCCTCCTCAGTGATGGAGGCGAGGACTGGCATTTCCAAGTTCCTTCCTCTCCTTGACATTCTCATGAATCATCTCCGTGAAGTCCCAAAGGAGCGTGTCCTCCATCTTCCTTCTCAACAGGTTGAAGGAGGAGAGGGCGCTCTTCTCATCAGCATCATGGTCTGCTTCTCCTGGGGCATACCCACAGTTTTCATATAAGGAGGTCTGGGGAAGAAATTAATCACAAAAGAAACGAAGTTGGAGCAAAAACTGTGACAAAGAAGGATCCTTACAAGATTCTTATTTTTACGCCTTTTATTTCATTAAAAATTTTTAGTTTTCATCCATTTTCAAGTCAGAAAATGAACTATGACAATAGGATTCCTTTGACACTGCTGACGCATTCCTTCTGAAAGCATTTAGAATTTGTAATCTTTGTTGAAAATATTTTTCCAGACACCTCTTCAGGTTTTACTGAATCAAAAAGTGACATTTTTAAACACTTACAATCGTCTTTCCCTTTTCCAAAGAGGTGAGGGCACTGTTTTACAGTAATAATGTAATGTCGATCAGAGAAGACCACAAACCTAAACTATCAACGGACAAACAGCTCTGACAGTAATCAACGGCCGAGTTCAGGCGGCTTGTTCCCATATGTTCACGAACAGCTCAATTTGTTGTTCATGGGTCGGCCGCTCAAACGCCGGGAACAAACAACCGATTATCGCTGGTAGTTAGTGACAAGCGACATGATTGCAGACAAGATGAATAAGAATCCCCCAACTTAACCCTCAACAATGTCCACAACTTGTCCACAATTTGTCCTGGACGAATTTTGAGACGACTCCTTACCTGTGCTACTTATGACATAATCTGCCTCTTCACTTTGGCAATTTCATCGGTCAGTCCACTCGCACCATGACACTAGCCAGCCTCAGTGTTCATGTAGGCAGCCATGGCAGTACATTCACCTGGCAATGAGGCCTTCCCAAATCTAAACACGGGGAAAAATGACAAAAAACAACAAGAAAAGGTCACCTAAGGTTTTTCAGTCACACTGTAATAATAATTTCTTCCCCTCAAGAGCAAAACATCCACTTTTCAACCCATCACCTCATACATGTACACTCTTATTGTGGGTTGCTGTTAGGAGTAATAGGCTGGTTGGGGTTTTCAAGCAGGCCCCTTCTCAAATCTTTGGAAAGTCACGATTAGAAATGCATGCAAGGGTTGACATGATGCCAGGAAAAACTAGCAGTTTCTATAATTCATCAGTTCAGGGGGTGACAAAGTGTAGCCGCATTCGACTAAATATGAGAATGTTTCCCAGATGCTGAATTCAGGGACAATTTGAACAGGACTCAGCAACTTTTGATCTGAAATCTAAGTCCCAGAATAGTTCTCTCAGAATACGGAGCATTCACTTCTAAGCTGAAACTTCATCAGGTTCGTTCTTGTGTTCACTTCTTGAGATTTTGAGTAATTTTGTTGCTTCAAAGGAAACTGATCCACAAAAGACAAATGGTAGACTGTATCTTTAAACAAATCGTTGCGACAACCAAAATCATGACTATTACTGTCGTAAAATAAGAGATGGCTTACTCTACTGGGGCAGTGATGCCAGAAGATGAGCTCACAGGCAGGGGACCAGCCATGCTGCTATCACCATACTCTATCAGGCCAGTCATGCCAGAAGATGAGCCCACAGGCAGGGGACCAACCACGCTGCTATCACCATACTCTATCAGGCCAGTCATGCCAGAAGATGAGCCCACAGGCAGGGGACCAACCACGCTGCTATTGCCTTACTCTATCAGGCCAGTCATGCCAGAAGATGAGCCCACAGGCAGGGGACCAGCCACGCTGCTATCACCATACTCTATCAGGCCAGTCATGCCAGAAGATGAGCCCACAAGCAGGGGACCAACCACGCTGCTATCACCATACTCTATCAGGCCAGTCATGCCAGAAGATGAGCCCACAGGCAGGGGACCAACCACCCTGCTATCACCTTACTCTATCAGGCCAGTCATGCCAGAAGATGAGCCCACAGGCAGGGGACCAACCACGCTGCTATAACCTTTAACACCTGGTAAAAATACAGCAACAAAAAGGGAGCAGTTATGTCTGTATGCATTTTAGTAAATGTACTTTAGTTTGAGCATGTCCCCAGCAGAGTTGTGGGTTTTAAGGCAATGTCCAAAAGGTGTGGCTGAGGCTAGATAATTACAGCCACAAGTGAGTGGCTTCAGTTATTTGCCACAAACTTATGTAATTCTGTCAGCCTAAGCCGGCTGATTCAGAAAAGGTCCATCTTCAGCCAGTTGACACATGTACAAACAAGAGGCGGTACCAAGTGACTGCTTTCTCAACTTAACAAATTGTGAAAACTCTGGCTGTGTGAGTGGAAATTTCTTGAAGAACCTTTGAATTTTACCCTAAAGAGCTGGGGTGAGGGGAGAGGGAATCCACCTCCCTTTAACATATTTTCCAATATTATCAAAGTGCATATTTTCCAGAAGCCTTCTGGACTTTTTTTAATAACTTTTTTTGGTCGTTCTGACACCATTTTTGTGAAAGTCCAACAAAATTCCAGACAAAGTTGACAACTTCACACTGATGAGTATACAGTTTGTTTACAATGCCATGTTTCACCGGACCATATCTGAATCTTTAAAAAGGCAATTTGTAGAGTCTAAGTTGGTCAGATTAACTGATCTACATGTACATCGTCCTGACGCAGTCACATCAAGTATCATTTCAAAAATTTAAATATGCACAGCATGCCAAAGTGAAGTTGGGCTTACATCATGGGACGGCCAAGTTAGAATGGGTCTTACTAATTACCGTCAACACACCGTCACAACACAATAGTAACGTCAACACAGTGTCAACTTCCCGAAAATACAAGTTCAATCTACAAGAGAGGCATGGAAGTGTACAACACTTGGGCTGAAAGAGACTTTCCAGTAGTTGGAGGTCACAAATCAATTTGCAAAAGGGAGTTTTTACACACACAAAAATTTATCTCTAGCAGCATAGCTGTTTGCTGCCATCTTGCCGAAAGTGACTAGATACTAACCCGTGAAACCTGGTCTGCTATTTTTCTCAAGGCTCTTAGAGGGTTCATGCTTGGACTCTGTTTCTGCATCAATTGAAAAAGGAAATCCCGAACACAATGATAAAATTGGAAAATGAATAGCACAAATGGGTCGGATTTGAACCAGGGACTACGGATCTGTAGCTCAAATCACTACCTACTAAGCTACCGAAGCGACGTAATGGATTCTCGTTTTTGAAATGTCTTAAATGGTGTATTGCATTGTCCCCTCTTCATGAATCATTGGTCACCCAGCTACTGAAAAAAAGGTAGCGCACCAGGTTTCACGGGCTAGTATTAAGTCGCTTCCCATCTCTTGCCTCCTTATGGAGCTTGGACTGTACCATTTGGTGTGGATATGCTGTAAATTAAAATACTTTATAAGAGAGTAAAAATCGATATAGCTAAAACATCATAGATTTTATTTAATTTTAACACAGTTATTGTCAAAATATGAAACTTGACAATTATTCAATGTTAAGAAAAAATAAACATTTAGAACTTTAAATGAAAAGGCATTGTTTCTTTATCATATAATACCACCACCCCTCTAGTGTAATGGTATGGTCCCACTTACCCCAGTGGCAACATGGCTGCTGATTTCTGAGCAGTGGTTTGAAGGAGGCGATTCGACCAAATTAAAAGGGCAATTTTCCTGAGTGCAACCTGTTGAAGTTTAGCCAAAATATCCTTTCGGCAAACACTTTACGGTCGAGAACCGTTTCTTTTGATTTTTAACAAGTTTTGGAGGTGTTGACGTTGTTTTGACAGTGTGTTGACAGTCTGTTGCGCGTGTTGACGGTAATTAGTATGATAGAGTAGAATTACACTGTACAGCTGCATCATCACACCCAACAACTTGCTTGGGAGGGATAAACAATATGCACGATGTGTGCAAAACCTGGGCATAGGCCTACTTAAGTTACTCCTGTCATTTTCACAGAAATGGGCCATGTACATGTATTGTACTCTGTAGGCATGCCTAGTGATCCTGGGATTAGTCTAAACATGTCCTTTCAAGCCTCAAGCCGTCAAGGCATGCAAATCGCAAGAACAAGGCCTAAGCCTATCCTGTATGTAGAATAATAATTGTACTTACTCCATATCACGTAGGTGTGCTAGCGATTCCTCATAGGCCTCAGAGACTAATTTTTTATGTGTTGTCTTGATGATACTACACAAAGTCGCTAAAAAAACGGATTAATGCGACCACCATGCGCTCAAAAGTACTCAACGTTCGCGTGTGACGCCTCCCACGTGTTGTTTGCAATGACCCTGTTCGTAGTCGGTTCTGTAATACGTAAATGGGTTTTCGATGAAGCGCGAGTTTTGCGTAGTGACGTCATACACAGAGTGCCCGGCTTGCGCTTATGGGTGCACTGAACCAGTCCAACAAAATTTGGAGCCCCAAGGCAGGCAACTGCAGTCCCTGAAGCCTCTCAAACCATGGAGGTAGAATCAATGTGTTGTTTGGTCCTTCAGATTTCATTCGATTTTCGATTTTTAGAAGGTTAACCAATGATTTTTTAATTATCCGCCCAAAACAAACTCCCCCCCCAAAAAAAAGTGAATGTTCCCAAGTCTTCCCAGCAGACATTTTTCAAATGACATCCTTCGTCTTCCACAGGCTCTCCTGACAAATTTTCAATCACATTTTTGTCTGCTTTGTCCTCAGATGGATGCCCCTAAATCTACAGAGATAATCCTGGACCATACTGACACAATCCCACATTTTCTTGTCCCAAACAGACCCCTTTTTTGAAAGAATCTGTAAGGGGTACCTTTTCCTTAAACTGGGACGCTGCACCCTTGTGCATTGTGTCAGCCCCAATAACAAAGGAAAGTGCGCCACCTATTGATGTGGCCATATTATTGTGTGCATGTGGCGCGTCCGTTTGCCGGGAGAGAAAAGTGAACAAAAATCTTGACGAACAGGCAAACTTACCCACAGTAAACTGTTTTGGTCATCAACAATGAGTGGAGGTGTCTATGGAGGAGGTAATAGTGATAGTGCCTTGCTTTGTTCTGATAATCAGGGCCTAGGGCTAAATTAGACTGTTCAATCAATGTGAGACGAAGTAAGTTTTGCTGCGTCCTTAATCATTGCATCAATTCCGAGAAAAATTAGTTTTCGCTTTGTAAATTATATGTTGTCGTTCTGTAAATTCGGGTTAGGCCTATATACAAATACACGAACGTAGTTCATGACACAGGGCCAAGTATAGGGGTAGTACTGATGTAGGCCCAACATATAAACAAGCAAACAAAAGCATTAGGGGCCTAGGCCTAGTACTAGTTTAGACCTAGTTTGATTTGATTTTTACAAAATTTAGCCTAAGTAGTTGGTTAGCTTAAGGCTTTTCATTAGTTAACTAGTGACCAGTGTTACACCAAAACTATGCTAAAGTGTCATTTTAACTGATGTTAGTCTGAGTACATGGAGTTAGGACTCTATTATGAATCACCTTTTTAAATATTTGGACTTGGCGGGTGATAGTACTTTTTTGTAGAGTACAAATATCTTCATTGCATTTCACTCAAAATAGCTTATAGCCCTAGGCCTACATGATATAGGCCTAGGTATGTACCCCCAAGTCAAAATCCTCGGAATCCATCCCTTAAACAGTCCTGAAACTCTGTAATGCACCCACTTTAGGATTCAGTGGGAATCAAAGATTACGATGAAGGTGGTATTTAAAGGTTTACTCACAAATAAAAAGATAAATTTTCTGTTTAAATCAAAAATGGTTGTAGGCCAAGCTCAAAGTCGCCATCTTCCTAATATTGCAATTCAATCTGTATGTTAATGTCCCTGAGATGACTTCACGGTGTGCCAGCCCAGCAGACCATTCATAAATAACATACGATGTCTGCGTGCTCATGCCAACAACTGTTTCCTGAGCGGCGCAATGTCTGGGGTACAACTCAATGTGATCACAGCTACCAAACATTGTATTGGTCAGGAAGCAGTTGTCCATACAGAACTTGGCTCATCACAAAAGGCCTACATCGATGAACATGTACCTCTTATTTCCATAACTGTGGGGTTTGTGACCCCTCCCCCAGTTCCGGGATACCTGCCGCTACCACCACTGGAAATCGAAATCTTAGCCTATGATTAGCAATGATAATTACACAATATTCTAACTATAGAATTTGGAAGTCACATAACAGTTACCATAGCTAGAGCCATTTTTAAATAGACAAGTCTCCAAGACTTTTACTTGACCCACCCTTCCTGAAGGAGCTGATGAGATATACCAAACATTAAAATGGATCATGTTGACAATTTCCATTTATGGTAATTATGTCAGACTTGTTGATTTTTTTGGGTTTTGTTTCACTCAGATGAAGTTGGTGCTTTGGTATTCGATGCTGGTTCCTTTTCTACCAGAGCTGGGTATGCAGGGGAAGACTCGCCAAAGGTACGTACCATATAGTGGGTGCGAATTGGTGAATAGCCGTTATGCACAGAGAAGCTATTTTGGATTGTGTTCCCAAAATCTCATTCTTCCATGCCTCCTTTTCATTTTTCTGAATGTGGCTTAAAACATTCAGATATAAATGACAACAATATTTAAATGACGTTATTTTGTAACAGAGTTTAAATCAGTACTTTCATTTTTATTCTCAGATGTCAAAATAAAATTAACCTCGCTTTCAATTAAATATGGCTGACTTGTGGATGAGGCCGATTTGCTCATATTCATTGGTTGAGTGGCTTGTTTTGAAAGGGAAGTCTACTGAAATATGGCTGTTCCCGTTGGTAGAGCTTTTTCCTTTTTCTTCTCAAGTGAAGTTGAGAGTTTTAAGATGCCATCTACGTGTACTATTTGTGTGTGGCCCTGATGTACATGTAACAACTGATTGTAATGTTAATAACTCACCTTTTGACAGGCTGAGATTCCAACGGGGGTAGGCGTCCTAGAAAACAAGGAGCTGGAATCGTTAGACATCGACGGGTTGGGCGCGCCGTCGTCCATCCGCGACGGAAACAAGAAGAAATACATCATTGATGTCAACTCCCTGAGTGTGCCGCGAGCGGGGATGGAGATGGGGAACCCACTTAAGGATGGCATGGGTAAGATATGACGGCATAGTCTGGTGACTTGCTCACATTGAATGCAACTTTTGTGACATTTGTATGTAGGGGGTCATTTGTATCAGCAGGGTTTAGAGTTTAGTCAGTTTGCTCAACCATGCTCAGTGCAACATAATTTGCAATGCAAAATGCAACACTAATCTTATGTAACATGCAACAGTTAGCATTGTTGGACTTACGTGCAGCTCTCAACACAAGTGACAGAGAATCGTACATGTTCAATTCATTAATGCAAGTGCAGGTGTTTTTCCGTTGTACAGAATTCTGCCGCAAAAGCCTGTGATGCAGTTCGTTTCATTTTGTTGCAAATCACTGCTCATACATGTGCCTAAAAAGCCAAGAGCCTAAAAAAGCTGGAGGCCCATAATGGACGTCGATTTTTCTCTTATTTTTGCAGTGGATGACTGGGAAATGTTTGGTGCCTTGTTGGATCACATTTACAAACGTTACATCCAGTCGGACTCAGCTGAGCACCCAGTGCTGATGGCAGAACCGCCGGTGAGTATTGGGCTTGAAATTAAACACAAGTCTATAGTTCCCATAGAGTTGTGTGTAATTTGAAGCCGCAGCCAAGTAATTTGACTCCGCCGTAGGCTTTGGCACACCCAGACCTCATAAGACAGGTTGCAATTGCAGGCCTTGAATCGTTTAATAGCTCCAGAACAGTTTGGTTATGTAAACCATTCAGTGACACTGGGCTTGTTTGCTTACATCAAAATTATGAACAGAGAAATGGATAGGAGTGAGATCTGAGCCTGCGGCCTTTGAAACACCCTGCCGATATGCAACCAACTAAGCTGTCCAGCCTTTTGTTGGTGGGTCCTCCCAATGCTAACATCTCGGGAATAATTTGTGTAATTTGCTCAGTCTGTGGACTAATGCCCATGATCCAAACTGGACGGGTAAACACGTTGGAAATAAAAATCTCACGCTTTCTTAGCCCTTCAAGCCTATTAAGGTTTGTTGTTATAATATTTTCTCCATAGTGGAACACAAGACACAAGAGAGAGAAGTTGACGGAGGTGATGTTTGAGAAGTACAGCATACCAGCCTTCTTCCTGTGCAAGAACGCAGTATTGACAGCGTATCCTTGAAAAACCCTAGACCGACAAGTTTATCCTTTTTTTTTCATTGATTGATTTTTGATTATTGATTAAGGTTTCTCTCAATCGAGCCTCCAGCTTATTTTCTTTTTTGGAGGCCTAATTTTTTTGAAGTTAAGCGAATATTGTAAAACATGAAGCAAGTGTTCTCTGAAATTGACCCCCCAAAATATGTATACATATATTTGTGGGTTTCAAGGAGGCCAATCATTGTGTTATATCTAGGTTTTGTGGGTAGACAAAAATTGAAAATTTTGGTTCGGAAATTTTTCCTCTTCTCTGTATTAACTTCTCAAATGAAGGATGCAGTTTGACAAAGTTGTTTTTGATTAATTGATCATAAACAAAGCAGCTGAGCTACCAACACATTGATCGATTATTTGAGAAACCAAATACTTGCTGTCCGATCAAACCAAATTAAATAAACAGAATGAGTTGCCCAGAGGAAAGGTGATAAGATTAAGATTCCTTAAATGATGGCCTTGCAGATTTGCAAATATCCGCTCTACTGGGCTGGTTATAGACAGCGGGGCGACACACACAACAGCGACCCCGGTACACGAAGGCTATGTCTTACAACAGGGTGAGTGGGCAGTTTTATCATTATGCTCTCTGCATAGCTTGAATGTGAATGTTAATGGAGTCAGTTGTTGTGTCCGTGAAAGTGAAACACACGAACCCATCGTATAGTATTATGTATACGCAACGCACCCAAAAAAAGGTGCATTAGGAAAGGCGCCATAAGTCAGCGTATGGCTACGCTGATAGGACAGACTATCGCTGTACCTGAATAGCCGTATACTGGGCAGGCACTATTGGAATACCAAACTGGTTCATTGAAAAGTGTTTTCCGTACACCAACTCGAGTATCTTGTCTCACTCTTAGGCATTGTCAAGAGTCCCTTAGCGGGAGATTTTGTCACCATGCAGTGCAAAGAACTCTTTGACGAGTTGAAAATAGAAGTGGTACCTCCGTACCTCATAGCCTCCAAGGTACGTACAAATACGATGAATAATAACATGTAGCTCTCATGAAGCTCAGTATATGCTTTTGCTGGGTTCCAATCCATCAATGTTAAGATGCCTACTGTATATGCACAGTGAAGGAACTTCAGGACCCGATTTCACAGCCCTGCAGAGGCTCAACGTATTTCATGGAGACTGTAAGCAGTAAGCGCTGCCAAAGTCATGCTAAACTCGGAGGAAAAAGTTAATTAAACTTAGTGACACAACAATAGAAATTTCTACGCTGGAGCAACCTTTAGCACAGCCACGCCTAACACCGCCATGAAATAGTGCTTAAGGTTAGCAAATATTTCTGCTAAATTTAGCATGACTTTTCTGCTAACTATTAAGCAGTTCCGTGAAATTGGGCCCTGGTCTTTACACTCGTGGAAATGTCTCACTTATCCCTGTCTTATAAATACCAGGAAACTGTCAGAGTTAACAAGAAGAGGTTTATTTACCATACACTTTGTGCACTGAATTTCTTATGCATGGGTTATCTGTTTAAATGATGAATAACGACAGATAGACGCTAGCTTTGGTGCCGGTAGTTGTCACCCACCGTTCCAAAAGTGGGACGGAGGCTTCTGAGTTGGTATCTGGATCAACATCTGCAATACACTATGATACTCCTTCCCACATAACCCCCCCCCACCATCTCCTCGCTCTGAGTAAAGAAACAAGTAGAAAAATCAGGAAAATAATAGATAATTATTACACCAATACCATTGTAAACAATGTGTGTCATGTAATGTTTCATCATCGTTTCCACTTGTCTGCCAAAATGAGACATTAAAAAAAAATCTCCGGCTGACACTCCCCCCAAAAAATTACTGGATCCGCCCTTGGTTTGTGGTAGAGAACACTGTTCCCGATGATACAGTAACAAATGAAGTTATACATGAGCAGCATCTGGATAACAGTGAAATGATGAAAGGGGTCCATCATCCCACACACAGGAATCAGTCAAAGAGGGTGCACCTGCAAACTTCAAGCGGAAGGAGGTGCCACAGGTGACCAAGTCCTGGCACAGCTACCGAGTCAAACAGGTACTGCAAGACTTCCAGATCACAGCGCTGCAGGTGGCAGACACGCCTTATGAACCGGAGTGAGTGTTAAGTTATATTCATTCAGTGACGCAGCAGGTGATTAGTGTTACCCATTACTTGTTGGACATTGTGTAATGTACCGTTTCTGATGAGTGTTGTAGATGACTGAGTTTTGAGTGCTAAGTCTGCTGCCAATTATTAAACAGGTTAGGTGTGAACAAACCTAGAAATCATGGACATTTGGATGCAGATGTGTATGACTCGGACTCGACCCAGATGACTTGAAACTCAGACTTGGACTCGATGTTTTGTGACTCAAGTACAAGTCTGATTGGTACAAAGCATTGTTTTTCACCAGTCATCACCAGTGATATCTCAAGCACTTCCAACATTGAAAAGTTAAAAACACACTTTCTCACAGGTGCACAATCACCCTAACATCCTAAATCCCTCAATTTAAATATGGCCATGTACGCCATTGGGAGTTTAGGTTAATAGCATAGCTTTTATGGGCCCTCTGTGTTTATGTGTTATTCTTAAGAATGCAGGTTCGGTAATCTTAAGAACCTGTAAAGTACTTACAAAGTTCTTGGCATCCTGTCTGTCAGTGGGTGATATAACATTGGAGATATTCCTTCCCCTAGGGCCGCTGATCAGTTGCCGTCAGTCCTGTACGATTTCCCCAACGGCTACCATCAGGAGTTTGCCGAGGAACGAGTCCGCATCCCGGAGGGCCTGTTTGATATCTCACACGTCAAGGTACGTGGACTAGATAGCTTCATTAGTTCTGTCATAGATAGACCCCACTGGCTGCGCAGATATCTGAGAATCACTTTCATCCTGCCTTTGAATTAAATGTAAGCTGGTTCTGTGGCCTTAGTTGTGGGATCCTGAATTTCCCAACAAAAGAAATTATTATTTGTACAAATTCAGTGGACAAGACAAAGTCACTTTTGAAATTAGTAGGTTCCAGTTAGTGAGCTTGAGTACTGTAAAGGTGACAAATGGTTAATGTTGGGTGTTTCATTCGGTTTGCTGGTCTGTCAACTACATCAAAATGTCCTCTTTTTTCTGCTAGGGATTTGAAGGGAACACCATGTTAGGTGTCGGTCATGTAGCCAGCACGAGCATTGGACTTCTAGATGCTGACATCAGAGCGGTAAGTGTCATTTCATGTCACTCGTAATCAAGGAAACCAAAAAACTGTTACAAATTTCTTGCATCGGTATTCCGCACCATGGATTTGGAGAAAATTTAAACACCAAGCGCATTTGTTTTTAAACATTCATGTTTTATTACATCTGATATTGAAAACATCGTACGCATGTCAGAATCACTCTGTGAATTGCTCATGGTTTTCAGTTGTGTTGGTATTGACCAGTTCCTTAGGCAAGTGACTGTTGACCAGTGACTATTGACTGGTGACTTTTGACCGGTGACTATTGACTGGTGACTATTGACTGGTTACTATTGACCGGTGACTATTGACCGGTGACTATTGACTGGTGGCTATTGACTATTCTATTTCAGGCTATGTACAGTAATGTCATAGTGACCGGAGGCAACACCCTGCTGTCTGGATTCATAGAACGCTTGCAGAGAGAGCTACAGAACAAGGCACCACAGGTGACTATTTACTTCATCCGAAGGATGGCATTAGAGAAAGAAGTTGTCATCCTTACTGATGTAATAAGTGCCATCGGTAGTTTGTTGACATTGCTGAAAATAGAGTCAGTGATGTCAATGCCATCAAAACTAAGATTGACAATAAATAAAAGAGTGCCACCAAGCCGACCATCACTAATCTGACCCTCATCAGCCCATCAGCAACCTGTACAACCACTGAACTTTCACCTCATGAAAAACCCACAGGCTAACTTCTGCTGTTGACTTAAGTGCTTTTTAAGGTTTTGCCAAGAAATAAGGCAAGTTGTTTTGTTTGGCCTCTTGCAGAACATGCGCCTGAAGATCATTGCTCCTTCGGGTACCACAGAGAGACGGTTTAGTGCATGGATTGGTGGTTCCATCCTTGCCTCCTTGGTAAGTACCATTGGTTTATCCTGAAGTTCATTGCAGGACCTCTGTCAAAACCATTCCTGGACCCTATCCCTTCAGGGAACTTTGGCTAGAAACCCTCTCAGACACATCAGTCTGCATCATTTGTCAAAGTGGCTTGCCTGCCCAGTGTAACAAGATCCAACAGGTCAATTCTCCCCAAGGCCAAACAGCCTGGGAGTCTGTGGTTGCCAGCCACCACAAGATCCAACAGTGGCATTGTTCAATGAGACTAGCTCCCATTGTCTCAACATAGCCAGTCTGTTCGGCTGCCCTTGATTGCCTAGTGCATCAGTGTGCATCAGACTTTTTCACCGGATGCATCATGCTACGTTTGGCAGGGTTAGAGTTTAGTTACAAATTGGCCACATTGAATTGACAGTGAGGTTAATAATTCACCTGGGAACGCGAGAATAAAAATTAAAGGCAATGAAATGAGTTGTACCTCACTCCGATTTGCTCGGGAAAAATTGCAACAATTACACTGACATGGGTGAAGGATAATTAAGTGTGAGCTTCAAGTCACACAAGTCTATTATCGTGATGTCTTCTCTTTCTGTAACAGGGCACGTTCCAACAGATGTGGATATCCCGACAAGAGTACGAAGAAGCTGGTAAAAGCTGCGTGGAAAGGAAATGCCCATGAACTGTCAGTTTTCACAGTGTTCCTCACCAGGTCTGCCACCCCCAACGCCCCCTACACACCAGGCAGTATTTTGGCACAGGAAGCGTGTCAAGACTCAGGATGTTGGTATTCCGTTCAGAACCTGCAAGAGCCTTCATGCTGTGTTCGTTATCGTGCATTAAGCAAGCCAGAGTGGCCTTCATGAAGAGGCGTACTAAGAGATATGGATTTTGTCTTCTGTTTTGAAATCTTTTCCCTCATGGGTTTGTAAAGTGGTAGCGTTTGGAGACACCTAAAGAAAAGGTCACTTTTGAAAATAAGTCTGGTTCTGATGAGGTCCACTTGTTTGAAATTGGCATTGGTTTGTGGCCCACCTGAAGACTGTAAGCCATTTTATGGAAAATGCTACCAATGTATACTCAGTGGCAATATCACAATAGTCATTTCCCATAAGTTGATATGCTCTTGTCGTCCTAAAAACAACCAGAGCCCACTGCCTGAAATGTTACCCCAAGCCAGCAGTTTCTAACAGAGCGCCACTTCTTCCCAAAGACTGTCTACATGCAGACCATATCACTGTAACCAGAACTTTGTCATAAAAGATGTGAAAAAAAACAAAGAAAAACAAGATTTGCCGAAATTTAGATTCTAAAAATGTACTTTCTATTACTGTTTAGTTATAATAGTGTTCTTAATGTCAAGAGTCGACTGTATTTCTGCATGAGAACACTTGGTATTACCTGCAATCCGGTTTGTAAGTGTGACGTCACTTCAGGTCAAAACCACGCCCACTGCACATGCAGAGCACAGAGTTACATGCATTGATTGGCGTTTACATGGAACCATGGAACTGGAAGTTAATGCGTAATTTCAGTGATTGTCCAATGAGAGCCTGCAAATCGCGGCACATCCGCCGTTGTGACGAAGTCACTTACAAACCGAATGCATCACCAGTTTTTGTCTGATAGAGGTTTAATATGAACATTGCAAACATTTCAAAGGGTTACAATCACAAGACCAGTCAGGCAACAAATGTTTGGAGCATTTGCATATTTAAACAAGGAATCAATAACAAGGTGTCCTATCGATCAACTTTTGAGTCTAAGACTTGTGATCGTGTTTATTGTGAAGACATCAAGAAAAACAAGTGCATGTCTTTTATGCAAATTTTGTGTACAGATTAGACAAGCGCTCTTAAACACCTTTTGTCTTTATTTGAGATGTCACCAAGGAAGTTTTATTTTAAAAAATTCTCATTTTTTTCCCAATTTTGTTTATGTATACGTGTACTTTATCAATAGCAGTGTTAAACTTGGTTTAACATTGACTCGGGTAAGTCCCGAAGAATTCCAATCTTGTCCATTAAAAAACGTTTGTTTCTGCTTGGATTTTTCTTCTGTGTCTTCAAAAATTTGCATCGTAGGCCCAGACTGATTTATTTCGGATTCTTGGCAAGGTGTCCCGTTCATGGATAAGAAATGACATATTGAAGGTTGTAATGGCGTTCATTTGTTGGAAGAGGCCTCGTGTACACAGACCTGTGTGTTTGGCACGGGCCCACTGACGTTTAATACACGTCTGTGCATGGGCTGCGTTTGGGCTCCGTCTGAGGCTTCGTTCCCAAAACCAATCCCCGATTGTGGGCCTGAAGCGTTTAAATTAAATTGGATTACTGTAATTTCTGGCTCTCTTTTGCATTTTATTTGATGTTTTGTGGCACTATTAAACTAATTACTGCGCTTACAGCTTCAAGGTCAGCTAGTTAATATATATATTAATTATTATATATCACCCCCACACGTTTGAAATGGGGGATGAGCCACTGAATCACCACCCACCCACACCCATGCACACTCACCCACACAGTTTGGGTGATGTGCAAAAAAGGAAAGCGGATTGTGAAAAATTTTCAGGGTTTCCCAACGAAAAATGTTTGCAATGTTACTAAAAAGGGAAAGCAAGTTTAAAAAGCCATAAATGACATTCTAACGACAGATCCTGCTTGAAATTGATACACATTATAGATGTACATCTTTACCATGAACATCACCCCCTATATGGACCCCCCCCCTTCACAGGTTTGTGCCACTGACTTAAAAATGCACAGATCAAATCACATACATTATTACAAATTACAATTAGTTAGGAAAAGGTCAAAGTAATACAAAAAAGTAAAGGCAAAGTAATATACCGTCGCGACCTCTTTGTTTAGCTACTGTCAGTTCTAAAGAAAATACTGAGTGAAAAATTAGGTTACCAAAACCGCTGTATTGCATTGCATCCATCAGAGAAGGTTGGTTGAACTCATAAATGGGATAATATGTCAGGAACAGATATCCTTTGGGGAGTGATACAGATCGGTGTCAATTAGGAGGAAATGGGAAGTTTGGCCTTGTACCCTGCTGTTACCAACAGGAAGGAGGAACTCGGCTGAATATCGTGTTTCAATACGTGTTAAGGACTGGCGTTTGAAAAGAACCAATTTCTAGAAGTGTCACAAGTCTTCTCTTGGGTTCACAAATGATTTTGGAGCAATGAAAGAATGATTATTATGAAGTTAAATGCGTCTCTTAACAATACAATTAACCCTTAAACGAGAAAATAATCGTTTTGTTGTGCTCATTTCCTATCCAGAATAATATCTGCTATCGCATGTCATGTCAGCTGCTTGACATAATCATTCAATTTTCAACTTGTACTTCAGTGTGAGTTCATTTTAACACTGATTTCTACGAAAGCATAGTGCTGTCAACGCGAAATAATTATTCTATCTCGTTGAAACGACTTAGTATCTCGTTTATACGAGAAACATGTAGAGATATCTCGTTTAAGCGAGATAACTAAGTCGTTTGAGCAAGATAAGTATGTCGTTTAAATGAGATAAAATATTTGTTGCGTTCGGAGCAATACGCTTCCGTAGATTTCCATAGTTATCACTGCTTGCCCAAAACTAGCCCCACTAGTGTGGCACGGATTCTCACTCCCGATTAAGGATAAATCGGGAGTGAGAGTCCGTGCCACACTAGTGGGGCTAGCCCAAAACCGCTGTGTCAACGTACAGTGAAAGCACTGTTAACCGTATATGACCATTTTAAAAACAATCCACTTGTTACGTTTGTGAAAAATTCTGTTACATCCACTTTTTCTAGAAGCTTATAAATATACTTGTCAATTGTGATTATTGATTATGCTAATTATACATGCTATTATTCTATGTAAGGTTTTATGTCGAGCTTGAAACGAAAATTACATTGTGTCTACATGCATCACATCAAAGGTCGCGGAAGCGAGTGTCTTTGAGACGACTTGTGAAGCCTGTGTTATATAACGTTCACTTTCCACTGGCGGAGGCATTCACAGATCCAGGCAGAACATAGACACGGATACCTGGCTTATCGTAGCTGCTCCACACCTTGAAAAAACCAGCTAGACCATCACCCTTCACTTCCCAAAGTGATCCATCTCTTCGGGCGCCGGAGCCGCGGTCATCCCACAAAGATGGTTCACCAAGAACCGCGGGTAGGAGTAGGCCAAGATCTTCCCGGATGCAGGCGTATTTTCTCGTGAAGGCCGGGGACGGCTTGTCATAACCGTTGACAACAATGTCGCCAAGTGCAACGTAGTTCTGGGGTGGAATCGCGCGCCAAAAGGACCCATCCTCGCGACCTCCCGATCCATGGTCATTCCAGATGGGCTCATAGTCGACGGGTGGCTTGACCAAGGGCGGGTCTAATTCTTGAGCCGGCTTGATAAGGAAAATACAAGAAGGTGGAGCGCCGGGACGATAGCTCGTTTTCCCGGGCATGGCAGCCTGCCCGATCATGTAATAACCATCGGGAATCGACGCCAGATCGGCTTGGACAACAGTCAGGTCTCTATTGGCGCCAGTCCCATCATCGCCGTACACGTGCACTATCTTCGTTGCAGTAATGACCTGGAACATCTCGCGTTTGGCTGACATTTTCCCTGGATTCTCCAATAAGTTTACAGAAGGATCGGAGCAACCAGTTTCTTCTTTCACCGTCGATTTGGTACACGATCATTGACAAGGCTGAGATCAACCAACTGTTTAAACAGTTGAGCACAGGGCATTGTTGAAATGAAATCAATCCAATGAGCGCTCGACAAAATGACGTCATGCATTATTTTGTCGTTCGGTTCCCAGGTCCCTGTGAGCGAAGGCGGTGACGGGACCGTTGGTGTACATCGTCAAAAACATCGCATTCATATAGCTTTGTATGTTCCCTCCAATTGGCTGCCAATACTGAAAACTAGCGGCGCTACCCTAAGTCACGCCTGGTTTCGATTGCTTGACTAAGTCACCCACATAATCCATCGGTCGGAAGATGTTGCTCATCAACAGCTCAAACGATAACTACAGGCAATTGATTGAATGATTTTTTGATTGACTTCAAAAGCATACATTATACGGCCGATACTCGACTCTCGGTCTCTTTCAACCTCAGTTAACTCATCGTTCCTTGCCTAAAATCTTAATAGTACTTTCAGTGATTGTTGATGGTAGTTTTAAATGAATTAAAGACTATATTGTAGACTTCTATTTGCATTTAATGCCTCGTTGTCCATACGCTTAATAACTTAACACGGAAATTGTGCCACATCAAAATGAAAATTATTCCTTACGTACGAAGGAGAAGCGGGGCCATAATTTGTGCTTTGTGTATAACTTCAAAAGTAACCAAGTCAGTCCATTTTGGACGGGTGGAACCTAGGAGCCTTTGAGTATATTGGCCGGACTCAAATCAGGGCTGTGAACTAGAAACTAAATCCTTAATCTGTGTAGCTATAGGGAGCACTTTCCAAAGTTGGTTGATCCTTGAATTTGTATTTACTGTAGTCACGGGATTCAAGGGAAACGGACTTTATAAACATCCTACAGACAACTGTTTGGTCGGAGCATAATTAATTTGGAATGACTTATTACAGTTAGTCAAAGGCGTACTACATTTTTACAGTCTGGTTATTTCAGATCAGGTCTTCGTTCCGTTGCCCTAATACACCTGCACTGGAAAGGAATAAAATAGAAATACTTAACCTTAAAAGAGCGGGGTTATTTTGGCCCATCTTATAACCAGGGGCGGATTCCGGAAACAATCAATATCATTACAATGTGAAATTGGTTTTGTTATGGTTTTGTTGTTACGGTCATTTGCATTTTATGGCTGCATGTACACATGCGTGCCAGGACACGCGTGAATTGAGCACCGCAGTGAAAAAGGTATACGGTATACCCTTCTAGGATAAAAATGCGCACTGCGCGAGAACGGCATTATGTTCGATTTTTGAAAAAAATGGATGTCAAAATGACGGCAGAGAGTGACTCTAAAAACTGCAAAAGGCTCAATTCCTGAAAAAGTGCACTGCGATAATATTGGGGAAAAGGGACAGATTCCACCCCCTGCTCTTTTCGGGTTAAGTAGCTTCTATACAAGGCTTGGAAAAGTGTACAGAGTTTCGAGGAAGGCAAAGGTTACGATTGTGTTTGAGATCATCCCGGAACTCAGTTGAAGGACAGGGGTGATGCGGGTTCATAGGTTTGGACTTCCGCACTGGTAATGTTAATTAAAGGGAAGGTGTACCAGGGACGTCCTTTGGAGAATACTGTAGATTGGTGTCAACTACGAGAAAAGAAGGAAGTTTGTAGCAGTGTAAGGAAGAAAGATGGACATTTTAGATTTGCTGAAGAGCCGAAACATGATGTCATTCAAGGCAGAACAGGAGTGCCTCCATAGCTTGGTGTCACGGGCCTCGCTACAGGAGGGTGTCGGGGGTGTCAAACCCCTCATTGGTTAGTTTTGTCGGCAAATCATGGTCTGTCGGCAAAATAAAAAAAAAACCAGGTAGGTGTCGGGCTACGGAATCAGACCACAGTACCCTCGTTTTGCGTGACGGTCCGTCGGCAAATTTTACTGTGCCCCCCCCCCATTCAAAATAGTCTAGCGACGCCCATGCTTGGTGTAATAATTATGTATCACGTTCAATGGGCACAGATATCCTTTGGAGAACAGCACAAGGTGGTTTCAGCTCGGTGAAAACCTGCAGGAAGTGTCCCTGCTGTGACCGACTTTCACCAAAACTTCGCCGCAAGGTGACATCCTTGTAGTTGTACAGCTTTCAACTGCTGGACGTAATGTTGGTGTCCACCTGACGTCAAAAGCATGCATTAAACGGCCGATACTAGACTTTCGGTCTCTTTCAACCTGAGTTATCTCATCGTTCCTTGCCAAAATCATAATAGGACTTTCAGTGATTGTTGATGGTAGTTTTAAATGAATTAAAGACTACATTTTAGACTTCTATTTGCATTAAATGTCCGTCGCTGTACATATAGTATAATCTTGTTATCTTGTCATGAAATCTTTGCTACATCGATGTGAAAAGTATTTTGACGAAGGGAAAGCGAGGCCATAATTTATATGTATAGCTTCAAAGCATCGAAGCAGGTTCATTTTGTCGGAAGAAAATTGGCCCCAGGTATGAAAGGTAACTTGGCTGGAAATCGTTCTAATCAAGCATCCTGAGGAATTGCGCGCAGTGTTTGAATAGAGTATGAAAACTGCTCTCTCAGCATGTTTTATTTGGAGAGAAGTGATTACTAAGTCACTAGGCGCTATTTTAGGTTTAGCGATCATTTTTTACACCATGGCAAAACCGAATTGTCTGATGGGTTTCAAAATGATTTCGAAGAAATATTAGAGAGTTAATCGTGAGATTAAATCATGGTTAATTTCTCTCGGTCGACAAAGAAGATCGAACCATGATGCAACCCTAACCTTTGGTTTGCATGCTTCATATAACCCGGAGACTTGTCATTCGACCAATGAAAAACACGGGCAGTTTCTCTCCCTTCTCCGACACTGTCTCCGTATAGAAGACAACACATAAAGAGTGAAAAATGCGACGCAGGATGTTTCTCGGAGAAGTCTGAGACACTTCATGAATTGGTTTAATAACATTTCATTAATTTGCATTTTAAAAATTTTAATACAACACGTCATTTGTACACTACAATGTATTACAAAATAAAATTGTTCTAGTTTGTTCCAAAAGCCAAATCAACAATGTGGTTGTACATGTAATTGCAGCAATGCAACTTATTACTTTTTCAGTGTTTTAAGATAAGTTTAATCAAGATTTTAAAATCAATGGTTCCGAGGGGGATTAAGAATAATACACGTAGACCTACAAAAAAGACGTAAAATGCAAGTTACCAAACCACTTTCACAACATAAGTGCTATCACTTTCTACTGGCTGTTAAGCCTTTCTGCAGACACAACTCTTTCAAATGGCTTTTATGCCGACTAAACAATGAGGCCAAACAAGTCTTGACAGTACCGATCTACATACAGACTACAGCAAGCATATAATCTGCTTTTTAATGGACAACCAAAGTGGAATCATACATTGCTTTCAAGAAAGAAAAGGGTTAAGTCTGAAGAACAGTAAAATATCCAAGTTATTTCCTAATCTGTATTGTTTTCTCCTTTGCAAACTCAAGTGCAAGTAAATTATTTCCAACTGCGCCTACATGAAAAATTCACATTGTCGAGAGCATGGTGATCAACAAGCAACTGAGAGAAATCTCTGAGTTAAGCTTGAACTGTTGCAAAACAAGTCAGGGTTAGTCCATATTTGTTCCACCCGTAGCATAGTACATATACTCTCTACCAACCAATGAGAAAGGACATTATATTTTCATTTCTTCAGAGAATTATAACCCTTTTCCCGGCATGTGGTAGATACACCAGGTTTTTGTTGTATTTTATTTCATCTTGATATTGCCTTTACCTATTTGGTTGCACTTTTTTATTTTGCAGCCCTAAATAGCGTTACCTATGGTTGACGAAAGACAAAGACAAGCTACACAGTTTCTTATCAACAGGTATCACTAGAAACTTCCAACAATGCCATGGTCGGCTAAATCACATATATAAATGTAAATTATATCAAAATAAACCAGCATTCGTGGATGTATATGTATTAAAATTTGAAAAATTTTAGATAGTAATATTTTAAAGTCAAGAGAATCTGTACATCCAGTAGTTCCATCTGCGAAAAATTATACACAAGCTCACAAAAATCACGTCAAATCTGTTTCAGGCACTTTCTTGTAAGATTTTCTGAGATAATCCAATTACTGATTTGTTTCCATTCTAATTTATTTTGGGGATTATTTGTGGCTGTCTCTATCTTTAAAGATGAACAGGTAGATGTGTCAGGGGTCGTAAGCAACTTGTAGACATGATGGATTACCTATTATTTGATTTGTTGATATCGGCACTGTCACCTATGTTGTTCCTGATCCTGTACTGGGTATGACATTTTGATTGCTGGTATCTCTCTGTTTTGGTTGGTGTCACTGTCAGTGCTGTGTGGTTGCTGTCAGTGCCTGTGGGGGTGCAGGCTCATTTGTGCAGTTGTTTTGTGGTATGAGTGTGCTTGTGTCTAGGGTTCTGCTGCTTCCTGTGCCTTGGTATCTGTCGCCGCAGGCGTCTGGGTGTCCGTCACTCCTGTAGCCTGGTCGTCAGTAGCAGCTTGCATCTTGCAAGCTTTCGCTGCCTGGGGCTTTGTAAGCCTATGAATAGCTTTGGCTTCAATTATCTCGAAAGCTTGGGTCACCGGTGATATGATGGTATTGATGACAGCTTTGGCAACAGTGGTCGTTGGTGATGTCATTGAGCCTGGCGACAAATACTCCATAGGGGCCAGGAACTTTCTGATGAACCATTCACCTGGACGACTTTCCTGTCTGTCACACATCAGCACACTGGTGATAAAGCATAAAATGTGAATACCGTTTCATTTTTTTTAAAATGCAAGCTTGCAAGGCAATAGTACAGTATCGTACATTAATGTCAGCACTAACCGATTAACATACGTCTTTGTTATGGGCAGGCATTTATTTTCTGTTTATCAAGTACAGACAGGTAGGCTGCAGATCTTGAGTTCTGGGTTGGTAAGATCAACAGGTTACAGTGTTTACACAAAAGAAAATTGAAGATACCCCACTAATGAGCCAAGGTTTACTGCATGCTCTTATCTGCAGGCAAAGTAACGTTGCAAATTTGGAATTCTTCGTGTTCCACTGCTACGGACGGCAGAATTCCGTTTTTCTGCGGAGGGTATGACAACAGCGCTTGAGTGCTAAACTTTCGTTTCAATTTACACAATTTCTTTAGGCCTATATGAACACAGGATGGCTTTATCATGGGAAAACATTACACATGTACAAAGTACAAATGTGCATGAAGTTGCTTAACAATCAAGCCCTATGAGGATTAACTAAAAACTGGGATTTCTAGATCAATTTCAAACTCCACAGTTGGACCTACAGGGCATTGAACGAGGGCTTATTTATCTGGAGAGGGGCCCCCAGGGAGAAATGTTGCCCATTTTTGTAGGACTTGAAAGTGCCAGAATTGTAGAAATGCTACGAACACATCTGATGGGGAGATTAAGGATTATCAAAAAAAACATGGCACATCATTTTTTGGGACAGAAATTCCACTACCACCCAGACATGCCACTGGAGATAGATGTACTCACGCTGGTCGATAAACAGTTGCTCTCTCAAAGCCAAGCTCACGAGTCTCCTCTTCCACTTGTCCCTGCAAAACAAACACGAAAGTTACTGACTCCGCCCCCTCACAGAACTGAAAATACATGTACAAGCAAGCTTCAGCTCTTTTTACCTTTGCCCCTCCTCCAACACCCAGATTGACAGACTCCCTGTCAACTGATTGGTAAGAGTGTGGATCACATGTCACGAATTGTTCATCCCATGCAATGAATTATTCATCACAATGTGGGCACACCGCATAATGGACCCTTCCCATGAAATATGCAAATCAGACGGGCGCATGCGCGCTTCTACCACTGGTTGGCAAGCGCGGCCGTCAACGCTGTCGGCTCTGTAGGCGAGCTGCTAGTAATGATAACTTGGAGCGTAGAAGGTCACTCAAAACTGCAGTACAGCCTTTGCCCGATACTTGAGCACTCTTTTCTCGAAACTAAGAGAAGTTTTCAGTATCCTGAGGTTGGAAAGTAACATTTCCTTGTCTTTAAGTTTGGCACTCATGTCAAACTATACTAGTACAGGAATGGCATGTATGTGCTCATAGTTACGTGCATTTGGAGATTTGTATTGTTACGTCACAGATATAAGCAACTTTGCCAACCAGTGGCAGTGATGCACATGCACCTGCCTTATTTGCATATTTAACCGGAAAGGTCCATTGAAATGCACTATTCTCAAGCAAATAATAAATGATAGAGCTGCAGTCACAAGCAATTTCTGAACTCACAGGATACTGAGATTTATTCTGGTAATGCAGACTTGCAAATATATTTTCTGGATTTATTCAGATAAAACAATGAATCGTCAACATTTGTGTAATGGCCATAGTAACTTTATTTAGAAGTAAAGGAATGTCCCATGCATTCTCAACCTGTGAAATTAGTCTCACCAAACAGGCTCATAAATATTCATAGTTTGGTCTTTACCTTGACCTTTGGATACAGGAAGAAGCTGTTTTTGTTGGCACCCGTCGATGAAATCAGGTTGTAATGTTTACAACCTCCTGCCTTAGCTAGCTCAGCAACCTTCATGGTGTAGTCATGATCAACCTTAATGAACCCTTCCTGAAATAAATTGACAACAATCGAGATTGAGCTTGAAACATCCGTTGAAGTTTTTTCTACAAAAGACTTGGACCATACTTTGACCTCAAGCTTTATCTAGCTAGCCCAAGGGGCAAGTTGACTCATTCTGTCACAAGCCTGCAGAAATCTTCACTAACCCACTGCACATTGCTTAGCAAAACTCACATGTACTAGACTAATTTTTTTCATCTTCACAATATTAACCATCACCGTGGCATCCTGCCAAGTTTAAAACTTTAATAGTGCAGGATTCAAAACTGTTACGTAATAAGAAACATTAACAATCTAAATTCACAATGCTGGTAATTTTTCTTTCATTCAAGTTGCAAAAAAATGACGGTTTCAAACAGGTCTGCAGGTGTTTCTTTACTGGCCCCGCAGGCAAATTAAAGAATGCACTTTACTAACTAACCTGCAGCAGTTTTGAAAGTATCTGTACACTGGTCTAGAGCTAAGGTCATCACTTGCTTGAACAGGTCACTGGCAAAAAATTCAGTCCTCAATATATGGCTGTGACAGAACTAGTTGGCTATGGCTGGATAATGACACTTTGCACTCTATGAAAAGCCACAACCGAGTGGCTTCATTCATTTTTCATAGACACGTGCATTAGTTTAAGCCATAGCCAAGTCAATGAGAAACTGCCTAAGCATTATACAGGGCGACGACATCTTGATTGTGATTATTACCTTGCCGGCTTTGCCTTTGGTCGTGCCCAAGGCACAGATGCCAACGCTGTGACCCTTGAAGACATCAGCAAAGTCGTCTAGCTTGTCAAAATCAACAATTTTCTGCTCCTAGGTACACGTATATTGACAGAAAAAAAAAACAATTTTATTTAATCCCTTCACAAATTAATCACTGCTAACCTCTAATCACACACCAACAAACTGGGGTTTCCCCACCACTGCTTTCGAGCACTGACGTCGGTGTTCTAGGCTTTTCTGTTGTCATTTTTGTGGACTTCAAAGCTTACATAATAACCACAACTCAAGACATGATCTAAGTAGTTTCAATCATACTTCTTGAAGATGATGCTGGTTGGAACTTACTCAGAAAGATAAGAGTAAAGATTAACGAATGATTACACCACCAGCCTCTCTCAAGCTTGTCAACACAAGATAAACAGTGCAAGCTAATAAAAAATAAAAAAATGCAAAGCCTTCTCAGAGTTAGAAGCTCCTAGCTCAGACACCCTCTAGTGGAGTGGGGACAGCATGAAAGTCATGAGGCTACGCTGATACTTGATAATTCAAGCATTTCTTTGTTATTCTGTTGTCTACCTGTGACTGCATGGCCTTGTGACTGGTCTTTGAATGAGAAATTCCACCTGCTGGGAGTACTGCTCACCATCTTGAAATCTTTGAAGAGTTCGTCTTCATATTTGACCTCTCTCCTGCCAATCAAGAATACGTTGCTGAAGATCTTGGTGCGAGCTAGCTCCTTGACGACTTCCTTGCCCACCTCTCCAGTGTAACCGACTACAAATGCAGTCTGATTCTTTTCTCTAAATGCGTCCATCATCTCGTCTATATTGCTGGCCATTCTGTATTCACACAGATTAAATACATATTGCATTGTTTGAGTTTAACTCCCAGATAACAAAAGAAGGGCCTAAGCCAAACTGAAAAAGGCACTGAGAAATTCAGCCATGATTCAAAACATTTCGAATTATTAAACTATTATGATCATACAGACACATTAAAGGGTGGCCACAATGGACTTTTCTAAGACACAACTTTTCTGCAACTTTGTACTCTTCTTTGATGTAGGCCTATGCCATGAACACTTTTTTGCCCTCTCATTTGGTTGAACATAGTGAAAAGTGCACTTTTAAACACTTATAATTATCCATGTATTCTTAGACAACTGAGGGCGCTGTTGCTGTGATGTCATCCAAGGGAGAATATTGCATAGGCTTTTCTATTGAAATTGTGAACCCACTGCTTGCTTATTGCTATGCACATAAACAACAATGAATCGGCATAGAAGAGAAAATTTACGGTCCAGCAAATCTACAAATATACATGAATTCGTGTACTTGCCAATGTAACTCTTATGGGGATGATATCACAGTTGTTCTCATGAATGTGGAAATAAGCAAAAAGGCAGCAAAATACCCCTTTAAATGAAGCAAAAGTTGAAAATTATGTTGACTGAATTGAAACATAAAGTGCATTTTACCCTTTAAACATAGGCCTTGACCTATAAAATGTTCAAATAATGTCTCCCAAATTTTCCCCGAAAAGAAGCTCGAATTTATAACACCCCCCGCCAAGTGACCACACCCACATTGATAAAAGCTTCAACGTTAACGTGTACGGTGCAGTACCCTGGCCTGGCCCAGGCACAACACATTTCTGGTGTAAAATGGACTTCGATTTTGGTTCTGATAAATCAGCAGTCCTACCTGTTTATAATCTCTTCGTTTTCGATTGGAATCTGGGCTATGTATCCGATGATCAGCGAAATCACCAAGAAAATTACAGCTAAACTGGACAAAATGCGACAGGCCCACATGACACGGCACAATATTTGGTATGCACAAAAATTGCTTGTTTACGGCTTGAAATTACGCATGGGTCTATGCCGGCGGTTGCAGCCACTTCCAATAGAGCTGTGTGTAATTTGAAGCCGCAGCCAAGTAAATCGGACATGGCTGAATATACCCTGCATAATTTTGGTGCGGTACCTATATTTCTGCAAGGGGGAATATTAGAATAGTGCAGTGGGTCACCTGACTAAGAAAGAATGCCCACAAAGCCGCGGGAAATCACACGTAAAAACTTAAAATGGCACACGGACGAAGTGTTTAAAAGAGGCGATTCGTTTGCGTGAATTTTCCCTTGGTTTTCAGGTTTGATTGGTATCTACTATGGCTGCTGATGAAGAAAAACCTGGAGACTCAATAGAAAAGGAGAAAGTATTCAAAGAAGTGAAATACTACGTCATTGGGACGCTCGAGGACTCGGTAATATAATTTTTACCGTATGGCCTAGAACTAGTAGAAGAGGCGATTCGTTTACGGAGGAGGCATTACACTACGACTCGCCTTAGGCCTCTAACCTTCATCATTTATGGACGGCCTTCGTAGAACAGTACTATTAGACCATAGACCTAACATTCATCATGACTGGCACCAAAACTTAAGTGACAGGCGTTCATAAATGTAGTAACTAATATTTACCCTACTAACGTACCCTACTAAGCACGGGCTATGCATCTTTATTTTACTGTACATGATGGATGTAGGCCTTGGCCTACTGTACATCATACATGGCCCACACACGTGCATGTTAGGCCATGTTTACTGACAATGACTGAGGCAGGCTTAAAATTTTGTAACTGTTTTTTCTGTTTTCTTTTTGAAGTGATCATGGAGAAGATGTCAGAATAAAACCTTTTGATATAAGTTTGGATTCCATGGGACTCTGCAAAGCCAAAAAATATTGATTTAAAGCAGGGATGTTTTGAGATGTTTTGCGATTTTTTTTTTGGTACACGTTTAATGCAGAGCAAATTATGATTTATATGTACAAAAAATGAGTGTGGATTTTGAGTGAAAAACGTAACATTTATATTTTTATAAAGTGTTTATTCTTTTTCCTGCCTTATTTCAACGAATTAAACGCTGGCATCACCTGAAATTGCACGAATAGAGACCATCGCAACAAACAGGACTCACAGTAAAATGTACATATGTGCACTGTAGGCCTCACAAACGTTGCAAGCCAATCTGACGCATGTGGGTCAGCCATGGCTGAAGCAGATTTCTGGACATACAAAAGCCATCTAAACGGAGCTGAGCGCATGAAGTATGGATGAAACGCATAAACACGGCATTTTATAGTTATGCGGCTGCTAGAAGATTTAGAATTCTGATTTTTGTGATTTGGTGTCTTTCTCACAAATGATGAAAGCTTTGTAAATAATGATTTGTGGGGGCAGTTGTGTCGGGACATGTGGGCGGTGGACACAAATCTACAACTTCTAGTCTCATGTCTTATTCTTTATGCTTAATATCATTGATTCTGTCGTGGTTGTGTGTATTTGCAGATTGAAAAGTTGCTCCAGGACGGCGGTGGGAGTCAGGAATCATATTTGACAGACAGGGTGACGCATGTGATAGCGGAAGAAGATGACCACCCTGAGATTAGTGAAGCCCGGGATCTCTTTGACCTGCCGGTCGTATCGGTGAATTTCATTTCCATTTTTTAGATTGATTAAGAATAATATCAAAGCATTTATAAGATGCACAGTATCTAACAGTATCTGAAATTCAAAGGCGCTGATATACTATCATTGTCATTGCACGTTGGGCTCACATCATCTGAACATTCCTGAAACCATCTCAGCTCCCTGGGGAGTATACTAGCCTGGTGCTGCCATTTTGGTACAAACAGCTAAACATAACCGTGTCTGCCCTCACAGACACCCATTTACTCCTGGGTGGCAAATTAGTTACAAACTTCGGCTACAATACTGAGCAACTGGCAGGAAAAAAAATCTAGCGCAATAAAAAAAGGAAGCACTTACTGAAAGAAATTGCTAGATAAATTTGCAACAAATTTATTGTTCTTCGTCCTGATATCATAAAATAATGGTTTCCCTCGTAGCCATCGTGGGTTGAGATGTCCCTGCACTGTGGTAGAGTCCTCCCTACCAAAGCATTTCAACCGGAGAAGTCGCAACTCTTTTCCAACGTCAAGGCTTGCTTCTCTCAGGTGAGATAGTAAAAAGTCCCAGCCCTTGACTGAATGGCACGACTGTGGCTAGATGCAGTGCATGAGCCAGTGGGAAATGGGTGTAGCCGCTAGCCAGTGGCTTTGGGTGTCAATTTCCAAGTTAAATTTCACTTCCATGGTACAATTTAATTCTAACAATTCCCGACCAGGAAAGGTCCAATATCAGAGCATGTTGGACTCTGTTGGGATGAGTACTGCATTGGTGTACTGACTGTGCTTTATGTGGGATTAGGCATACCTGAAATAAACAGAGTCCAACTGTTGATGTGCACAGTTTACTTTATGGTGTTGGGATTTGCAAGGATGTGTAAGCTTGTTCTAAATCACTCTAGGTAGTTCGGGTTGAAAGATCGTCACATTTTTTTTTTTTTTCTGAACTGAAAGAAGAACAAACCCCATTGACCTTGATTAAAACCAACATTTTATGAATTTCCTCCTTGAAGTGACAAATATTGATTGATTCAGTGTATCCTATCAATGATCCAGCTATTATTCATATTTTGACCTTGGTTGTCAATATTTCAGATGTGTGCAAGAGACCGTGAGGCATTGTGGGCCATGGTGACATTCTACGGCGGATCTTGCCAGCTAAATCTCAACAAACACTGTACTCATCTGATCACTCCTAGTACCGAAGGGGTAAGGTCACCACCATGGCATGACCACTGCCAGTATGTAGCAGCTCTTAGCATAGAAATGGAACGATCCAGTAAGCCACGCCCACTGTTCACAAGGGTACTGAACGCACGCTCTCCTCCAAGGCCACACTGCGTGTTCCACCCGTGGCCATTAGCATTTTCAATTGGGCAGTTTTTGCTTGTTCAGATTAGCAAAACCCACATTTTTTTGGCATAATTCTGTAAAGCTGGCGAACAAATACTTGGTGCAGTGTAAATAAGGACTCAGAAAGCACCAAGGGATGTCAGGTTCAACAATTTTCTTAATAGAGAACAGGCTTTTTTGATTATTTTCCGTTAAGGTGCAGGTAGATATTTTAAGCCGAGAGGAAACCTTGGCTGGAACTGTAAAATCTTCGGTGACTAATCGTACAAATGAGTGATGCCGTCATCATTTGGATCAAATTTAAACGCGTAGTTACATGGTCCATTCACATGTCTGAGTTATAATGCTGAAAATAAATGTTGAATCTTTCTTTTGGTAGGCTAAATATGAATGTGCTGTGTGCCATGCTGACGTTATCAGTATCGTCACGCCAGACTGGATTATCGATACCATCAATGCCAAGAAGCTACAAGCAACAAAAACATACCATCCAAGTTTGGTCGTAATCAAGGTACCAGAAACAGACTCTGAGGTGCCCATGGAAACAGACTCGACTGTGATCGGCGGCGACGACAGCCAGTCACAAGAGACATCTCAGGACGAATTGAAAGCGTCCCAGGATGCCCCGGGCCAGCTGCTGACGCACGGCACCCCGCAGAAGCAAGCCATGAAGGCCGTCTTCAAGATGAAGGCGCCGTGGCAACAAGAACTACCTCCCATGCCGGAGCTTCCTCCTGTCGCTGACATAGCCCCGCCCCCGGTGTCGCACCGCAAACACAAGAAGGAGAAAAAGAAAAAGAAGAAAAAGAACAAAGACAAGGACAAAAGCCGCAAAGACAAGAAGAAAGATAAGCATTCTCACGAGCGACACACCGGCACCGCCAGCCCTAGTAGCAGCAGCACCATCACTGAACCCAATAGCAACAGCCCTATGAGTAACTCTTTACCCAGAACGCTGCGCAACATCACCAACGGTGTGGATGCGTTCATGCCCACTATGCCGCAGGGCGGAGAGAAGAGGCAGATGTCACAGGTCCTGAGTGCTATCGCCGGAATGGCATCGCAACAGCAGACGCGTAACGAGATGATGAACGCAAACTTACCGCTACCCGAACAGAAAACGTACTACGGACACGATCCAACGTACACGCGTAAGTCTATTTATTCTGACACCATAATTAATTAATCTATAAGAGTTATCTAGACAATAACTAGTCCTCAGTTTGCTGTTCATTCAGAAGGAGTGTTTTTCTTCTGGAAATTTCTTGAACAATACAATTAGAGTAAATATAAAAAGACTAAACAATTGAATTCTGATACTAAAGACACTGTTATTTATTTGGGTCAAGCTTTGGTTTAGTTTAATAAGAGATGCCTTGCACTAGTAGACTGTTTTATGTAGGTAAGAAGGGCACAAAGGAACCAGTCCATTTCAGAGTTGGTGGTCGCTATGCAAAAGTTTGCCCCAAATCAAGAGGTATACCAACAGTGTCTTTAGTCAGGAGAATTCAAATTATGTTTATGTGCAATCAGATTACTTAGTGTACCAGATTTTATTCCAATTTAACTTTTAGAAGGCTTCTTTACACAGCAGGAGGCAATCAGTGGTCCTTGGTTGCTTTTATTTACCCATGTTCATTGTTCAGCTTATTTGTTTTTCCTCAGTGGCCGGCGAAAATTGTCTCCTCGGGTGCATCTTTCTGATTATCGAGTACCCTCAGCTTCTTGGACCTCATTACATAGCAACGTGGAGAAAGGTATCGATAGGGTTGTCTTTGTCAGATTATTTGAGAAGGAAATTAACTTTAATCATGGGACAAATTTAACGTCAGTTTTTCCCTTGTACAAATATGCACAAGAATCATAAGAATTTCTGGCAGATTCATGTGTGTAAAGAAAAGTTGGTGGTGGTCATCAGTGATGTACACTGTTTAATTGCAGGTGATAAGTGAGCATGGAGGCATCGTGGATGACTGCTACTCAGATCGTATCACTCACTTGCTGTGTGACTCGCAGAGGACAGAAGTCTTCAGTCTGGTGAGTTAAAACAATAAAATGACAGGGCTCACATTTGCAAGAAACAAGTGACTAATAGGCCGGTGTTCCAGAATTAAGTATGGCAAAAGTGCAACAACTGAAGCAATCAGAAGCGATCAGACGCGCTAACAGGCGAAAGATTAACCCTAACTACCCAAAACCTGCCATACTCCAACCGCAGGTTTTGTGAGGTTTTGGCAGGTTTGGTACCATACCTGAGGAACTTGTTGAATTTTGTGAGACTTGGGATGAAAGGCCCTGGGAGATGGTGTTGGATTCTGTGTGAGTTGGGACACACACGGGTCACTGTGTGCAGTGTCTGGCTTGCTGTACCAATTGTTGGACTATGCTTGATTTTGTCAGGTTTGGTACTGTTCAGTGCAAGTCATCCTATACTGCATAGACCCATCCATACCATATCACTCAAACTCCAACGGGCTCATTCTGTTGGAGTTTATCAGGTTTGGTACACTAACCTGCATGTACAAGTACATAGACAAGTACATGAACCTGTTGGATTTTGTGAGGTCCATTATGCTTTCTAGAGAAGGAGCCTAGGGGGTTAGGGTTAACGCTCGAAGGCGCTCAGAATGACACCAGAGCAACTTGGTTTCAGACATCACTCTTTTCGTGAGCCGAACCCAGTGCAAATGTATTTATTGAGTTTGTCAAAAACCAAACTTTAATTGGTTCGACCTGAGTCGCTCTTAATTCTATTTGGTTCGGCACAACTCTAGAACACCTGCCTGAAATGGGTGAAAAATGCCTCTGTAAACTCCAAAATGCTCGATTGGGCCTAATGTTGAGAGCAGCTAGTTCTAGTTTTTCACACTGCTGATGAGAAATGTTAGGTTAAGATTTTTTCCATTTTGGCTAGTTGTTGTACTTAATGGACACAGTCAAGAGCCGTTGAATTCAGCAGCCCAGCGCAAGGCAACTTAGTGCCAATAGTGGCAACATCAGGATCATTAGGAGGAAGAACTCGTCTTCCAAGGCTAACCCAAGTTTCCAGCGCTGCGTTGTTTTGATTTACACGACTTGAAGTGAGTGGAAAAATGTGCTCAATTTTGGCAGGCAATTAAAGACGGCAAGCGGTGCGTGACTGCCAACTGGTTGAACGACTGTTTGAAGATCAAAAAGATGCAACCGCCCTGGAGAGCTCTGCACTTCCCTGTCATCGCTTATCCATTGCAACCGGCGCCCTGTAAAGATCAGGTCGGTGTACATTCATGGTGCCCTGAAAAACACCAGGAAACTAGGATTTCAGTATGAGTTGCTTGGGAGCTAATGAGCATGTTCCAGTAGTGTACAACCTGGTAAAGGGAATCTTTAATTTTTACAAAGTGGTTTCTGACTGAGAAAGGCCACTGATAAGTAGAAGTGATTGATTACTCAAAGCATACAAGCGTTTAACAATAGGAGTTTGCAACCTGTTGACCAATCACAGTACGCGGAATCTGTCGACCCAATGCGCATTTGGAAAGGGTCGACAGATTTCGCGTGTTGTGATTGGCCATCACATCGCAAACTCTTGGAGGCGCTCTATTGTGAATCGCCCATATTGAATGTGGTCTGACATAATTCAATTTATCTTCTTTGTTACAGGTTATTTCTATGTCAGGGTTTGAAGGAGGTGAACGCAATGACGTCAAAACGTTAATTGAGCTACTGGGCGCCAAATACACGGGTTACTTCACCAGGGGAAACACGCTGCTGGTTTGCAATAGGTACGGAAAGAAATGCCTTGAGTGTGCTACAAATTAATCGAGCGACCAGGAGGAGAAGACTGTACTGTGATGGTACTCGTTTTTTATCAAGACAAATCTCAAGACCAGTCACAAGACCAG